>NC_064304.1:2674500-3012000 GCF_023373825.1 Bactrocera dorsalis
TTATGACGGCATCCGCAGCCATAACCCGATTGTTAAGTGTAAATACGACTAGGATTAGATAAATTTGCAGACATGCAAGCACATACATACATACTTATAGGCATGCTTATGACTGGCGCTGGAGTGTCACGTGCGTGCCCAATCGTTAATCGAGCAGTGCAGCACTTGTGGCACGCCGCATGCCATGCCCAAATCTGGAGAACTTGTATTTATTTGCCGATAATTGCGTGCAGCTGTGTGTGTGCGTTCATTTTGTACACAAACACAAGGTTGGCTGCGCGTATTTTTAGAGGATCGGCTGAGCCCAGCCGCCGTATATGCACATTTGTATGTCCGCATCTTCCGCAAGGAAAGTAGTTTAGTAACCAGTGGCAATAACCGTCAGCATGCCAACAACAACAACAACAACAACTAACAATTTAATGAGTCATGTTTGGTAGCAAGTGCGCATACCGCCACACATACTCCGTTGCGCACGTTCATCCGTCGGCGGCCAAGCAGTTTGCGCGGCCACATTTTTGCAGCTAACACGACCGGATAAGCGGCATAAATCCATAATAGCCCAGTAGACAAGTGCTTAAGAGTCACTGGCGTACACAAATAAACAACTGCTTAGATTAGTACATGTACATAAGTATATATATATGTGTTTGCGTGCGTTTGCGCCTTTTAATTGTACACAGTCATAAGGTCCGACCCGTTAGGCGTCATGACTACAGCAACAGCCACGCACACTTTGCTCTATGGGAACTGAAAGGCCTCTCACACACGCTGCTTTTCATTCACTATGCAGATGATGAGATAAAACGGTAATAGTTTGTTAAGTGCTTTGTCTAACGGCGTCATATGGGAGAAATTAATCCACAAAGCGTTTTTATCACTCTTATCAGTACTGTGTAAGCCCCTACTTACATGCATACATACGTGCGAAACCTTGCCCGGCAAGAAAAGCGATTAAAAGTGTTTTGGAATGAATTGTTGACTTGTGCTTAAGCCACAGTAGGGTTAATAAAGGGGTGATCAATTTTGAGGTTCCCTACTTTTTTAAAGAAAAAACAAGAAACATCGAATTCTATTTATCATTCGAAAGAACCGTCTTTGGCATTTATTTTTTAAGATTACCCCTCTCAAATATTGGCCGCGGCTACGTCTCAAATGGTCCATCCATTAAGTCCAATTTACGATGACTCGTTCGAGCATTTCGACTAGTAACTGACGAATGACATGCGTGACGTTTTGCTCCAAGGCCTGAATCGCAGCCGAATTGTCCGCATAGACTTTAGACTTTAAACAAGTATACCCACAGGAAAAGGTCTAAAGGTGTGATATCACACGATCTAGTTCCCAATCGACCGCCTCTAAAACGTGAAATTATCTGCTCAAGAAATCCATTGATTGACGCGATGTATGGAAAATGGTCCCGTATTGTTGTAACCAAATGTCGCCGAGATCACGAATTTCAATTTCAGGCATCAAACAGTTAGTTATGATAGCGCGACGTAAAATGCACCAAGTAGTTCTAATAGTGCATGCTGGGTCTCAAGATGGGTGATAGTCCGCTCATCAGGCCGATAATGTTGACCATAAGTTGAGCGAAACGTGCGAACCTAACTCTTTACAAAACGAGAGTTTTCGTAATAAAGGGTAATGATTTGTAAACTTTGTTAAGGAGTAAGTCCTTCTATGATGAAATGCCACACAATACTGAACAAAAATAACATGACAGCTTAACACGACTCACGCCTGATCTGTTAACAAAAGGCTATTGAGAAAAGTACCTCTCTTAGTTCTCCCGTTGTTAATTCATTGCCAATATAGGATGTTAGTCGACGACGCGCCGCGTCCATGATCAACACGTCAGGATTTAGTGCTTGAGAGATCGTACGGATATCGTTGGAATATCGGAAGCATCAGCGAAACCCATTGTGAAAAATCATTTGGGCCTAAGAAAAGTAAAAGCACGATTAGTTCCAAAATCACTCAATTCTATAGAAAAACAGCGTCGCGTTCACGTCTATGAAATAATGTCATGGATTTATGCTTACGATCCGAAAACAGGCAATCAGACGAACGAATATCATAGCAAAGATGAGGCGAAGTAAGGTTATGTTGACAACTTTCTTCGATTTTCGAGTTGTGGGTCACTCCGAATTCTTTCCGACCGGCCAAACTGTCAACAAGGAATAATATTTCAGTGTTATGCGTCCTTTGCGCGATGCTATATATAAAAAGAGGTGTATTTTATTATATACCAAACATATTTTGAGGTTAACTTAGTTAAGAGATAAATGCTCAGCAGTTAATTTGAATTAAGTATTTTCACCGAAATTCGTTTGAGTGACAAAACCTGTATAATGACTTGACACTGTGTCAAAATATGTCACCAGTTGTGCTCAGCACCCAATTCGTTACCATTATTATAAATTGGGTGTGCTGTATTAGCAGGCATGTCTGCTCACTTGTACGTGTAACACTTATCGCTTTAACCCAATTTGCCCCATTTCCGACAGTCATTTGACAATGCGCCTCATTGGCAGTTGGTTGTTGTTGGCGCGTTAATTGAATGTGAAAATGGACGATAATTCTCTTTACCGCTATCAGTGCGACCACAGCAATGATTGAGTGTATCACATTTCGTTTAGATTGGCCGATAGAAAACTCTTTAAACTTAATGAGTAAATGGTGTGTGAAATTTCACCTATTTTCCCATTTAATAACAGCTTTTATTTCTAAAAACCACACTCACACACACATACCAAGTGGCGTTGGCATGATACACCGTTAATTGAATTATGTGGCCGAAGCTGCCCTGTCGCAGTGTCACGGATTCGTGTGCCATATTCCAGCTGCTAGCATCGCAGATGAATTTCAGTTTTTTCTTCTCGCACGCACACACAAACACCATATATATGTGTGTGTAACAATATGTGCTGCATTTAACCGTGTTTTTGTGCCTTCTGCTTTTGTGCTTTCTACTTTGTCACTTAATGTGTACTTTACCCACTTTTTCAAATCATAATTATGTGCAGCTAAAATACAATCTTTAAGCGAAATTATTTGCTATTTTTGTAATGGCAATGCAGGCCACAGCTAGATCGGAATGCGCTGATTTTCTTCTGCTGTCAGCAAAACAGACTGGTCAGTTGACAGAAGTGATTTGCGAATTTAATAAAACCAACTGCTTTTCGTGCCAAAACATATGACTTAGTCAAAAACTTAACATTTTTTATTTTGAGTATCACGAACAACAACATCAACTTACAACATAGTTCTCAGAATGACTAAAAATATTTGGTATCTAAAACTATATTTCGAGTGAACTAACAAAAAAGCGAATTTTGCCATGAATGAATGGCGATTATCCTGTTGGTCCAGCGCAAGTCAACTTGCTTCCCGTAAACATTTTGCGAATTCTTTGTTAAAAAAATTTTTTTTCGGAGCCAAAGAGAGCCTCTTGATGTTGTTGAGAGTCAAATGAAGCCATGTGAGCTATGGCGTGGGCACTCCTGCTCTAGAGGAACCTTAAACTGAACTAACTAACTATGATGTTTTAGTGAAAATATTATTCATCCGTCATAATGGAAAAATATACTTTCGTACTCACTTGTGTCACAGTCTATATCAATCTTCTCGTTTCACTTACGCAGTTTATCTCTAAAACACTAAAGAAACTTAAGTACTTCTGCACTGTTTAATAGTTATTACCGGAAATAAGTTAAAGCTAATTATAGTAATTCAGGAAAAGAAAAATCCTTCACAATTCGCTAAAGTTTTCTGGTCACCTTAGTAGCGCACTTGTTGCATAATGGCCATCACCAACCAACACCTGGCGAAATAGTGTTCCTAATTCAAGCATTATTGTGCTTAATAACCAGAACACCGTATACCGTAATAGCGTTAATAATGCAAGCAAGAAGCTGGTCAAGTACATTTTTGAAGCACCAGCAACATGTTGCTTACACATACATTCATACGTAATAGTTATGATATATAATATTTATGTAGTCTACTGGGTAGCCGTTTGCAAAATTAAATTAAGTGTTAAATTGCTTGAGAAAATGTACTTAACCATAATTTCATTAGCGAAACTATTGAAGCAAGGCTTACGTATACATACATATATATGGGCACACACACATATGAACTTATAATTTGGGCTTGGCTGGATGTTTGGAGCTCTTCTTCTTACTTTATCGGCAAATGAAAAGGCTCTTTTTCACGTTAAGCAGAGTTTTGAAGATTTAATAATCCCAGTGGGGAGACAATCGAGTAATTTCGTCTAACATTTTAGATTAAAGCGATTTAGTAGGTATATGGACGTCAAAAGATCATAAGGTCTTACATTTTTATGACTTTGTAATTTGTTTGTGACGACATAGTTAAAATCTCTTTAATAAAAACACTGGTGTATTAAAATACGACATTCGAAAAATTCTGTATACAATTTTTACGAAGAAAATAAAAAGGAAATGCCGGTATTCGGCACAATTCAAACGTGTCTCGGAATAAATAAAATTGAAGTTCCCCTCATAACTTAAAGCTGTCCCTTCAGAAATCAAAATATCATTGTTCGTTCGTTAGAAAATAGTTTTTCCTCGCTCACGCTGAAATTTGTTTTTTTGTTTAAACTTCAATTCTTATATTTCTGGAACAATTCTGAAGCAATATGAAAAGAAAATCGTCTAAATTTTTATTGTAAAGAATTAATGATTGATAAATTTGAACAAAACACTCTCCGTCGTTACCTCTTAAATTATATAATAAAATATTGTTCAAAATTTTAAAACTATCGATGCAGTAATTTTAAAACTATGAAAGACATCAGAAACGCTTTCATTTTGAACACTAAAAATTAAATGTAAAAGGGTTCATAAGGGGTTACATTGGTTTCCTCGCGTAAAAACAGAATTTTTCAAAATTTTTTCGCATATAAAAATTAAAATATTTTATTAGAATTTTTTATTCTTACAAAAATACACTATTAACAAAGAAATTCTGAAATTATTGGAAAAAAAAATGTAAACTCGGCCATTGCGACGCCATTTCTGGTGGTCCCTCGACAAAAGTATACGCCCGCTTTGGCAGGATAACTCCTTACAGGATCATCTAAAGTGAAAAAAATACGTATTTTAGTTAAAACTTTAACTTCGAACTTGGACGAAAGAAAAAAATGAAAACGAAATATGTTTCCGAGTAGTTGAAAGCGATGTATAATATTTTCTAACTGATAATAAAACAAGAAAAAACGTTAACTTCGGTTGCACCGAAGCTAAATACCCTTCACAGGTGCATTTCTGTTAGTAACTATGTGTTCAGTTTGTATGGCAGCTATATGCTATAGCAATCCGATCTGAACAATTTCTTCGGAGATTACATTGTTGGCTTAAAAAATAATCTATACCAAATTTCGTGAATATATCTCGTCAAATGTGAAAGTTTTCCATACAAGAACTTTATTCCGATCGTTCAGTTTGTATGGCAGCTATATGCTATAGTAATCCGATCGGAACAATTTCTTCGGAGATTACATTTACGCCTTAAAAAATAATCTATACCAAATTTCGTGAAGATAGCACGTTAAATACGAAAGTTTTCCATACAAGCCCTTGACTCCGATCGCTCAGTTTGTATGGTAGCTATATGCTATAGTTAACCGATCTGAACAATTTTCTCGGAGATTACATTTTTGCCCTAGAAAATAATCTTCACCAAATTTGGTGAAGATACATTGTCAAATGTGAAAGTTTTCCATATAAGAACTTGATTCCGATCGTTCAGTTTATATGGCAGCTATATGTTATAGTGGTCCGATATCGGCCGTTCCGACAAATGAGCAGCTTCTTGAAGAGAAAATGACGTTTGCAAAATTTCAAAAGGATATCTTAAAAACTGAGGGACTAGTTCGTATATATACAGACAGACAGACGGACAGACGGACGGACGGACGGACAGACAGACGGACATGGCTAAATCGACTCAGCTCGACATACTGATCATTTATATATATACTTTGTAGGGTCTCCGTACCTTCCTTCTGGGTGTTACAAACATCGTGACAAACTTAATATACCCTGTTCAGGGTATAAAAATAGAAAACTGTTAGGCGGAGCACCTTTCCGATAAGCACATATTTGGAAAACCTTTTTTAGAGTGTTTATCAACCAATTTTTCAGAGTAACAAGCGAAAAAAATGGTTTCTTATAATAAACCTTATATGGAGTCATATTGTATGCATGTAAGGACTATTTTATGTTACACCTTGTATGTCTTAACATATGTTTTGTAATTTTTTCAAGCAGTTTATCAAAATAAAGGTTCCCCATCGAGTATTTACCAAATAGGCTAATTAATTTTTATGGCGCGTTACTTCCGCTACGCGCTTATGCTTCATACTTTTCACTTTCAAAGCCAAAAGTAGGGAAGTGTGAGCTTGTGAAAATGCACACATGAAACAAAAGAATTGTAGCTGAAAAAGCGACAACAACATTCAAAGCCACATTAACACCAACACCATTTTCCCAATTGCACACCGCTGGGGAATTCTAACGCGGCAGTTGCATCAGTTGTTGCAACAAGTGTGGTAATTTCCTGCATTCAATTTGTACATTTTAAAGCGCTGACACAAGTTGACTCTGCCTTATCGACTCAGCCGGTTCTGGGCTCGCCACCGGAGGCCAAACGAATTTGCTTGTCTTTAAATAGACGCCTCGCCCCACATACATACCAAACACTTGCCTGTATTTATATGCGGATGTAACAAGCGCACACACACTAACATGCATTGGTGTGTAGGTGAGTGCGTGCACGAATAAGCAATCAATATGTGTCTGCCTGTGCACACACCACAAGTGGGTCTAGGTCGGTCGGCGCGCCGTTCAGCACCATCGGCAACGGAACACCCACGAGCAACATCGCCGCAATGGCACTGCTGCCAACAATTCACACATTCACTAATAGCAAATTTAATGCGATTTGTTGTAGTTGCTCGCACACTGTTGCCTGATTTGTTTTTAGTCATGTTAACCACTTTTGATTGCTCCACTACAATACAACAAGCAACCGAATGTCTTGAATTGTTCGAAATGCGCATCCAGCGTGAAACTGTCGTGGCTGTGTGTCGATTACAGCGTTGACTATGGTCGGGGCGATGGCTCTGCCGCCCTGCTGCCGCTCGGCAAAGACACCCGAGCGGCCGACCGCAGCAGCAAATGCTGAGTGGCACACCACCACTCCCATTTGGTTGCACCAAATTGAGTCTTTAGGCTATGCGACGCCTCCTCTGTTGCACTGTGACGTCTACGCGTTCGTGCAGTGGTTGAAATTGAGGCATTGGCCCGCAGTGGCCATTCGAGTGTGAGTAACTGTGCGGCTAACGAAGGCAAGAAACGAATATTGCAACATTGCTCATTCACGCCGGATTTTCGATAATTCGGTTTTGCGGTTAGCTCTAAAAAGATGACTTACATTAAAGTGAATTTGTATTTTAGTATTGTTAGCAATGGCAATAGCTGTGCGTCATTTTCATTCTAATTTTTTATACATTTTATTCGTCCAAATTAATGGAATATTGAAAATATCAGTGGTGACCCGAATACTTATAAAGTGAATGTTCTTCATTCATATCGTGCTTTTCGCGGATATTTGACTGAAATCTGAAGCAATTAAATCTTGGCTTGAAAATCGTGATTGAGAGTCTTGATTTAGATTAACTAAGGCAGAATCTCTATCGGAAATTAAGATTTTTTGAAATGTAGGAAAGGAAGCCTAGATTAAAAAATAAATTTAATTAAATTTTGTTTTATTTTATTTTATTTTATTTTATTTTATTTTATTTTATTTTATTTTATTTTATTTTATTTTATTTTATTTTATTTTATTTTATTTTATTTTTATTATAATATTTTTACGTCACACATAGTTCTTTTTGTCCACTGTGCCAATTTCGAAAAGAAGAATCACAATGAAATAAGTTCAGTGAAAATGAAAATTGTTGCAAGCAATGTAGGGCAACGTTTTACTAAGTGTTGGTAAGGTGTCTGCCACTTGTAAGTAGCTTAAGCACTTCAAAACATGTGGGCTAAAATCTTAAGCAAATTGTCAGTCTTATAGTTACAACAAACAAATCTCACTTGCAACGGTATGTAATGAGGACGAACTTAATTTCAAGCTTCCATGGCAGGAATTACGGAATCGTTTAAATTAAATGAAAATAAGACATCATTATATCAACATAGCATATTCATAACAGGTGATCCAAGTAGAGATATCTTTTTTTACAGATCGCGCGTGAGTCGTGTCAAGCTGTCATGTTATTTCTGTTCAGTATGGTTTAGCATTTCATCAAGGGGAAACTTACTTCTGCACAATGTTTGCAAATCTTGAACTTTAGTACGAAAATTCACGAGACACATTTCTGGCTCAATGGGTATGTAAACTAGCAAAATTGCCGCATTTAAGACGAAGAGCTACCTGAATAGATTCAAGAGCTGCCTTTCATCCGGGCCGGTGGTCAACTTATGCTCAACATAATCGGCCTACTGAGTGTATTATTCGCAACACCAACACTTCTCTTGAGACCCAGCATTCATTTTACGTTGAGATTAAATTGAAAACTTAGAAAATGCAGCTTGTGCAAGAACTGAAGCCGCTCGACCTTTCCAAGTGACTTCCGATAGTTCCAAGAAGAGCTGACGTTTTCGAGCCAAGATTTGTTCAGCGATGAGGCTCATTTCTGGATAATGGGTTTCTAAATAAGCCAAATGTTGCATTTGTTACGAAAAACAGTCTTAAGAGATTCAACAGCTGCTATTTCATCCATAAATAACAACGGTTTGGTATAGTTTGTGAGCCCGTAAAATCATCGGTCCATATTTCTTCAAAACTGATGCCGGTGAGACCGTAACTGTCAATGGCGATCGTTATAGCGCCATGATAACTGAAAGCCTGAAATTGAAGCTCGGAATCTCGGCTACATTTGGTTTCAACAAAACGGCGTCACTTCCATAAATCAGTTATCAGTCAATGGATTTATTGAGAGAACACTTCGGTGAACAGATAATTTCACGTTTTGGGCTAGTCGATTGGCCAAGAAAATCGTGTAATATCACACCTTTAGACTTATTTCCTGTGGGTATAAGTAAAGTCTAGAGTCTATGCGGAAAATCCGGCTTCGATTTAGGCCTTGAAGCAAAGTACATATCACGCTTGTCATTCGCCAATTACCAGTCGAAATGTTCGAACGAGTCATCGTAAATTGGACTTAATGGATAGATCATCTGACACGTAGCCGACACCAACATTTGAAAGAGATAATCTTCAAAAAATAAATGCCAAAGGATATTCTTTCAAATGATAATAAACATTCCCCACTAAATTTGAAGTTTCCGTTTTTTTCCTTAGGGAACCTCGAAATGGATCACCCTTTATGTATGTTATATGCATGTTTACTCCGAACAATAAACTAGGAAATTTTGGTTCGCCGCGAGTCTTACCAGATATGTGCAATGTTATTACTTTAATTAAAATAAAAAGTGTTTGCTTTCGCTGCACCGAAGCTTCATACCCTTCACAGGTGGACTTTTTATAGCATTGAATTGAATTACCTTTATCTCGAATTAGCTCGGTCAGTTAGTAAGGCAGTTATATAGTATACTGTGCTGGCCAATACGAAAAATTGGTTCGGCGATTCTAATGTCGCCATGGATCAAAACTCGTTGCAAATTTTGTAAAATAAAAAAAATTTCCTTACAAGAACTTTATGTTGATCGATCAGATTGAATGGCAATTATGCTATAGCGGTCGGATATCGGTAGATCCCACAGAAGAGCAGCTTCATGAAGAGCTCAAAAACGAATGGACTAGTTCCTGTACCATATAAACAGACAGACGAACATGACTATATCAGCTTAGCTCGTCGGGCTGCCCATTTTTATATGTACTTTACATTGTTTCCGAGGTGCCTTTCTGGAACAAACTTCGTTGCCAACTGTTCAGGGTATAACAAGTACTAGCGCCACGTAGCGTCTTCAAATAATACAGTGAGCCGATAGAGCTCGGGCTGTAAATACTCATTAGAGATGTCACTGCAGCAAGTACAAAGAGTAAAATAGTAAATTTTCAAGATTTACTGCCGGCACTTAAATCTATGAATGCAAATAAACGTGTGGGTGATGTAGACAAGTGTTTGTTTATAAGACTGTCTACTATAAATAGTGTGGTGAAAGCACAAAGATAATAATGAATGATAAGTGCGTCTGAAGAAAAGGTAGCGCAATAAAAAACTCAGGAGCGGTAGCGTGTTTATATATTTTCACGCATACTTACACAAATACAGTGAATACAGTGAGTGATTGCAGCGCTTTTTATTGTACCCTGCTGGAATGTTTGAGGACGGCGATTTTCAGATCGTTATGTGAGAAGGGAATAGTCGGAGACCATTTGGAAATGAGGAAACAATGGATCGAATAATTTTGAGACGGAATTTAGTTAAGTTCAAGGTGTGTTGTGGTCTCGAGAATATTTTTCTTCTCTTCTTTATTGGCGTAAGCACCGCTTACGCGGTTACAGCCGAGTTTACAACAGCACGCCAGCCGTTCCTTCTTTTCGCTGTTTGGCGCCATTTGGAGATTGCAAGTGTAGCCAAGCCTAGGGTTCCCCCGGCGGGTTGATTGATTGATTATTACACAAACCTTAGGTCTACTGTGCCCTCTGCTAAATCACAAAGACTCACATAGCCCCACTATATTGATAAAGTCCAATATTCTGCGGCGGGTACTGCGTCGAATACTTTTAGAGTTGAAGTGCTTTCATCCAATCGGAGGGACGTCATGACCAGCCAATGTAGCCGCTGTCGCTTAATTCGCTGAACACAAGATTTGTATATATACAGCTCATCGTTATCCCAGGCTGTTTTCTTATTTTCATTGGTAGCATTGTAAGAATCGTTTCTGGCCAATCCGAAGTGAATGCTCAGAGAACTTTCCTCACCACCGTGAACTTCTTCTTCTTTTTTGGCAGGTTTATAGTACGATTATTGTGACATTATTACTTGTGAGATATGTGTTCGCCATTGAGACATAATTAATAGTAAATTCCTCCTTTGCCGCAATTAAACTGAAACTAAAAATAAAATGTTGGAGAAGATTCCATTAAAAGAACATACTTATGTCATATACTTATAATACATATGTACATACCAACACATTAAGTCATAATAATGGGTTGAAGGTGAAATCCTGGTTAAAAGTAAAATCTACTCACCCGAATGCAATTTCCCCTTTTCCATTTTGCTTGGCATTCTTAGTAATCTGCAGCATTTTCCATTTCAATTACAGCATTTCTCGCTTCTTGCCGATTATAGAAGGTAATTTTAGCCGCTGATTCCAAAGCGGATTCATCCGCATACAAAGCTGCCCATACATGTCGCTGCGATCAGTGGCAACATTTGTACACGAACACATTTCAATACTTACAATGCTTCAACAAAGTACTCACCGTCAAGAAATCAGCAAAGATTTGTGACCGGCCGGCGCGCATGCGCCATACTTGTAGCGCGGTCATTGTCTGCTGCGCGCTCAGAATGCAATTACAGTAGTGCTTACATTTAAGCCAATAGGCAACAATAAAGTTGCCAGCAGGTCCGTCCGAAAGTCATTAGCTCATCCGACTAGATATTTTTCTTGTGAACTTCAAAGATCTGTGCAGGTAATGCTCACTGCTGCACTGCAGCTGCAGCAATTACAACAATAATAGCAACAAAATTAAGTGCATCACCGCTGCATGGCAGAGTCATAGAGATACTTGTAGTTTTCCGCTGTAACGCGCAATTGTAGCTGGTTTTTCGCATTTCGATTTCAACGCCTCGGGGAACCAGTTTCGTTTTTCTTCAGCACTGCAACGTGCTGAGATGCGGTCGGCGGCGCAAGCAACGAAGAGTAATTTATGCCGGCGCTTCAGCGTCGCTGTTGCGATCGATGTCGCGTGAGAACTTTATGGTATTCCTGCGATTCTCGTGCAGATGCACATGCTTAGTACACATGTAAATGTATATGTCTATACATATTCATAAGTACATATTTATACTCGCATATCGTATGTGCATTATTGGGTAAACGTTTTCAGAAAACAATACGTTGACTATTTTCTCAGATTATTCAAATAAAATCTTCACAAAGTGATCGAAAGATTATTTTATAAAAATTGTTTATCATAATTACAATTAAAAATTGCATTTACCAGCTGATCAAATTTGACCCGGACTGAGCCATTGAAACTGCACATGCAAACTAAGTCGTTAAATTCTTCTGCTCCAAATCATGAGAACTAAAGAAAAGAAATGTTTGACAACGTAGATGAGAACGCTTCATTCATCAAACTCATCATGAGTGACGACGAGCCGTACATTTATGACTAGATATGATATCGATACTATCCAAAAGACCATCTCTGCCGAGGCTTATAATAAATTTATGGGAAATTGGCTTTATCGTTGACATGCTTGAATTGACTCATGAACCTATTTTGAAGGTTTTATTTATATTATAAAAAAATATTTTTTTTTTTTTTGTGTCTCCGGGTGATAAATTGGTACTTATTATATCTTAAATGAGCCAGAATACGTCAAAATTATAAGCGAAAGATATTAGGTAATCTCAATCCCAGAAAACGCATCATAATCTTCAAATAAAACCCCGTTAATACCACACTATCCAGTTCTATGATTGAAAAAACCATGCAAATCTGCAACCCCTTGGGGAAATCAGTCTTCTTCGAACTACCTATTGTTTTCCAGATAACAGCGCACTCATCTTTAAACAGGCGTGAGATAATCATTGAAACAGTAGTTGAATGCGTTTATAAATTAACTGTTGTAGTAAAGATTTCTTTATTATTATATTTATACATACTTTTTTCTCAGCGCTTTGAGACGACACATCGCAATCAACGTTAATATGATATGTAAATGTAGACATAGAAATTATAATATGTAAAAACAGTATGAATTACAAGCTTTTCTAACTAATCGCGTCTATTGTTTAAGTGCAAGTAGCTATTTTTATACTATTGTTATTGTTATTTTCGGTGTCGTAATGAACGGTTACTCTGCTTGAGACTTGGCCGCACTTCTCTTTCCTCTAACCTCTGGGAATACAACTAGTACTTAAGCCGACTCTAAAGGCCTGTCGGGAGGATGAACGATATTAGAATATTTTATACATACATACACATGGGCAAAATATAGTAAGACTTTTTAGCATGACTGTCAGTGACATCTGTGCTAAATGTCACATCAAAATAATTATTAGTGTCCGGCGATTTTTAGTAGAATTATTCAACAAAGAAGTTTCATTTAATTTTGTGTGTGGAATAAAATTTCTGATGCCGAAACGTAGAGAAAATTGGAAAAGGCCTTCGGTGATAATTGTTTGTCGCGAGGAAGTGTTTATGATTGGTACAAATTATTCAAAGAGGGTCGAGAACGTATTGATGACGAACCACCGCCAGGTCGACAATTATCACCAAATGATCATCAATATGTCAATAAAATAAAGGACCTGGATCAACTATCAACAGTCAGCGATCTTACTGGCATCATAGGACTATTGGAAGGAACATTGTAAGCCATTTTCAAAAATTATTTGAGCCTAAGAAAACTGAAAGCACGATTGGTTGCAAAAAGGACTAAATTTTTTCGAAAAACAGCGTCGCGTTAACGTCTGTGAAACAATGGTTACCGACTGCCAGTGTGTCATGAAACGTATTATTACCGGCGATGAGTCTTGGATCTATGCTTACGACCTGAAATCAGACGATCAATGGGTGAATCAATGCCGAAGAAATACATCAAAGCAGGGAAGAAATAAAGGCTATATTGGCAGGTTTTTTCGATTATCGAGTGGCGATGCACACCAAATTTCTTCTGACCGGCCAAACTGTCAACAAAGAATCCTATTGCATATCATACGTCTTTCGCCAATTTTTTCAACCAATATCGTAGCGCAACCACCGTATCCGCCTGATTTAGCTCCGTGTGACTTCTGGCTAATCAGCGAACTAAGCGACCGCTTCAGGAAAACCGTCTTGAGTCATTTGAAGACTTTAAACGTCAATCACTACGCGTATTGAAGATTATTCCGGAAATTGAATTTAACATCTGTTTCGAGGCAAACTTGGCACAAGTGTATTGTGGCCAAGGGAGATTACTTTGAGGACGGCCGCATAGCTTTTGAAGAATAAATTAAAAAGTTTAAACTTATGAATAAAGTCTTACTATTTTTTACTCATTGAGTTATACAATCTCATATGGGAACCTATTTTTGCGAGTACCAATTAAAAAAAAAAAATTTTTTTGGAATCACCCTAATATACATACATATGTACAGATACTCCCAATATGCAGTATAAAAATTCGTTTTCAACCCGCATCGAGAGCAGTTGTCTAATTTCAATTTCTATTATCAATTTATAACTAGGTCAATACCATTGACTGTTGCTTGAGCCAGGCTTAATCATTATTCAATTATGTAAATGGGATAGTAAGTACACAATTTGATATGACAATTTGTATATAAAAACAGCTTAAGTCGGTTTAAGAGAGAAAAACAAATTATTATACAAAATGTTTGTTTAAAAACAATTTATTTAAAAATATAATTTTTATCTTGTTTTTATTTCTTTACAAAAATTATATCTTATGTCCATTCTTTCTTGTTATATTCTCCACAAAATTGTCTAACTGTTAATATCTTCAGCTAAGTCCTAGCTCTTACTCCAAATCTAAAGACACAGGTATGCATTTTCGTATAGAGACTCGTTAGATCTTTCTTCGTCCTTCAGGAAGGTACCCAAATACTAGAGCAATATGGCTAACTAAGGAATTCCACGGGAGCCATTTAGCAAAGGTGTCAGTGAACTCATGAAAAAAGAAACTATACCCTGACCCGGCTAATTGTAAATGTAGAGACCCATCGACGAAGCGACGAGTGACTCACCCATTAATTTATGAAACGATAATTCAAAAGCGAAACTGTTCAAACCATATCAGTAGGCAAAGAATAATTAATTATAATACTCAAACGATTAATTTAAGTGCTAATTATACAAGTGCATATGTATGTACGTTTGTATGCACGATTGTGTGTGTTTGTGGAGGCAAATTAAACAAAAACAAAAACTACGCACAATATTGCAACGGCTGACGCTTAGAGTTAGTGGTAAGCAAAGTCAATTAGTCACTACATTTTAGCATACATATGTACATGTAAGCTCATATACATTTGTATACATTCATATATATATGTAGTCATATATCTATGTGTGTGGTAAAATAATACGTGCGCAAATGTGTCAAAGCATAAATCAAACTGAGTAGCTCTGACAAGTCTACGTGCGAACTCGTGCACTTATACGAGTAGAGGGTGCTTTTTAAGAATATACAGGTGTGGATATTTAATGTAAAGTAGAATAAAGAAAAGTAAATGGCCAACACTTCGGCTTTATGGCATTTGTTTTTGGAATACAATTTCAGCTCTAGCCGTCGCTACCGCGTCGTACTCGTATTAAACCAATCTTACGGGTCTATTGAGCACCGTTTTTCCATTCAAACTCGCCTTAACTTGTCAGAAGTATTCACACTCGTACAATTTGATAATTAAATTTGCCGCATAGTTCTGAAATAAACTTTTTTCTGTATTACAATGACAGTTTTCCAAAGTCTAAAATAGTCTCTACCTTTAAAAAACACCCTATATAAATTCTTGTGTCTATTATATACTAAATTGCAAGTGGTTATAGATATGTGTGTGTTTACTTTGGTAGGCAAATTTGTTTTCATTTTCGTATGTGAATAAGTAGTAGATTTGTGAAAATTGCCTATATGAATAAGTCAGGCACTATTGTGCTGACAGCAATAACAAAGCGTGATATAAGCTCAGCGCAAGTTCGTACGTCACGGCGGAAGTACTTAATTTTAAAATGTTTAGATTTATACAAAGCTCTACTGAATATGAGTTGGGTGAGTGAATGCATGAATTGATGGTTGAACGTAGAAGTTATGTTATGATGTTGCCCCACGACTCACCAGAACAGCTAGCTCACTCATGTAAACTCGATGGTGTAGCAACTTTTGAAGTGTTGTAAGGAAATATACCTACAAACATATGTACATATGTACATACACATTTTTTGGTTTATATATCATACATAACATACGTTTAAATCTATAGAGCTGACATGATCTGAGTTTTGACAGACACATTAGAAGCTGATTATTATTCATAACACACCGTCGAAAAATAAAAAAATGGAATTCAGTTATTATAAAAGGTAAATACATAAATATACCGTTAGCATATCATGAAAGGAATCTGCAGGCCTCCCACAACGAATTAAACTGTGCAGGAGAACACTTGAACCTTAAACTGGCATTCACTTACGTTGTGGAGGACTTCTCGAGTATTAATATCCTCATCTTCAATGAATTTCTTTGCAGTTCATTTTTTACTAAATCAAGGCCCAGTAACTCGTCCTCGAGCACTTAGCCTCAGCAGCTAGTGTTGCAATGATATAAAAAATAGCTTTGTTTGCGGTATTAATGGACTAATAACTTTAATTAAGTAGTTTTCATGAATAAACATGAATGTTATAATGAATAACTCACAGCAGTTTGTCTTTTCGATGTTCGATGACTTCACTGAACTTCATTGCCGCATTTCTTTTGCACAAATATTGTAACAAAACATTTTTAATTGCAAATCAATACTCTGAACAACTTCAAAATTGCTTCATGCTATAACTACTCTCATCGACACTTCCAGCGTCAGGCCACCCGAGCTCCTTTCTTTGAAGAAACAAAGCAATAAATTTTCCGGCGTTGGCATCAACATTTCCATCTAAATTAATTTCTATTCCGTGGATGTCGCTATCAAATGATTGCAGTAGGCATTGAACGTGACGCACTCACCTTGACAATGGACGCAATCAAGAGGTTTGACGTAATTAAAAGCGTCTTGTAAAGTCCGCTCAAGTGGGCTATGATAAAAAGTTGATACAAACACGCACAAGTAGTATATGTGAATGTATGTATGTATATGTTCGTAAGCAGTGCTAGCAATTGGCAAACCATTAACTCGGCGGCACGCTGCCGACCAACCTTTCCGCGTGCACTCCGTAGCAGGCGACGGCCAATTTGGAGTTAAAATACGGAATGAGCACAGTTTTTTGACTAAACTGAAATATACACAAATACAAAAACATAAGTATGTGCCAAAGTATATATGTATGTATATACATGCGTCCAATCATGGAAAAAGTGGTGCAAACGGTGACTGCTAAGACGGCGGGTCCGCAGAGCCGGTTTGGTTCGGCGGCAGCATAACAAAATATTTAAGGCCCACAACTTACAGCTTTACGTTTCAGTTGGCTTAGCTGTACAAGCAATATGCTGTGCATTGATAGCGGTGCCGCTGACGTTGATGACGCTGTTGGACAAGCCTCGCGCCGTTAATTGCAGCCGGTATCGGTGCAATGAACTTGATTTTGATTTCTTGCTTTACATCGGCAGCTCTCGTGCAACCAACATTGGAATATGTAAATGGCGTGTGCGTTGTTGCTCCGAAAGTAGGTTAACTTGTTGTGACTTTGTCTTCCTTTTTAGCTTTGCTGCAACAAGAATTCGCACACCTTTATTTTTTTTTTTGGAAAGTGCGTGGCCATTAAAACGCAATCGCAAGTAATTGTCTGTTTTTACCTGCTACCTAACTAAAAGAACTTAAAGCTTTCAATTAATTTCCGCTTCCTTCAGTGTTCCGTTGTATGTATGTATATAGAGTTGCCAAATATACATACATACATATATATATATTTATCTTCATTTAACAATAAATATTATGTGCAATCTCTCTACTGCCTACTACGGACTTATTACGGTTGAAGAAGGTTATTTGGAATTCATGAAATCTTATTATCAGTGAAATCCAAAATATAATGATATCCTCGATATTAATATAATCAAAGATGTCGTTAATTATATTTCATTAGAAATACTAGACAAACTTGAAATATTGTCGTAAGTATAAACTTGATCTGTGCATTTATGTGATCCCAATACTATTATATTAAAAAACAAATATTATAACGAAGCACAAATTTAACGCAATTTTGATATTTTAAACAAAGAAAAATAACATTTCTTACTAAGTTATGGCAGCATCGAATTCAAGTAGAAATGATTCACTGAACATACGCAAGCCTTAGATGACATGCAAGCTAACCAGTTTGACAGTAGTGATTTGCAGTTTTGTCATTTGGTGTTAAATATTCTCAAAAGCGTCCGAAAATATTAATTTGTGTGCGGAATATATATAAATTTTAAGAATTTTATTGGAAAATAACGTCTACGCAATATATTTATTGGAGAAACTGTAAAGGTGTGTAAATAAGACTTTCGTTTAAGATTTGAAAGTCTTACAAAAGTCTTAATTCTCTCAATAGATACACATTTTTCTAGTTAACTCAAAAATATTTGTAAAATTTGCATCCGTAATAAGAAAGCTTTTGATTAAAATTTTGAATGCAGAAACGTAAACTTTATTTTTTGTTACAATCAAATTACACTCTGCAAACATAACCTTAATTATATGTCGCTTATCATTTTCAGTAACCAACAATTACAATGACGCTAACATCCGCCGCTGGTATCATCTCGCTATTGGATGAGCCAATGCCTGATTTGAAGGTATTTGCCCTGAAGAAGCTTGATAGCATTGTAGACGAATTTTGGCCAGAGATTTCGGAATCTATAGAAAAAATTGAAATGCTCCATGAAGATCGTTCGTTTCCTGAAAACAAATTAGCAGGCATGGTAGCTTCTAAGGTATTCTATCATTTGGGATCTTTCGAAGACGCATTAACTTACGCCTTAGGCGCTGGAGACTTGTTCGACGTAAATGCTCGCAATGAATACACCGAAACTATAATTGCCAAATGTATAGATTTTTACATTGCGCAAAGAATAGCATTCATTGAAGATCCTAAAGAAGCTAAACCCGTTGACACACGCCTAGAAGCCATTGTCAACCGTATGATCCAACGGTGCTTAGATGACGGTCAATATCGTCAAGCTTTGGGTATTGCATTGGAAACGCGTCGTATGGATATTTTTGAACAATCCATTATGAAGTCGGATGATGTTGCTGGCATGTTAGCTTATGCATACAATGTCACTATGTCTTTGATTCAAAATCGTGGATTCCGCAATGAAGTACTGCGTTGTTTAGTAGGCTTGTATCGTGATTTGGGTGTACCAGATTATGTAAATATGTGTCAGTGCTTGATATTTTTGGAAGATCCTCTGGCTGTCGCTGAAGTACTAGACAAACTAACTCGCTCCTCGGTGGAAGGAAATAATTTAATGGCATATCAAATTGCCTTCGACTTATACGAATCTGCAACACAAGAATTTTTAGGAAAAGTTCTGCAAGCACTTAAAGAAACAGCACCAATCCCAACGGCTTTGCCGTCCACATTTAAGCCACAGGGCACAAATTCTACAAACACTGAAGATTCAACGAAAACAGCCAGTGATGATAAACCTAAATCGGAAGATTCCGCTGGTGATGCAGAAGGTAAAGTTATATTTTTCATAATTGAAATTAAATTTTATAAGTTTCTTTCGTTATCAGGTGATGCAAAAATCGAGAGGACTATTGAGTCTTTAAATGACTCTGAAAAGGCTCATCAGAAAAATATCGAGAAACTTATTTCCATTTTATCCGGAGAAGTAACTATTGATCTGCAACTTCAATTTTTGATTCGCAGCAATCACGCCGATTTGCAAATTTTGCGTGGCACAAAGGAAGCTGTGCGTGTCTCTATTTGTCACACTGCTACCGTTATCGCCAATGCCTTCATGCATGCTGGTACAACATCGGATCAATTTTTGCGTGACAACTTAGATTGGTTGGCAAGAGCAACTAATTGGGCAAAGTTGACAGCCACAGCTTCTCTAGGAGTCATCCACCGCGGTCACGAAAAGGATTCTTTAGGCCTTATGCAGAGTTACTTGCCAAAAGAGACTGGTCCCAGCTCTGGATATTCCGAGGGAGGTGGCTTATATGCTTTAGGCCTGATCCACGCCAATCATGGTGCAAACATCATCGACTACCTTTTGCAACAATTAAAAGATGCTCAGAATGAGAATGTTCGTCATGGTGGTTGCTTGGGGTTAGGTCTTGCAGCTATGGGCACCCATCGCCAAGATTTGTACGAGCAACTGAAATTTAATTTGTATCAAGACGATGCCGTTACTGGTGAGGCCGCAGGTATTGCCATGGGTATGGTAATGTTGGGCTCTAAGAACGCCCAAGCTATTGAAGATATGGTTTCGTATGCTCAAGAAACTCAACACGAGAAGATTCTCCGTGGGTTGGCAGTTGGTATCTCATTGACTATGTTTGCTCGCTTAGAGGAGGCAGATCCCTTGGTTACCAGTTTATCCACTGACAAAGATCCTGTATTGCGTCGTTCCGGCATGTACACCATTGCGATGGCATATAACGGTACCGGCAGCAATAAAGCTATCCGACGACTATTGCATGTTGCCGTTTCTGATGTGAACGATGATGTCCGTCGTGCTGCGGTAACCGCTATCGGTTTTATTCTTTTCCGCACGCCAGAGCAATGTCCATCCGTTGTAAGTTTGCTCGCTGAATCATACAACCCACATGTCCGCTACGGTGCTGCTATGGCTTTGGGTATTGCTTGTGCAGGCACAGGATTACGTGAGGCAATCGGTCTGCTGGAACCTATGGTTAAATTCGATCCCGTTAACTTTGTTCGTCAAGGTGCCCTTATTGCTTCTGCTATGATTCTAATACAACATACCGACCAGACTTGTCCCAAGAATAGTTTCTTCCGTCAACTTTATGCCGAGGTGATCAGCAATAAGCACGAAGATGTTATGGCCAAGTTCGGTGCTATTTTAGCACAAGGTTTGTCATATTAAAAATTTCAATTATTTTATGTATACGATAATAACCTCTATTTTTAGGAATAATTGATGGAGGCGGTCGCAATGCTACACTGTCTTTGCAATCTCGCACTGGACATACCAATTTGCAAGCAGTGGTTGGAATGCTTGTTTTCACTCAATACTGGTACTGGTTCCCGTTGGCCCATTCTTTGTCGTTGGCCTTTACTCCTACATGCGTTATTGGTTTGAACTCGGACCTGAAAATGCCTAAAATGGAGTTCAAATCCGCCGCAAAACCATCTCTGTATGCCTATCCGGCACCCTTGGAAGAGAAAAAATCGGAGGAGCGAGAAAAAGTGGCCACTGCCGTGCTCTCGATAGCTGCCCGTCAAAGGCGTCGTGAAATTGCTGATAAGAAGGAGGAAGATAGCAAGATGGAGATCGACGAGGACAGCAAGGATTCAAAGAAAGACGATAAGAAAATGGATGTTGATGAGAAGGTAGAGAAAAAAGATGATAAGAAGAAAAAAGAAGAGAAGGAAAAGAAAAAGGAGGAAGAAAAGGATAAGGATGTTGGTGATAAAAAGAAAGACGAAAAAGAGAAGAAGGAAAAGAAAGAACCTGAACCGAACTTTGAGATACTGCAAAATCCAGCTCGTGTTGTTCGTCAGCAATTAAAAGTTGTAAGTGTTGCCGAATCACAATCCTATATACCCCTCAAAGATGTTACCATTGGCGGTATTATTGTACTGCAACACACCGGCAAATCAGCAGAGCAAGAACTGGTTGAACCAGTAGCTGCCTATGGACCGAAGAACGACGATGCCAAGGAACCAGAGCCACCAGAGCCATTCGAATATATAGAGGACTAAATGGGAATGCTCTTTATCATTTTGTAATTTTACTATAACGTTTAAAAATCATGCATACATGTATAAACAAATATGTTCTGCGTTTCACATTCAAAACATAATAAAATCTATATATAATTAAACAAATTTACTCTTGTACCATATTTTGCCTAAGATTTTACGACTATGTTGCCAGCATCTCGTTCAAATATCTTACAAAGCTTTTCATATTATTGCTCTTTTCGTATGGTTTTAGTTCTTCTAAATTAGCTAATTCCATTGCTTTAGCAAGTCCTTCTATGTTGGAATAATATAGGTATCCCTCATCACTCAATTGTTGCGCGAGTTCACTTTGGTGGTTGTCCATTAACTTATCGTTAATAACAATAATCCCCGCCCGACCGTGATTTAGTATATCCATGCAAGTTCCTGCTCCAGCGTGACCAATTATGAGGTCTGCATTCAAAATATCAGTCCTGGGCACTTCCAGCTTGAAATCATATTGTTCTATGGTAATACCATAATCATGAAGAATATTTCTGGAATTCTTTACTGGGCTACCGTGACCGTATTGGATGACCAAGTTTTGACATCCTCGTTTCTGTAGAACGTTCAAAACTTGAGCAGATGTCACTGCCTTTATAAGTTCATCGAATCTAGTAGTGCCCACTGTGACATAAATTATTTTCCATTGCATTTTAATAACTCTGGCTAATTGGAATCAAATTACAATTGAGTGAAATCAAACAAGATAAGTTAAAAATGTCGATGTCATACTTAAATAGATAGAAACTTGGTCACTCTAAATGTGATGCCACTCTATAAAAAATATGGATTAGAATAAAGTTATTGTAGGGTTTAATTGTATTTAAAGTAATCAATAGGGGTATTCTCTTGCTCTTGCAAACCCCGGTGCACGGTGCAAGCATTGCAAATTTACAACAGCACAACAACAAACACACGCAGAAAAATATTTGCAAGGGCTGTGAAATATGTCAGACCAAAACCCGTGTATATTAGCGTGCAATGTCACGCAAAAATAAAATTGCAACCCTGTTGTAGTTGCCATTTTACATAAAGTCATATTTTGACGTTAAATTGTTGAGAAAGGTAAATCTTAATTATATTTTATAATTTCTATATAAATTATAAAGTTTTGTTATAGTTTTTTTGTTAAAAATGTATGCAGAAGTTGCGCCAATTCACAATAGCCATGCACAATAGTCATTTACAATAAATTGACTGAATCAGTCGCTCATATATCACTAGATTCTGCAATGGGTGCTCTCGTGCCCTTGTATATTTCGGTGTAGTATTTTTGCAATCTGCAATCTTGCAAGAGCAAGAGAATACCCCTAATGTAATGAATAATACTCTTAAAATTTTCCAACGATATTAATATTTTTCACATTTAATTTCTTATTTTTATTGGCTAAATTGATTAAAATACATCTCTTGCCTTACAGCTGTTGTCATGCTTCTTCTTAATATTTTTTTTATCACACAACACCAACCCGTAAAGGACATACATAGTTCGAAGATCTGAAAGGAGCCGAGTTTATAAACATATGGAGAGAATTCGTTTTTTAACATTTTGCATTGGTAAAGAGTAATTATTTTTATTAATATACTCAAATGGGGGTGTTCAAGGAAATTTTGGCGCGATTTCCTCGTGGCGGCCTTTCGTATGTTTTCGCATATGGCAGCGGTGTCAAGCAGCAAGTTGGCTATGAAAAAATTTCCAAGCAAAAAAATAACGTTATTGACCTGATATTCTGTGTACGTGATCCTCTTGGTTGGCATGCAGAAAATATTAATCGACAAGAAAGTCACTACTCAATGCTGCACCTGTTGGGTCCCCGTTTTATCATGAACTACCAGGAGCACTTAGGAGCTCGTGTATACTTCAATACGTTAGTGCCTTTGCCCGACATTGACGTAACTATTAAATATGGCGTTGTCTCAAGAGAGCACCTACTGGATGATTTACTAAATTGGCGATATTTGTACCTTGCCGGGCGTCTTCAAAAGCCTGTAAGGGAATTGGTACCAACGAATGGTGACGACGAATTGAACGAAGCTTTGGCAAAAAACTTAAACAGCGCATTTCAAGTAGCATTACTATTACTACCAGAACAGTTTACTGCCTATCAACTATTCCACACAATTTCCAGTCTTAGTTATAAAGGTGATTTTCGAATGTTATTCGGTGAGAATAAGCAAAAGGTGCGCAATATTGTTCTGGCCCAAGAGAAAGATTTCTTGGATTTATATTTTCCAGTAATGCAAAATTTAACGGACTATGTTGCAGCTGATTTCAATGCTAAAGAAATAGGCTCTGATAAAACCATTGTGTTGTTTGAACAGGACAAATCGCTATTAGCTAGAATACATCACCTACGCAATGCACCCAGTGAATTACAACGGCGTATTGTGCAAAATTCAGCCTTTAGAGGGGATTATATGAAAATTGTGCCACACTTGGCAGAGTCTCACAATCTCCTCGAGCTGGTCCAAACTTCAGTAAATGACATAGTGTGGCGCAGCAGCATCACTCAGTCAATAAAGAACATCCCCAGCGCAGGTCTCTTTAAATCCCTTATATACAGCTATCGTAAGGCGCTTAAAACTTTTTCCTAGTCGCTCAACGTACACGAATGGAACTATGCCAAAGTTATTAAAATGAAATTTAACTGCATTAATTTGCTTTAAATGCTCAAGTCTTTTATTTATAACAGAGACAATTTCATGAATATGTTAAAGCATTTAATTATTTAAGAAAAAATAGGATTTCAGCAATGTAAATCTATAAAATAGAAACTGGCTATGAGATATATTTGTATATACAAATATTTGTTAACTATTTTTTAGCTTTCTTAACTATCTAGTGCAATAAAGTGCAAATAATTTACAACTTACAACATTAACGCAGTTTTACTTTTTTAATTTCATTTATTAGCTTGATACTGATAATATTCACGAAAATAGCTTAAGTAAAATGTCCAGCGACTCAGATTCATCTGCATCATCAGAGGAACATTATAAACAGAAGAAAAATAAGAAACTCAAAAAGAAGTCGGAGAAAAAGAAGCACAAGAAAAAGGAAAGGAAAGAGAAGAGACACAAGGACAAGAAGCATTACCACAAGGAAAAACTCCGAGTTGAACCCAATTTACCGATTTCGGGTTTTGATAAAAAAAATGAGACACTTGATGGCAGTGAAGATGCATTCGGCCCGGCCTTACCTCCTCATCTACTTAAAGGAGATACAAAAACTGACAAAGCATTAATAGGCCCCACATTGCCAAGTGAATTTTCAAATTTCATTGAGAGCGTACAAAGCAAGTCTTCCGAAATGTCTGAGCGGGATAACGCGGCTGCTTCAGTTAGTGATGGCGAAGTGGATGACATGAATTTCTCATATGGTCCTGTGCCTGTAAGCAACGACTCTGAAGGGATAGCAAAAATGAGTTCAACACAAATGGAATTGGAGCAACGCGCATTGGAACTCAAATTGGCAGCCATTGAAGGAACCGGTAATACTACGGACGTAAAAGTACGTGAGGAATGGATGTTGGAATTGCCAGAAGTTGGGCTAAAGGGTGGTTTAGCAGCACTTTCGAACATGAAGCGAACATTTCATCAGGGGAAAGAAAGACCGGACTTTAGCGATCGGTGCGTATACTCTTTTTTTATAAATAGTTAAAATATAAATTATATAAATTTTTCATTTCTTAACAGTTCCTCTTGGACAAAAACTCCTCATGATGAAACCAAGCCTTCTACGAGCACATCAAAGACCAAAACGACGGCTGAGGCATTGAAACGAAGTGCTGAAGACGCTTACGAGAAGCAACGTGATGAAGAGCAGGCACGCATTGCAAAGAAGCATAAAAAGCAACACAAGCGAGATGAGTCGTTAGTAGAAATACACCAAAAGAAATTACGAAAGGAGCAAAAGAAAAGAGTAAGTATACTGTTTACAAATATTATGGTTACATAATACCAAATACAAGTTTGGCTAACTTTATCGCATATATTAATAGGAAAAGGAACTGGCTAGTGCAGGAGTTAAGCCCGAGCGACGACCTTTTAGTCGGGATGTAGATTTGAAATTAAACAAAATCGATAAAAACCAAACCAAACAGATCGTCGATAAAGCAAAAATACTTAATACCAAGTTCGCAAGTGGGAAAACAAAGTTTCTTTGAGTTTCTTCATTTGAGTTTGTACCCAATATTAATGTTTAATATAAATAATTATAAAAATACATTTTTCACTTACAGAAATACGAATGCTTAAAATGTATTGCATTTAAAAGGTTAGGATTGGAATTAATTACTTTTAAACTTAATACTTAGCGTTGGGGCGCTGGTTTTGGCTTTGGAATTTTACTCAATAGCATTTGTATTTCATCTTTTTCTTTCCAATCCTTCCAAAGTTCATAAAGATTTACAATTGCTCGTACTATTTCTTGAACTTTTTCCAAATCAACGTTCAGTTCGGCAAACCAAGTTTTCATGGAATCTTTTTGCAGGATAACGCAGGCAATTTGCAAGCACGCGATTGCAATCTGGAATGGAAAAAGTTAATATTTGTATATAATAAAATTTAATTTTAGTGCTTACCTGGTAAGGAGGATATAGCAAGCATACATCTGTCCGCAAAGAATCGTTAACTATGCGCCAGCTTAGAGTTAGCAACTGTTCCTCTTGTCCCATATCCTGCACCAATTGAAGTAGAGGTCGGTAAGGTTGATAGACAATTAAACAGCAATCCAAGTTTTCAAGCAAGTAGAATTCGCACTCTAAAACATGATTTGTGCGATAGGGGAACTCTTGTGTATAGGCGTAGCTGAATTTTGATTTAATCACCGACTGACAAATGGTGATTAATCTTGAATTTGAAATTACACCGAATTCTTCCACCTTAGAAGCCAGCAGTATGCAGGTAGGTGCTAATAATAATGGATCTATGTTTTTTAGAGAGTTTCTGGCGTAGAACCGTTTGAAGTAAACAGTCGCAGTAGCAATGACCTGTTGCCGAAGTTTCAGTTGTTCACCCAGTACTTGTATGACATTCGCAAAGAAAATAAAAATCTTCTGATACTCATCCTCACTGAGCACTTGTAGATCATATTGTCTTTCGCGTATCAGGTCCTGCCGATCAAGTATCCACTGTTGCGAGTGAGAACTTTGCCAGAAATTTCCAGCCATTTCAAGCAATCGTGTTTGGTATAAAAGTTGAAACAAAGTTCTTATGTTACAAACGTTTGCCTTTTTTAAGCTTGTATTGAAATTTTAAATTTTTTGTTAAGCAAAATCTTTCAAAAGCTTCACCAATTATAAATTCTTGTAAAATCGTGTAGCAAATTTTATTCGAGTCCACAAATGTCAAATTTGTTTTGTTGTCGTCGAAGAAAGTGACCAAAAAAAGTGGAAAACAATAATAACAAGGTATGACATTTGAACTGTTCTTACCAGTTCTGGCATTGATTTAACATACTCTATTTTGACAATTAAATTTTTTACTAGAAAAGCAGCCAACTTTAAGCCCAATTGCCTGTCTGGTTCATGTAAGATCGTCGAGGGCGAATTGTTTAATAAAATTTAAGCAAATTCCTTTAAATAATTAATAGAAACGATGGCGTTGCGAGTGCTCTCTGTTTCACAAAATTTACGCCAGCTTTCTAAAGGAGCTGAGCTTTTAAAAGTAAGTGATTATCAAAAAATTGTGTGTAAAATAGGTTCTGTAGCATTACGTAATGTGAAAAAGTGATAAAACATTTGTAACAATTGCGAAAATTTCTCTAATAACATTAAATACCATTGCAAATGTATTTGTGGGATAATACTTTCAATTTAAGCGTTATTTAACAATTTAGTGCAAATTAATATTTTGGTTTGAGGTTATGTGTCGTATATTGATTTTCATCGTTTATTGTCTAATTTCATGATAGCGCTACAAGGCAACAGCAAGCCTAAAGAAAACCCTCGTGAATATTCCAGCCACCCAGGTGACTCGTTTGGATAACGGTCTACGTGTTGCTAGCGAAGATTCCGGAGCGGCGACTGCTACTGTTGGTCTGTGGATTGATGCTGGTTCTCGTTCTGAAACTGAAAAGAATAATGGAGTTGCCCACTTCTTGGAACATATGGCTTTTAAAGTAAAATCATATATAAATACTTAAAGACTGCTAAATTTATAAAAATATATTTTTTTTAAAATAGGGTACTGCTAAACGTTCCCAAACCGATTTGGAATTGGAAGTTGAAAATTTGGGAGCTCATTTGAATGCCTATACATCCCGCGAGCAAACTGTGTTTTACGCTAAGTGTTTATCGAAGGATGTGCCAAAAGCAGTCGAAATTTTGGCTGACATCATCCAAAACTCAAAATTAGGCGAAGCCGAAATCGAACGCGAACGATCTGTTATTCTACGTGAAATGCAAGAAGTTGAAAGCAACTTGCAAGAAGTGGTGTTCGATCATTTGCATGCCACCGCATATCAAGGAACCCCATTGGGACAGACCATTCTTGGACCCACTAAGAATATTAAGTATGTAATACAAAAAATTCAAAGATGTTACCAAATTTTACATCTTATTTATTGATCAGGTGTATTGGAAAACAAGACCTTTGCGACTACATTTCAACTCATTACAAAGCTTCTCGTATTGTGCTCGCTGGTGCCGGCGGTGTTAAGCATGATGATTTAGTTAAATTGGCTCAAGAAAATCTGCGAGGTTTGGAAAATACATATGATGGCAAACCACCAGTTGTCACTCCTTGCCGCTTCACCGGCTCAGAAGTCCGTGTTCGTGATGATTCATTGCCCCTCGCCCATGTTGCCATTGCTGTGGAAGGTTGTGGCTGGACAGATCAAGATAACATCCCCTTGATGGTAGCTAACACTTTGATTGGAGCTTGGGATCGTTCTCAAGGTGGTGGCGTCAATAACGCTTCGAACTTGGCACGTGCTAGTGCTGAGGACAGTAAGTTTTAGATAATCAATTCATAAACCTGAATGAAAATGTACGAACTTTTTTTTAGATTTATGTCACAGTTTCCAATCATTTAACACCTGCTACAAGGACACCGGATTGTGGGGAATCTATTTCGTTTGTGACCCATTGCAGTGCGAGGTAATAAAAGATAAAACTATATATCTTTAAAATTTTTTGTTGATTATATGTTGTGTGTAGGATATGTTATTTAATGTCCAAACTGAATGGATGCGTCTCTGCACCATGGTTACTGAGGCCGAAGTCGAACGCGCCAAGAATTTGTTGAAAACCAATATGCTGCTCCAACTTGATGGCACCACTCCTATCTGTGAAGATATTGGTCGCCAAATGCTCTGCTACAATCGCCGCATTCCTTTGCACGAACTAGAGCAACGCATTGACGCCGTAAATGTCAGCAATGTACGTGATGTCGCTATGAAATATATTTATGACAGATGCCCCGCAGTAGCTGCCGTCGGCCCCGTCGAGAACCTGCCTGAATATAACAGAATTCGCTCATCGATGTATTGGTTGAGGGTCTAATTCATTTGAATAAACGAAAAAATGCTTCGAGCAAAGTAGTGTAATTGAAAGAAAATTTATTGAAAAATAAAACAATTTGAATGAAAATATCCGGTAGTAAAAAACAAGCGTAGTTTAAATCGATTTACATATATATTTTTCTTGTGAGCAATAAATCTTTGAATGTCCAGTTACACAATCCTTAATATACATATATTATACAGAAAAAAATCTTATTATTGAGAAGCCCTTTAACTTAATACAAATATCCGGAGCAAAAGTTTTTTTAGAACACTAAAAATAATTGTAAATATACATCAGTAAAAATAATGGAACTAGTCATGCGTATAATTGGTTGGAATGCCACTAAGACCTTTTTCTATCTTGGCTGGCTCTGTGTTTCCTAATGCTGGATTAAGACCTTTCCAAGTACGGTCTTCAAAGGTGAGACCATTATTGGTGGTCATCACCTCCATTTTTCCTATCCCAGAAAGCGACTGCTGCTGCTCACTTAGTGCTGCTGCTCCCTCTTCTGCAGTATCTTCGGTAATGCCTCGAACCCGACCACTAATTAGGCTGACGTCTTGTTCCTGTTGTATTGTAGGATCAAAAGCCAAAAACTTTTCTCCTTCCGGTAGCAACTTTTTAAAATCGGTTACGTATGCCTCGGGATATTTCATATGCCATGCTGGATTGAGTGCCATTTCAGCTTCGAATACTGAAACAATGGGTTTGTAGTATTCTTTGGAATTATACATATTATTGAAGGGACATCCAATTAGCACGAAACAATCTATTTCTAAAAAGTTCGCTAATTTAGCGGGATTAATCCGCCCCACTGAAATAATCTGAGTCTTTATTCCACGAGATTTAGCCATTTCCTGTAGCCTAGAAACAATTTTTAGATAACCTTCCGCTGTAAGGGTGGCCACAATTAGACCAAGAGTTTGAGCATCTTTACATTTCTCTATGTAGTGGTATCGTCGGCGGATGTATTGGGCAGTTAACGGATTTTTTTCGAACAAACTATTTTTATTTGGTTCGTAGATAAACCATTGTGAAGCTGCATAAAAAAAAATAAAATTAGAAAAAGCAAACCCAAAATGTATACACAGATTAACTAGAATACCTTGGGTTGTGATGGATAGGTTAGAAAATCTTGCGTTTTCTGAACCGACGAAAAGGCAGATGGGATCACTTGGATGTTTTTGTTCTACTGCGTCCTCTGCGGGGGGATATGCCTCAATGAATACTTCTTTACATGGCAGTATTTCCTTTAATTTATCTAAAAAATATTTTACTCAAACTCAATTCACAAAAGCGAAATTTATTACTTACAGCTTAATGAATCTTCATCTGCTTCGTTAACACGTTTGTCCAACAAATGATGATAACCTATATCAAGGTATATAAATAAGACTTTTCCATTGACAGTCTCAGCTATTGAAGACAGCTTAACCGTAAAATCTTTTAAATTAAAAGGATATTGTGGATACATATACAACACCGGAAGACGAGATACTCTACTACGACAAGCGTTGCCAAAATGAATCAGGCTATCTGCCTCAACATGGCCCGCAGCTATCTGTAATATTCTGGTTCTTTATTGCGATCCAAGTTTAAAATATTTCGAATGACAATTTACCTCATCTACGCAACAGCTGCCATAGGAGGTATCGGCTAAGATAAAAAGTTTTGTATCCATCGACCCACTGTTGGGAGTGAACAAAGCTTTAAGACTATCACTTATCTCGTCGCTATGCGGCAAGTAATGGTCAGGGAATTGAAGACAGACCTGATAAAATATATTAATTTATTTTGTTTCATTTATGACTGACCAATAGTTTTACCCGCTTGTATCCATTTTGTCGAATCCATCCCCAACAAATTTTTAGTAGCGTGCCATTCCAAACTTGTTCAAGCGGAGGTGTGACTTCGTCTTTCTCCAGGTCAACTTCCCTTTCAATTACTTCCTCCGCAGAGTTATAAAAGGCCGATGTGCTCATTGTAAATAATAAATAATATTTTGATATCAATGAAATTATTTAGAACTAAAGAGAATGTACAATGCAATTTCTAACAAATGCATGAGCTGTGTTTAGGGTTGCTGTGCTGTTTAAAACCAGTATTTAATTTTATAATACAAAAACTCAGATTTATTCTATTAATGTTTTTAAATACAGAAATACTCTAAATAATGATTATGCTCGATACATTTATATATTTTTTGTATTAAGTTTCTGATATTTTTAATTTTTTGGTTGCCGATCCGTAACAACGGGCATTTTTACGTTGCGGCACTACCAAAGTGAAACCATTTGTCAATTATTAAAATGTGGCAAGATCGCTGAAGAATTGACAACAGTTTTTTGAGGTTGCCAGAAGTGCCACTTTCTGCCATTTCGTATATTGTTTTTCTTTGCGATAAAGCTTTTTATAATTATTGTAAATGTTGATTTCATTGGTACAAATTATATACATATGTTTTATTTTATATTTGTATTAGTATATAATAGGGGTATTCTCTTGCTCTTGCAAAACCCGGTGCACGGTGCAAGCATTGCAAATTTACAACGGCACAACAACAAACACACGCAGAAAAATATTTGCAAGGGCTGTGAAATATGTCAGACCAAAACCCGTGTATATTAGCGTGCAATGTCACGCAAAAATAAAATTGCAACCCTGTTGTAGTTGCCATTTTACATAAAGACATATTACGGCGTTAAATTGTTGAGAAAGTTAAATTTTAATTAGATTTTATAATTTCTATTTAAATTATAAAGTTTTGTTACAGTTTTTTTTGTTAAAAATGTATGCAGAAAGTGCGCCAATTCACAATAGCCATGCACAATAGTCATTTACAATAAATTGACTGAATCAGTCGCTCATATATCACTAGATTTTGCAATGGGTGCTCTCGTGCCCTTGTATATTTCGGTGTAGTATTTTTGCAATCTGCAATCTTGCAAGAGCAAGAGAATACCCCTAATATTATAATAAAAAATGCTCAAGTACAAAAATTTTGTATTTACACAAGAAAGTTTCGTTTAATTAAAGTATATGTGACCTGGCATCTCTGAAAACTTGAAGGAAAAAGAAAACGTCAATTTAGAGAAAGCAAAAGTAAAGAAACGCTATAATTTTTTCAAGCTATTAATTCCGGAATTTTCGAAAAATTTGCAAGAATTTACGCAAGTTTCTTGAAAATATTTAGAAGTGAATAATTAAAACTAAATAATTTTAAGCAAGTTACAAAAAAAAAATACTCTACAACATGGATGAAGCGCGTGATGAAAGCCAGTTTATTGTGGACGACGTAAGCAAAATAATTAAGGATGCTATTGAGAACACGATCGGCGGCAACGCCTACCAACATGATAAAGTAAACAACTGGACGGGACAAGTTGTGGAGAACTGTCTTAGCGTGCTTACCAAGGAGCAGAAACCATACAAATACATTGTCACATCAATGATAATGCAAAAGAATGGCGCCGGTCTGCATACAGCCAGTTCATGCTATTGGAATAATGACACAGATGGCAGCTGCACTGTGCGTTGGGAAAATAAAACTATGTATTGTATTGTATCGGTATTTGGCCTGGCTGTTTAAGAATTGATGAAACAACTGAAGTAGGGTGACGCCAAAAGCGGCTACAGCCAGGGGAGGGTATAGACTTTTTAGTTGTTTTCGGTGGGCACAACAACAAAGTAAAACAGTAAATACTATAGAAACATATAACATTCTCAACCCAGATAAACGCTTATTACAGCCATTTGAATTCAATTATAAAATCGATTTATTACTCTAACCAGAGAGCTTGTAACAAAAAAAATGTGTTAAATCTTTTATAGCTGCATAAGTTGTTAAAACTACAAAATAAAATAAATTTCTTAGGGCCTTAAAATTTAATGAAAAATATAGTTGAGGTGGAGTGCGTGTTGATTTTAAGAGTGTTCAATATGTGCAGCAATTGACTATAAATTCGAATTAAAATCGCAGAAAATGTATTTTTATAGAGGGTACCGAAAATATGTATATGTATATGTAAGCGTGTGCTTTACTTGAAAAACTAATATATTTACTACTAGGAATTCCGATATTTTTAGTTTTCGATAAAACATTAAAATCTTAGTGGTTGATTTTGCCATTTATTTCCGAATAACCACGTACATATATGTATACATAAATATTTAAGGCTTTGCATCTAAAATTGATAATAAAATACTAATCTAAATAATATATGTTTTATTGGGCTGGCTGTAATTTTCTACAGCTTCAACAATAATAGGCTCTTGCATCAGCGGATCTCTAAACTTCACATGGTGACAATTATACGGACCTCGCACACACATGCGTAAATATGTGCAATTATTTCTTTTATTGACACTTCAGGTTTCCGCTCATGAATCATACAAAGGTAGTTAAAATTCATAATTGTTGACCTTGGAATTTTTTCATATACATATGTACGTATACACATGTATATCTGTAGGTCGACTAAATTCTGTTGCTTTAGAAATATTTTAATTTTTTATTGTTCTCCTTTGGCATGCAAAATACGCTTTCTGTTTTAAATAAGAAATATTATTTATTATGTCATTCTTGAGCACAACTTACTCTTTGTCCATTGACTTTTTGATAATAGCAAAAAACAGAAATGAGAAAACCCCCAAAAAGTTTATGCTTAGATATTTTCTTTCTTCTAATAGTTAATTATGCGCGTAATGAAAAGTGAGAATAAAACGTACTAATAAAAGCGATATTTTGTCACAATTAATGAAATTACAGACGTATAATGTTCACTATTTAAAAAAAAAACCTTTATCACCTAATTTTATGCCTAAATGTTCGAATATACAAGTGGCAAAATAAAATACAAAAATTGGTATTTTTTAATATCTAATCGTCTATATTTAACAAATGACTAAGGCCCAACTTTTACAGAAGCTAGAGAATGTGAGCGATTAATTTTTTGACTTCCTACTAAATCCCATTGGTAAAGCCCTCATTTTGCTTGGCAAACGTAAAGTCAGCAAATCTGTCTTTGATGGTCGGACTGCATTCGCAATATGGGCAAACTTTACCAGTTTAACTTTCGAAACACACAACTCCTGAGCCAACACATTCAAATCCACGGTAAAATTTTCGCTGATTAACAACGCAAGAACTATAAAATAGCACAAGGCTTTTTCCGATGTGTGCGAAGTGCGTGAACTAGAGAAGGAAAAGTGTTGGATTTTAATATATTCTGTTCATTAGTTTAGCACTTGTTAACTTACAATGGTTTTGAATGAGGATCGGAAAAACGTGAACGGACATCGTTTTCCGCCTTTTCCGTAATACCGGATAGTTCAATTGTTTTGATTGAACGTGCACGACTTTTGATCAAATTTAGTAAACAGTCCATGTAGATAATTAATTTCAAATGCAAAAATCCTTCTGGTGTTGGCGAATTATCCTGAATACGTTTTATACATTTGCACAAATATTCCGACTGTATTCTGTAAATCCATTAAGGTTACATACAAATTGGCTAAAATTGGTATATCAAACTACTTACGGTAGCTTATTAACTGGTGTCTTGTATACCACTTTCGATTCCTCATCTAAACGCTCGAGCAAGTCTGCAGGCACAATATCATGTACATCATACATTTCTTCCACCTTTTTAGCATCTTTATTGAATTTAGGCCGCAAAATATCAAAGTTATGTTGCGTGTCGGGTTGCTCCTCGCCTTCTTTGCTGAACACAGCTTCACGCACAGTGTTGTCCAAATCGTTCTTTAGTACTTCGACATTCACCTTATTATTTTCTTGATTAGCTGCAAAACGTGCAGCTTTTCGCCCACCAAATTGTTTCATTAGCACTGCTCTGGTGTGTTCAGCCGTCAAAGTTGGTAAAGGTTTTTGCTCAAGAGTATTGAAAATATGATTGCTGAGTGTAGCTTGTTCAATGGGAATAATGCGAAGCTATTGGGATAAAGTAAGATTTTATAAAATATAATATAGAACTAAATATTTTAATCAATACCTTATTTGTTATTTTATTGCGTACACAGATGTAAGTATCTGTAAGCGCAGCAGCCTCACCAACATCCATGACACCATGATAAATTTGGTCACTGGCGGTCACCATTGCAATATTGGCATTTGTCTCTTTACCACGCTTTTGCTGTAGACGAGTAAATTGTGTAGAATCCTTACTTACGGCTCCTAGTTGACCATTTTGGAATTTCACTGAAAACATTTTTATTCAAAACGTTGAATTGTTGATATTTGTTTTTGTGATCTATGAGAAATAGAAACTTACACAACGTGGGCATTGCGGTGTTGCGTTTGCGAGGATAGACCTTCGCGATAGTTGCTTTTTCCTTCATTATTGCAATTTAAAGAATTACAATCTATTTTATTAAACTTAAATAATGAGAGTAAGAAAGTTTTCAAAACAACAATGAGACTACACGTGAAGGAAATGACATTAGTGATGTACGAACTGGTTGCCTATTTTGATGGGTATTCATATGAATACAAAGTAGTCGTTGCAATTACTTTATATGAAATCTAATATCGGAAACATAACCACGAATAAAATTTTTTTTCACATATTGTTGTTATTGCACAGAAATTAAAAATATACCTCATTGAATTTAAAATGCATAACTTAATTAGCTTTAATATATTATCTTTTTAATGTAAATTTAAATGCACTTAAAAAAATCAAGCAATTATGTCAAAATATTGTAAACTTAAAGTTTATGCTAAAAAATAGTAAAATATGTTTTTTTCTCATCTTAAAATCCATATTATTTGAAATATACTTGTAGTGCTGTTCTCATGTAGATTTAGTCATGGTATCGGCGGACGTAAAACCAAAACCGCTGAGTGTATAGTGTTTACTTTTAATGATATGCACCACTTGCTGCATTGGGAAGATGAATGAACCGTATAGTCAAAATTTGTATGAAAATATTCCGAAATACTAACCATAACCAGTTTAATTAGGAAAACAGCAAAAGTCAAAAAGTTTATGCTAATTAAAGCCGTCTCTGGAGGGAAGTTAAGATTTGATTCTCCTAATATACCGCGTCTGCGGCGCATGTGAACCTTGGGTGTCCAAATCATACTGAATTGATCCTCTGTTATGATTAAAGAAAAAACAATACATGAATATGATGAAACCAAATTAAGTTACAATGTCCAATTAGGTATGTATATCGCTTGCTTACTGGTAGAGTGACATAACTCAGAAATTCGAATCTTTAAGGACTTTTTGCATTTTTTGAATTAACGTCACTCTTCCATTAAGCAAACGACATTTATTTTTACCTATCAAATGCATCATTTTATTTTTCAAACGCTTCAATTTATTAAGTTTCTGTTCGAATGTTAATTTTGATTGTTTGACCCATCTGCTCCGCACAGTTTTTAGAAAGTTTATAAATCCTCGAAGCGTTGGATATTGTACACCTTTTATGACGTGGGACAACATGTTGGTATTTTCTACATTAGAACTTCTTTCATCGCTTTCATCTGCATTTTCCTCAACGAGCATTTCCTCGCTATGCTTAGTTTCATTTGGTACTTGTTCAACCGTGGCTTCAGCTCTTTCTTCTTTTAGCTTTGCTGCTAATTGCTTTTCTGTGCTTTTAATACTTGGTATTCCTGTTGGTCCGTCAGGCTGGCCTTTAGTTTCTAACAATTTCGAAGCTGGATCAAGCATTTTTCTCAATGCCTCCACGTCTTTGGCATTACTGAAGCGTTCACGTTGATATTCCAACCATTCTGGGCTGGGCGTCGTTGCAGGCTCAGCATTATGCGGTTGAAGGTCCTTACGGGATTCCGCGTATGCACTGTGAAAATAACGATTTATTGTGCAAAGCAGAATCAAATAACCACTCAAATTTAAATTTAGCATGTTGATTGGACTAAAGCTCTTGTAGTTATGAATGATGAGAAGTATATGATTAGAATCTGAATCTGAAATTATTCGTTGTTTGTGGCTGCGTTGAGCGCATTTCACGCATTTTGAGTTTTATTATGTTACATGGTGGTATTTTTAAGAATGTCAACCGTTGCATGCGAATGCACCACTAACGGTTCGGTTATTTAATTAAGAGCCGCATATCTGTAAACAGCATTGGCCATATATTTAGTAACACATTATGTTTGAATTTTCACAACTTGCAAACGTCTCCGATTAAATTCTAGCAGATGCTCAACAGATGTTTCTTGTACTATTATTTCAGGCAAGTCTCCAATTAATGTCTACGCATTATACTCAGTGAATTTCGGCCATTTTACTGTAAATTTAATATTTAAAAATGACAAGTAATTAAAAGTAGAAAGTGGAACAGACAGTGTGACTTTTGTCCATTAATTGTAGAATATATGTACCATTTCTTTTCTGAATTTCCGAATTAATCTTACAAAACGACAAACAATTACATTTTGCTTAATTGCAAATATCCAATATTTATTTCGAAAAATAAATATGCGCATCATACTAATAACACATTATATCATAAGACCGATCTTAGCGATCGTAATAATTGTACATAGAGTATATAGCATAGAGTCTATAATTTTTATTTTTATTTATTATGTTGGTATTATCTAACCCTTTATGGGTTTGGTGTATAGAATTGTGGAGAAAAAATTTAGCACTATGGTTCAGTTGTTGTAAGCATTTGTAATTTATTTGCCGTTATTTGGCGTCATCAGTAATATTTAAATGTATGTATTTATTTATAAGTATATTTTAATTAGTTTCTTTTAATTTCTTTTTTATTCTATGTTAAGTAAAAGTCAATTACAATTCCATACGAAAATCGAGTAAGGTACGGTTTAGAGGAAAATTATATATATATATATGTATATATGTATGTATGTACATTTACAGTTACAGTGCATAATGCTCCATTGCCGAAAATGTGTCTTAATCTAAGGAAATAAAAACGAGTGAGACAAATATTTTTAGAATAATAAATTTTACCGACAACTAACGGTATAATGTATAATCAAGCTACATAGAATCCAGTTCTTCAGGTAAAATAATTATTTAATTGGCTTAGCACACGCTTTCGGAATTAGAGCAATATGTCCTTCCACATAGCCCACAATTGTAAATACTCGCATAATTCGTTCATTCGACTTTTTGTTCATTTGTTAGTTATAGATAAATTTGTAAAGAAACAAATTCGCCTATTGGGCACTTCAGAGAATTTTTTATATATGTACGTACTATGTGTGTGTATATGTAGTAGTTGTAGTTAGTTTAGTAATTTCTATAAATATTCACTAAAAATTCTTATGCTTTCATGGCTTTTTCTAAGGATTTTCAAATTGGACTTCTTATTCACACACATTTAATTTATGTAACTACTTTGTTCGTCTGTGTATGTATATGTGTTTGTATATAAATCTCATTTCACATTCCGACACAGATGACCGCGCATCCATTTGATGGCCTTATCACCGATAGCTTCCACCTTTGGCGTGTTGGGTAAACTGCGGCAGCCACAAGCTTCAGCATCGATATGCTGGTGTTGTTGTGGTTGTTGTTCTATGGATGACTTTTGACGTTGGCGTGGTCGTTGTTGCTCACCGACTGACAATTGTGTAAATTGTTCTTGGTGTTTGTCCTCTTCTTGCACTTTGTCTTCGTGGTTTGCTTGCTGCGTGTCGGCATCATCGGTCGCTGCATCAGCAGGTCACATGTCACCGCTGCTGGCCCATCGTATGTCGTCCGCCTCATGCGTTAGATAACGTGTGCCCACCTGGCCCTCCAAATTGCGCAAGTCTCGATAGGTTTGCTTGTCTTGCAGCCAATAGTGCTGTAGACTTTTGTCGACCGTGTAGCGCTTCCGCTGCTTAACCTGCAGCAGATTGTTGATGAGATCGATGGCTGAGAGATGAAGAAAGTATTAAATAATTAAGGAGAATTAATATATAATTAATTGGAAAGAGCTTAGTCTACATACCATTAGAGGAGATCTCCTTCCATGGATTTGGTGGATACATGAATGCGGCATTTTGGATTTGATCGTTTATATCCTCCTCCTCGTTGAAGGGGAAAGTGCCGCTCAAACTGACGTAAATTATAACGCCAACACTCCACATATCCAGTGAGCGGTTGTAGCCTTTGTTGCGCAACACCTCAGGCGCTACTCACCTAGGTAGGCTGGTGTTCCCACAACTGAGCGCCTAAATGATTTCTCGCCAATAATTCTGGCATAACCGAAATCACACAGTTTGACTTGTGGAAATTCGGCGTCGGAGGAGAGCAAGACATTTTCCGGCTTCAAGTCACAATGCACAATATTTTTGCTATGCAAGTGCTTTAGCGCTATGAGTATCTGTGTTATAAGGAATTTCGTTACTCGTTCACTGAGCCGTCCGCGCTCGTGCGAGAGTATCATCTCCAACATATCACCCTTAAGCTTTTCCATCACGACAAATATGCGTTCCGGCGTCTCGAACATGCGCTCCAAATTCACAACACCACAATGTGAAATGTTCTGCAAGAAAAAAAATCTTTATTATACTAAAATATTTAATGGAAAGCACTAAATTTGCATAAAAGCCGTAAATACGTTCAGAAAAGAGAGGCAGGTACTTTTAAAATACCGACTTTCGAATCAGACTTTATTGATTTTCGTAACTAACCTGCAATATGGCAACTTCATTTTTGAGTTGTGCTTCCTGCTTGGTGGGAAACCGCAACTTGTCAATCACTTTAATGGCCACTTCGCGTTTGGTTTTCTTGTGAACACCACCGTAAACGACGCCGAATTGACCCGAACCAAGTACTTCATCCGGGAATATCTGATACAGCTGTCCCATATCCTGTACGTTTTCCTCAGACTCGCAGCATTCTGTGGACAAACCAAACCAAACTTTGTAGTAAATGCGTAAAAGCTCTTGTCTAAGCGGCTGGACTTACGTGTATTTGTTACATGCATATACGCCTGTCGGATGATTGTCTCCCAGCTCTTGGCAATGTCGGAACCGATTCCGCTGTCTGACGGTGGCAGTCTTACCGCTTGCTCTTCACGTATGCCCACCAATGGATCTTGGCCCACATAATAGCTGATCGTAGCGGTCTTAAGTTCGAAGCAATAGTTGTTGTCTACGCGTAAATCACGATTTGTGTCTATACCTTGGATTTCCGAGAGCGGTATATCTTTGTGATATTTACTACCCTGTTCCGAGAGGAATAGAGTCAGCGTTAGCGTCTTCGAATCCAAGCGCCAATAGTGTCGTTTCACTGTTTTATCCAAGCTGGTATAATGAACTAGCCAACCCTCTTTGATGGCTTGGCCGCCACGTTTCTTTGTGTGCTTCACAGATTGTACAATACGCATTAATGGTATATTGGCACTGGGCGATGACGAGGAGCTCGATTGCTCCGATTGGCCATCAATTGACTGACCTTCGCCGGCGCTACGACCATCCGTGCTACCGACCAGCCCATTAACCAGTTCCGGTGGCGAATTGTGTGCATTCGTTGTGGTCTTTGGCACCCCTGTACGTGCGGATTTTGCGCCAGCAGTCGCTGTGCCATACCTTTGAGCCGCGCTACCCATATAGCCACCACTAGCACTTGGCGACGGATTGTCTTCGAAATCACTGTCATCGAACTCTTCGCGAAAGAAGTTGTCACCAGCCTTCGCTGCATGCCCATGTGTGGGCGTGTTGTCCGCATAATCGTTGGCTTGTAACTGTCGCTCTCCGGTACAGTCGTGTGGCACTTTGTCTAAACACTTCTTATGCGCATTGTATTGACAATCCTTACATTGCAGACCTTGCTTAAACAGACCCTTCAGCAGTTTCTTGCAGTATTGACACACAGTCGGTATGCCATAAGTGTGGACCATGAAGGTGTGCGGAATGCGTATTTTCTCGGCGTAAGCAAACGTGGGTGTGTACATAGAAATGTTGGCGCCGAGGCAATGATTGCTGCCATGGGTGCCATTACGGCTGCTTGAGGACGGTGAGCGACTGTGGCTGCGATAATGCGGAACACTCTAAAGGAGTGGGGAAAAGTGGAGGGAAATAAGGAATTGTAAGTTAATTAGAACAAAGATCTTGTGTTTTTAAGCTTCAATAAGTGATCTGGCGTAGAGTATTTACGATTGCAAAAATAAAACGATAAATCAAAAGGCAACGGATAAATTGAATGTTCATATCTTTATTCAGTTTTTTTGAAAAGTTCGTATAAAATGTCTTTGTTTATATTATATAATATTGAATAATAAAAAGTATAAAATAATTATTTGTAAATGCTCTAAACCAGATCGCAGTAGAGTAATCTTCCCAATGATCTCTTTCGTGATATGTCATAGCTATAAGAGAGTATTTAATTGTATTCTAAACTACCCCACACCAACTAGAAACTAACAGTATATATTAAATTACAAATTAAACCATTTTTACAATGTTAACGGGAATGTTTTCAAGGCTTTCAATTTGATATTTAGTTTAGTCTTTAAGTGTTATTCTACTAAGCTTTCGACTGCTTTCTGTGGTTCGCTACTAGTGCTCTCAGCTAACAGTCTAATTCTTAATTATATCGCTCATCAGATCTGACATTCGCTTTACCAGTGAGCTGCCGCCATCGCTTCGCGCCTGGTCTTCGTTCGAGATTAGTGATTGTGTTGAGCCACCCGAAGGACTGCGTGGTGGCTGTAGGGCCGACGAACGTCTCGAGGTGGAATCATTCGGGCGACTGCAATTGTTGGGTATTTTCACCACACAGCGTTTGTGGTAGTTTTGGCCGCAACCTGTTGAGCAGGAGAAATATGTTTAAAGGTATTCTGTATTTTTTGTAAAAACAACGAGCTCACCATCACATTTGAGTCCTTGGCGCACCAAGCCAAATAACATTTCTCCACAGAAATCACAAAATGTTGGCGCTTTGTACGAATGTACATTGAGCGTGTGTGGCTTTAGCGTTGGCATTTCCGATGTGGGATACAAAATGGCTGTGTGAGTTAGGAAAAGGACACATGACAATCAATCGTTCGTTTCGCAAAAGTTGAAACTTTTAATCTATTCAAATAACTGTACTTACGGCTGGCTGTCAGTACAATTTCTACCAAAGTCTCGTCGACTACTTCCGAAGCCGAGTTGATAATATGCAGGACATTTGGACTGTTGTAGTCATGACGGAAGAGTAGTACACGCTCCGGTAAATGTGTCAAACCACTGTCGGGTATCTGAAAAACAAAAATTATAATGATAATAATGAGTGAGAAACGTTAAATGCAGTTGTGTAGGTTTAAGTTCGGTCTGGCCGAATATAGGATATTTTAGGAAGGAATATGGCGTTAAAACTCAATTTTTGGACCAATTCATATTATAAAGGGTGATTTTTTAAGAGCTTGATAACTTTTTTAAAAAAAAAAACGCATAAAATTTGCAAAATCTCATCGGTTCTTTATTTGAAACGTTAGATTGGTTCATGACATTTACTTTTTGAAGATAATTTCATTTAAATGTTGACCGCGGCTGCGTCTTAGGTGGTCCATTCGGAAAGTCCAATTTTGGGCAACTTTTTCGAGCATTTCGGCCGGAATAGCCCGAATTTCTTCGGAAATGTTGTCTTCCAAAGCTGGAATAGTTGCTGGCTTCTTTCTGTAGACTTTAGACTTGACGTAGCCCCACAAAAAATAGTCTAAAGGCGTTAAATCGCATGATCTTGGTGGCCAACTTACGGGTCCATTTCTTGAGATGAATTGTTGTCCGAAGTTTTCCCTCAAAATGGCCATAGAATCGCGAGCTGTGTGGCATGTAGCGCCATCTTGTTGAAATCACATGTCAACCAAGTTCAGTTCTTCCATTTTTGGCAACAAAAAGTTTGTTAGCATCGAACGATAGCGATCGCCATTCACCGTAACGTTGCGTCCAACAGCATCTTTGAAAAAATACGGTCCAATGATTCCACCAGCGTACAAACCACACCAAACAGTGCATTTTTCGGGATGCATGGGCAGTTCTTGAACGGCTTCTGGTTGCTCTTGACCCCAAATGCGGCAATTTTGCTTATTTACGTAGCCATTCAACCAGAAATGAGCCTCATCGCTGAACAAAACACGCGCGCGAAACACATTTCGAACCGAACACTGATTTTGGTAATAAAATTCAATGATTTGCAAGCGTTGCTCGTTAGTAAGTCTATTCATGATGAAATGTCAAAGCATACTGAGCATCTTTCTCTTTGACACCATGTCTGAAATCCCACGTGATCTGTCAAATACTAATGCATGAAAATCCTAACCTCAAAAAAATCACCCGTTATATAGCGTATTGAGATATTCCGCACTTTACCGATAAGTTCAGTAAAAACTTAATTATATTAGGACAACGTTTTCAGGTATACAGTCCACCGAAAATATGGAGAAAAACACTATCCCAAATTTTGATGAAGGCTTGGCTAGCTATAAATTTAGGTTTGTCCCGCTCCGTATATACATAAGTATGTATGTCGTTGTTAAAACGGCTACTTAGTCACCGTTAATGTGGTAAGGTTCAGATAAGTTGTCATCAAGGTCCTCCAAGAGGTGGTTAGAATCATGCGAAGACTCGTTGCATGCTGAACAGATATTTGGTACGACGAGGTCGATTCTCGATAAGTAAGAGTTTACAGTATCCAGAACGGAGCTACGAAAGCGTTATTCTCGATTCTGACGGCGACTCGAGATCGTTGTCTGCAATGGGTGGTGGTTTGACTTTAAGTACGTCATTCACTGAGAGGGAGTCGGAGAAGGTGTTTATGGCCCACTGTGAATGGCGGCCAGTGCATGTCTGGGGTTATTTGCGTCCGAAGTCTGGTCGGCATATTGTCGTATGTTGTCGACGTAGTTAAGGAAGAACCTTTTGATGTTCCTAGGAGACGGTTTCGCTTCAAGCAGGCGACTGCAAATATTGTTTCTACGACAACATCCGTGTAGAAACTGTTGGACATCAAGAGGCATTCCGTTATAGTCCGAAGTGCAGTGCTCTAGCATGTCTGCATCCAAGCGACCGTATTGGAGCGACGTGAAGGTTAAAGACCGGCCGGCCGATTGTCTTGTATGTTGCCAACAACGTTTCTTTTTCTTTTCGCCATGTGCCGCCGGCTAGAACTTGAGGATATTGTTGAAGTGAAGGAGCACAGGCTACATATTTCTAATATATTGACAAAGTGCGACTAATTTTATATGAGAGTCCAACCAAATGGCTTATTTTACTGAGCACTAATGTCTTTTTGTCGTGTAAAGGCCGATAAACCGGAGCCATACTCCTATTTGCAGAAGAACAAGTAATCAGGTAAAAATAAATCATTTAGGTAATTCCTCTTTTGTCACCCTTAAGAACATGTGTAGGTAAAGTTAAGAGTCTTTTTACTACAATTTGTAACGCGACGCATTTACTAAGTAAATACTACATATAAATACCGTTAAAAAATTGTGAGTATTACGGAGCCAGTGACTCCATTAGCAGCATTTAATCACTATAACCCATTATTAATAAGGGTCCCACGCAATGCTCAATTTCACCTAAACTATCATAATATATGTACATACATACATATGTATATATGTATGCAGGTCGTCTGAATACTTGATATCAAACCAAATAGGTGCATTTATCCCCCGTCCATTCATCGTATATGATAGTTTTCCACTGGAACTCACGCGTAAATAAATAAGCCTTCCCATTTGGATAAGTGCAACAACATTGCGAGTCCGTCAACATGTGACATTGCTACAAAAATCCCCACGTCATTTCTAATTATGATATTACTTTGATGATATGCAATATTCAGACCGCATTCCGCGTTTATCCGAATCGAAATTAATATTAAAAGCGAATGCTACTCCCACACACACTTATCTATTTATCAGACTTCTGTATATATACCATATATTATATAATATGTATGATCAGACTCAAGTATTTATGTTTGTATGCGTGTGTACCATATCCCCCGTCATAAATAATTGAATGTGTAGCAAATCGAATTAAATACATTGAGGAAAGGTCGGCTGCGTATTGCGAAAGTCAGTGGTGGCGAAATGTTCGTGGACGTCCGGCAAATATGTTGTAATAAAATTAGTGCGTGGCAATTAATGTGCGGAGGGCATGTGACACCCGCGATAAGACGGTCAAACTAGAGGGCGACGTCCATAAGGGCTTGTTGGCCTGCTTGGAGTGTGACGGAGAAGAGACGGTCGTATAGGGGCCAGATATTTTCCTATATAGATTATACTGTGATCTATGTACATACAGGGTTTGTTCGGAAAGTAATAAGACTGATTTTCTGGACTTCGAAGCGTGCGTGCACCGACTGGATTCGGTAGAGGCCGTTCCTAGCTATAGAACGAGTTGCTGCTCAGTTGTCTCCGAGCGCCTAGAGACTCAAGGCAAACATTTTCGCGCAACGTGTTTCTGTGAGTGGTACAAGCCGAAAATGTGTTCGACAGAGCAGAGGCACGCGATAAAATTCTGTGTGAAGCTCGATAAAACTGCGACAGAGGCGTTTGATATGATCAAGCAGGCTTACCCAGATGTTTCTTTAGCGAGACAAAGAGGCAGTCTTCCGAGTGGCACACGCTGGCGTATCCTCGGCCAAAAAAGAGAAGAATGAGCAAATACAAAATGAAAACGATGCTCAGTGTCTTTTTTGAAATCCAAATCATGGTTCACCATGAATTTGTTCCTCCTGGATAAACCCTCAACGCTAAGTTTTACGTGGAAGTCCTCAAGAGACTCAGAGTCAAGAGACGAAGGGTCAATCGGGTCGGACAAGATATTGCAGTCGATTGGAAGTTGCACCATGACAACGCCCGGCTTACACCAGCTTAACATTTTTCCTTCCATACGAAGTCCGAGATATGTAAAAGCTGAGCTGAGGGATCCAAGTAATTTCTGAATACTAAATTACTTGTGAAATTATTGCATTTAAGGGCTTAGGGCTTGTAATTTATAGGTCGCAGGGAATATACATACATATACACATACATATTATGTACAATGAATATTCGCAAAAGCACACACAGAACGTACAAAATATTTCTGTAAATATTTTATGTTCCTACGTGTTCGATTTATGGCAGCACATAAATACAGCGCCAGCATGGGGAGATGAACACTCGTGTTGCGAAATTTATTTGCCACCCATAAACATTATATACGAAGCCATGAAATATTTATGCTGCAACTGAGCTCCTCGAAAATTAAATGCTTTGTCAAATGCTGCTTCATCATCTTTTCAAGCATAAATGATGACTTTGAGACAAGCCAGGAGGTAAAACGGCAAATAATGGAGTATAAAAAATGTGCACATGCACACACGTACATTAAGAAGATAAGATAGGGCTTATACTCACCTCCGCTCATAGCATTCAACAATAACCTAATGAGTTTAATTATAACATTACGGCAAATATTAATAATCTATCAGCAACACTCTAAGGACTTCAGTTTGTCGCCACGCACATTCATATGTCTGCGAAAGTGGAAGTAGCAATTTAACCCAAAGGTGTGGTTTTTGAGACAAGTCTGATCGTCAACTTTATGAAAATTTTAACTCGATACCAAATTACATGCTACGTATAGCCCATGGTCGGTTGGGCAAATACCGGCGAAACGAACTCACCTTTGTATTGATAAATTCACATGCTAAGTCCTTAAGCGACTTCAGCGTCAAACTGCTGGCGGCCACAGAGACAGCATCGCGCAAACTGCCAAATTGAAAGAGGAAAGTCACCTCGGGGCCTTCCATAATAACGGGCACTCCAGCGCCCGCCCCAGCACCGACACCAAAACCACTACCGCCGGCAACAAAATTGGGGGCGTTGTTATGGTTGTTGGTGCTATTGAAGTGTTGTCTGTAGTGCGCCAGTGCAACTGTGAATACTTTTCCTGTGCCACAACAATAATGTATGAACTGAGATTAGCCTGATGCTTCGGCTTGACTGGTAAATGTACTTCCTCTGTCCTCCGTTTCTTTGTACTTGTGTCGGTGTATTAGTGAATGAATTTTTCTTCTGTGGGTGGGCCTGTTGCGTAGCAAGTCTTTTTGGGCGTATAACCGTTCAGTATGACCGCTTTAAGTGGTTAAGTGGATGGCTTGTTTCAATGAATGACCCAAATAAACAACTGTACTGGACTGGACTGGTCGTTGTCTGTTGGAAGATAATGCTTTGGCGGCGGCTCCACTTCCCTGAAGTTAGGTTGGTTAGTGCTGCTTATATATTTTGCCGTTGTTTGCTGTTGCTTTCCAAATATTTACTTCGCTTGATTTATGAATTTCCCTAAAAGAGAAGAAATAAACCGTATTTTCATATTAGTTACGCAGTTAATGGTGTAAGGGGTGGTATTGGTTAGGGACGCAGAAAGTATGTATGTATATATAATACATGAGTATTTGTGGTTTCGGGTGTAAAGAGTCATGGAATTATTTTTATTGGAAAGTATTCTGATACACGTTATGAAGCTATAGTTCACTTTAAATATATAGTTCCGAGTTGAAATCCGGTTGAGAACCTGCCTGTCTGAGCAAGCTGTAACTTGAGTAAAAATTAAAATATCCTATTGGGACATGTATGTCCTATATATATTATTTGTAGGATGTTATCATTAGGCACTTGAGAAGTACAGTCCTCTCCCGACGAACCAAACTCTACAAGCCCCGTATTCTGCTATTTGGCTCAAAGGAATGGACGATGATAACATCTGATGAGTCGGCGTTACGAGTTTTCGAGAGAAAATTTCTGCGAAAGATTTATGATCCTTTGCGCATTGGCAACGGCGAATACCGCATTCGATGGAACGTTGAGCTGTTCGATATATACGACGACGTTAACATAGTTCAGGAAATTAAGAGACAGCGGCTACCCGGGTTAGGTCATGACGTCCGAATGGATGAAAAAACTCCAGCCCTGAGAGTATTCCAAGCAGTACCCGCCGGGGGAGGCAGTGGAAGATCTCCACTCCATCGGAAAGACAAGGTGGTGAAGGACTTGGATCCACTTGGAATCTTCAATTGACATCAAACAGCGAAAAGGAAAAACGACTGGCGCGCTGTTGCACCGCGTAGGCGGTGTCAACGCCAACAAAGAAGAAGAAGAATGAAACTTTCGTGTTCCTTGGCAAAAAAGTAAGGATGAGTTCATGGTTGGGCAAATTCAAACAAAAACTTCCCATATAACACAATTTGAAATTCCATCTGATCCTTCATCAAGAACCATTCAATGTTTGCGAATAAAGCTTTGCACAAATAGAACCCTCAAGATGTTTCATCTTACGGCCAAAAATTGTCGAAATCGAACTGTAACTGTTCAAGAATATCTGGGATCCACATACATATGTATGTACATATTTGACGTATGGCTGACTTTTTATTGAATATGTCTACATATATTTGGGGAAACTGTTTTTAGATAATAAAAATTGCGTCAGAAATAGGTTGAATCTGATCAATACTTCCCTTAGCTCCCATAAATGTACTTAATATAAAGATTTTCGAACTTCCAGTTGACCTTTCATCACATATTGGCCAATGTGCCAGTTTGATATAAGGTTTTGCCAGCACCTACATATGTGTAAGTATTTGTTGTAGTTGTTATAGAGGCTGTATTATTCACCGTTCCCATGAACGTAACCGGATTTTTATCCGTCCAAGTACTGTCAACTCGGCATAATTCTGCCGATACAACAACAACATGTGTAAGTATTTCACCCCCTTTGATCCTTGCAAGTTACAAGAGTATAAAATGTTCGGTTACCCCAGAACTTAGCCCTTCCTTACTTGTTAGTGTGTCTATTAGTTAAATAAAAATATTTTTAAATTGGCATGGTCCAACGAAATATTTTTAATTTAATTCTGTCATTTTGTATAATTTGCCATTAATCCTTTTTGCCTATTGAATAACCGAAGCTAATTAACAATTTACAGAAATTTTCGATTTAGCTCGTTATAACGCTTTTGATACGGGCAAGTCTATTTGGCAAATTTCATCATATACATGGATATGTGTGTATACATATGTATGTGTGTATGTATTTAAGTAGCTTTAAGCTAGCGTTTATTGATCACATTCTCTTGCCATACTCTCGTTGCTATTTAAAAATTCCGCCAAACGAATAAAACAGGTAAATTCCAATCTCCGGCTTGATGACTAAGTCACTTGTAGCCGGTATACAAATTGAATACCAATGTGTTACTCATACAGATATACAAACAATGAATGTACATTTATTTTTATTTATGCTCGACTTATATATATACATACATACATACATATGTATGTAATTACTTTTTAGAAAATTGCCAGTATCTCGAATACGCTACGAATATTTCAACTTTTGATCTATAAACCTCAGACGGCTCCCAGGCGACCATGGTTTCTTTAACCGCAGAACTTTAGTTATAAATATATAAACATACATACCTATGTTGCAAAACCACAAGTATAAATATGTATGTGTGTACGCAAGTTAGTTGTGTGCTTCGCAGACATCTTCTAAGGAATGATAAAAAATTACTACAAACAAACTGAGTGATTGTCTAAGAAACACAAAAGTGCGTATGAATAAAAATAAACATGTTTTAATCCGGTATGTAAACTAGTCCCGATGGCACAAGTTCGAAAGTAAACGACTTTCTCTTCGATCTTTCTCGCTTCATCTCTGCAAGGGGCTTGACATTCCCCCCACTAAATCCACAGCAACCATATTCACGAACTGAACGAAATAGTACAGACTGTATATTAATAATATAGTCGGTGAAGTTCAAATTCCGACTGCGATTGACCCTTAGACTTTAGGTGTTTCATTCTGACTCCCTTGTTTCCTGGGCCCTTTGTTAAATGGCTTCGATGACAACCAACCTGAACCTTACACCCAAACAGGAACTAGATTAAATGTAGCATTTAAATAATAAATCTATTGTATTTATTTATTTTTACAAATAATATTGGAGTTACATTTATTTTAATTAGCGGTATAACTTAAAATCTTTATTTTAGGAAGCATTTTATTAAGAACATTTAAATAAATCGTACATTACTTTACATTAGCGTCGAGAATATATTATTTGGGCTGGTAGTTGTTCCTGGATGGACTATTTGAATCAATGCCATTTGGTATTTGGTTTTCTTTGTCAGTGTGCATTCTACTAATAAAATTCTTTTCGATAATATTACTCCGCATTGAATTAGTTCTGCGTATATTGCTTGCGTTCTTAGGAGGGGTATTTAGGAATACACCTTCAAATATTGTCTCGAGGCTATTATAACGGCTTAGGCTTTCTCTTCTTTCTTCATTATCAGCTGGTGGACTTATCAATGCGTTGATTTCGTGGAGAGCAACAAAATCCGTATTTTGGCAGGCATTAGGTGTAGAATCATCATCTACCTGCGGAAGACGCGTCGGTGTTTGTAAATCTTCTGCGTTGCTGTCTATCGGCGAAGGTGTACGGCCAAGCGGTGATATAAGCCTGATTTCAAATGCTGGAAGCTCATCATCGATAAGAAGTGCATCTAAATCTCGCTCAATTGATAATGAGAATGACAGATCACTTTCACTTGACACTGAGGATTGAGAACACTGAAGGCGGGAAGTATTTATTTCGGATGCAGATAACTCCATGCTTTTATCATTTGGTCTTGCATCACTTTCCGTGAGAGATTTTCTTATCATTTCAACTTTTACTTCTGTAAATATTTATAAACTGATTTATCAACAGTTCTCCGCAAGACTAAAAAAACAAATATTTTGAAATCGAAATGTAGAACTGTCAAATATCACACTTTCGTTGTCACTGTATGATTACAGTGTTGCCATACCCACTAAACGCGAGTATCTTTGAGTTATGTATTTGTTCATGTGTAATAACTTTGGTTTTGGCAAGCTGCCGACTAGTAAGAGAAAAGTTGCTCACTGTGTATTCTTTTTTTACAGTCTTTTCTTTTTGAAATTGTTTGAATGGTTTGCAATGCGTTCAGTTTCAAATGGAAATTTATATAGAAATTTGAATTTTGTTATACATTTTTGGAATGTAATAAGTAAATATGGCGAATAAGGATAAAAATTAGCATTTAAAGAATACCGCATAAATGAAGTACAAAATTTTGAGATATATATGTGAAAAAGAAAGGCAAGTTGACAACCAAGATTAAACAGCTGATCATGTAGCTTCAAAGATGACATGAATTTGTCGGGAACGTGAATATTTCGTTTCATTCATGGATTTGTATCTAGATGAAAATAGACCAATCTATTACATTATTAATTTCGTGCAAAATTTTAAAAAAAATTATGGCTGTTTCCATGGCGAGCTGCAATTTTGACAAGTAGTTCGTCTGACCAATTTGAGAGCAAGTTCTTGATCGTAGAACTGCAGTGTTAAGGTAGGAATTTTCTTTTAAAATGGCGCTACGGGAAATTCCTTTAAACATAACATAGTAAGGACCATTTTCTCAATGTGGGGTTAATATTACTCTATACCGCTGGTGGCTTTAGCTGACAGAACCGTTTTCACCAAGTTGTGGTTTCGTTACCTACATATAGTTTGATTATTGTGAATACTTAAGGAAAATAGTTGACAAAATTTTCACTGTGAACATGAAAAACTGTTGATACCTCATGAGCTATGTATATGCATGTTCAGACGAAGACTATTTTTGCCGCCCAAACCGGTTTTCTTAGCCGAAAAGACGATAAGGACAAAGAGACCGTGCCGCTCATGCGCGGGTAGCATTCTTTGTGTTATCTGTCGTAACAGCTCGCTATAACGTAGTTTTTGAATATTTACCTAATACCATGTTCAGACCGAAAATTTAAAAGATTAGATTACATTTAATCTTTTCATAACCCAACAGTGTTCTCACTGCCGTTAGAAAGATCGAAAAAACAGCTGTTATTGTCATTCATGAAGTCACATATCTTAATATTTATCAAAAGAAAAGATTGTCATATAGTATTTTGAAATAAAAGCCGTCTTTTTTCAAATGTTTTCCATATAATAGAAATAGTAAATGCATTTTTTCATTTGTTAAGTCGATTTTCAAGTGAAATTAGATTCATTGCTATAAAATAAATGTGTTTGTTTACATTTTTTCCCTTTGTAGTGTCTAAATCAGCTGTGATAATGTAACAGATTTTCAATGCTGACAAGTAGATGGCGCAATGATTTGTAACTGTCATTTTTGTATGGCGAAATCTTGATAAATTTATAAGATTAGTGGGATAAACCATTCAACAGCCAAATCGTGTGATTAAGTATCGGTCTGAACATAGTATTACATTCAGAAATTTAATGTTATAATTTTTTTATGTAAAAAGGATAAAAGGATTTATGTAAAAAATTATCATTATTATTAATAGATAATGTGCGAGAAAATAATCCTCATCTGAGGTCCTTCTAAGCTTATAGATTTTACAACTGCCAGCTGTTATTTCATGATCTGGTTAGACACTAACCCTTCTTTCCGTAAAGTTTATCAGATTTAATTGCCAGAGGGTTGCAAAGCAGATATTGAGAAAACCATTTTCAACATATTCCCGATAAAGCTCTGGTTAAACGCTTAACCAGATATTGAAAAACGATCCCTTATTATTAAATCGATATCTCAAATAATTCTTGAGATTCATGCCTTCAAAGTGTAGTCATTCTGTTTAATCAGCTCGATTAGTTTATTCTTAATGTGTTTTTTTGGAAACAAACCAAATTTTTTCAGTGTTCTTATTATAGTTCTGCACAAAATGACATAGCAGTCGAAGTAAATACGACCAAAGATTTTTGTAAAATTAATTTTTTTTTAAAACGCCGTCAGTTTGCCAAGTATTTTATTTGTGTTTCGACCGTAGGTCATCTTTTCATTGGGTGAAAGATGATCTGAACCCCTTCGTTCCATTTTCCAGAATAGTTTTTGGCTTTTAAAAGGAAAACTTCAGCAAAGCCCTTCAAGTCCATCAGAATTTCTTTAATTCTCTTGTGAAAAAACCTTATATACATACATACATCCCCATTATAAAGCGTTATATGTATCCGCGAAACCGCTCTTCATTAAGCTCCTCTCCATAAAAGTTTATTAACACCGAGTGCCATTTAACCACTAAATCGACCTTGGCTTTAAAGCACTTGTGACCCGCGTTCAAACGTTGAAACTCTCAAACCAAAATGAATAGGCAATGTCGTTCACGGCACCAAAGTCAACACACAAAAGAATGCCCTAAATAAGGCAGTTAACAGCATACCACACAAAGTAATTTAACTGGAAAAGTACAAAGAAAAAAAGTAAAATAAAATTGCTAAGCGGACAGTGCGCTAGACCATGAAACGGGCGGTTGAAGAGTTGAGCAGCCGCATTGAGAAGAACCAACAAAGAGCAAACCAAATGTAAGTAAACCAAAAAAATTATCACAAACAGCTTTCTAAATTTTTAAGTAGGTGTATCGATGGATAATGCGAGGTTGTTGCTGTTGCTGTGTCTGTTGCGGCTGCTGGCGGTGACTGCTCTTGAAAGGTAAAACCAGAGCAACGAGACGCGCTGTGCTTGTAATTACGCAGACAGTGCTTGAGTGTAAGTGCGGGGCTCAGTTTTCAATTGAATCACAGCTCTCCAGCCGCAAAGCAGAGCAAGAGTTTGGCGCTGTGGCTTTCCGTTTGCGGATATAAAGCGCACTAGCTGATCGGCTGCTACTCGTAAGGGCAAGAGTTATACGACACGCGAAAAGTTTCAGACCACTCACACATACTTACATGTATGGAACAACTTGCTAGCGCTGCAAAAGGGCGCACTGTTGACAGAAGCAGCAATTAAAATACCTTCTAGTGTTGCGTACAATGTTTCTCCGTGTCTGCAACGCTTCTCATTCGCATTCTGGTGTCCACATTTGGCGTCTGGTGACTTAATGTGGAACGCAAAAAATGTCAGCCAACTCATGAACTGTGAAAAGTTCGCACAAGAATAGCGAAAAGTTGAGCGAAAAGAAGAGAAGTTAAAGCCAAAACTTACAAAAAGCAATATAATATAATACAAATACAATGAAGTTGGAGCAAAGAATTTGACATATACTATATACTATAAGTTGGATGATGTTAGAGATGGCGAGATTTGCGCCATAAAATTGAGCAGAACAAAAGCAAATTATATACTCACATAAAAAGATACATTATATTCAGTTGTATCCCAATAGGACGAGATGAAGTCGATTTTTACTAAGCAATATTATATAGTACTATATATCAATAATAATTGCATGCTTGGCATAGAATCAACAGGAATAGGATGCGCAGGAACAAGAAGAACCAAACCCTATGACCAACCAATCTTTTCCTTCTGTTAGCCTGTTTTTTCTGGATATTCTTCTTAGGTTGTGGTTCGAGCTAATATCAACACTATATTTTATATGCAAGGAAGTAAGACAGTAAGCGACAAGGCGACTCCCTATCGTGCGACTTCTTCAATTTGCTGCTGGAGAACATAATTCGAGCTGCAGAACTTATACGAGCAGGTACAATCTTCTATAAGAGTGGACAGCTGCTGGCGTACGCCGATGATATATATCATCGGCCTCAATATCCGCGCCGTTAGTTCTACAGACTGGATAAGGAAGCGAAGTAAATGGGTCTGATAGTGAATGACGAACAAATACCAAACTCTACAAGTTACTCATCATTCCCCACCTGCTATGTGTTGCAATGATGACAACATCTGATGAGTCCGGGTTACGGGTTTTCGAGAGAAAGGTTCTGCGGAAGATTTATGGTCCTTTGCGCATTGGCCGCGGCAAACACCTCTTTCAATGGAACGATGATCTGTATAAGATATACGACGACATTGACATAATTCAGCGAATTAAGAGACAGCGGCTACGGTGACTAGGTAGTGAAGTTTTATTTGTCGAGAGATTAGAAAATTTAAATTTCAACAAAACTGTGGACGTTGGCACTTCGAAAAACTGCTTGTGTTTTATCCAACGCTGTCCTACTGGGTATGTTTTAAGATTCATATCTAACCTCACAACACTTTTCAGCACTTAGAATTTTAACGACAGATTCGGAGCGCCAATAAAACGCTTAGCATGAGACAATAACAATTGTTGTTACCCGAATCGATTTAAATATATTGGCAATGGCAAGCAGCTCAATTTTAACGAGTACAGGGGATTGGGGGAGTAGAAGTTTGGTCAGCAGACAAGCTAGCTGAATCTATTGGTAATTGCTCATTACTTACGTGCAATTGTTGTTGTGTTGCAGTCATTAAACGATGGATGGCCTTTTAGATGGATGAGTGTTGTTGTTTTTGTAGTCGCTGTTGTTGGTGTATTGGCCACAGTGAGCTGGCTCTATAGCGATAATGCGCTTGTTACCACCATTACAGATGCTGTTATCGCCGATTCTAACTGTTGTTTGCAATTGTTGTTGGTGTTGTTGCTATTGCTCTCGTTTACTTATGCTTAGCATCACTTAGTTGCACTTAGTTTTTGTTTTACGGCCAATGGCTATATATAACGATCTACGCGGCTATAACTAACGGTGCTTTTTTGAATAATTCTGCTGCTCTTGGCCTTTTAGTGGTTTTTATTTTTAAATTTTTTTTTGCACTTTTTCTTTGCTATTTTAAGCTTTGTTTCTCTTTTTTGTTGTGCTTGTTCACTTGGCTCATTAAAACTACCGTTAAAGCACTTTTTATTAGCCCGATGTAAATATTTACATTATATTCCTGGCTTTGGCTGCGGTAAGTGCCGTTGGTTGCTGGCCGTGGCGTCCACAAGTGCATTCAAACACTGCAATGGCTGAGAATGCTCACACACAAACACTTTCAACAGACGACACAAAATATCTATATGTATGTATGTATGTATGTACATATACATATATATGATGAATATGTGTGTATTTGATGGCTTGTGCAAGTATGTGTGCAAACGCTTTAATGCACAGTTATTTTCACAACTTTCTCGCTCTTCGAGGTTTTCACTTTATTTTTCACTCCGAATTTTCACCAGAACTTTTATGTTTTTAGCAAAAGCAGCGCTTTAATGGAACAAATTTAATAACTGCCAGACATGTGCTATGAAATATTGAATGCCTCAACTCCCAAGCGCAGAACAAGCAACGACGGGCAATAGAAGCAGTGTTAAGCCAAGTTAAGTATAAAAGCGACCGCTCAGCTCAGTTCACGACGTACGAATGTATGACGAGCGCCTGGCTGCTTGGCTGCCTGCTTGGCTAGAAGTTTGCGCCAGCAGTCAACACCAATACGCGCTTAGATTGGTAAGCCGATGTGGCTGATGTATGCACATGAGAGAACCGGCCAAGGCGAGTTAAGAAAGCAAAACAAATAGCGAGACACAAACTCACAGCTTGAAAACTCGTTTTGCCACAAAATAAAAAATGAAAGAAAATAATAACGTAAAGTATCGAAGACAACTAGTTAGTGTGGAAGCAAAATGTGAGCGCAAAGCAGCAGAAGCTGAAAGCAAGACACTGAAATCACACAATATATTGTATTTATTGTAGTGTCCGAATGTGATCTTGCCTACTGTTATGTATAAGATTTTGAGAATTTCAGATCAGATTGGTCTAACATTCAAGAAAACTTTAGTTAAGTACTTGGTGAAGGCAGTAAAATGAAAAAGGATTCTGGAGAAGTATAGTCATTGAGTTATCGCAGTCCTAGTTTGCATTTCGTGGCGCGATTGAGCACTGAGACTAAGCTTATATTTAATATGAGAGGAAATTTTTATTAAATTTTATATTTACTTGAGAATTCTGGTTGAAGCACGACTCATTGGACGAGATATACTAGACAAGTTTCGGCGCTACTAAAACCAACAAACTAACGCTTCTTCTACAAAATAAAAACCTTTAATTTAGCGGTTTTATATAAGATAGAACTTAGCAATAAAAACTTTCTGCTGCCAGCTTTCGCGACGAGGCTTTATACCTCCGTTAATTGTTGGTAAATAAAAAGTGGGTGTGTTTGTATGTATACTTGCCATATTGGTATGTTAAGCCAACGAAAGTTCATATGTATACAATATGACAGAGGTGCCCATCCACACTTACGCTGCACATACATAAATACAGGGTTTGTTCGGAAAGTAATAGGATTGAGTTGACTTAAAACAATTGATTGATCCAATCGTTACAAATCTTTAGAAACTTTCAAAATAGGCTTCTTCTGCGTCGATGCAGCGCTGTCAGCGCGGTTTCCAAGCATTGAAGTCGCCAGGGAAGGCATTTTCTGGAATAGCTTTGAGAGCCGAGATGCTTGGATCCCCTCTGTAGTCTCAAAGTGTTTGCCTTTCATCGGCTTTTTAAGGCAAGGAAACTAAAAAAAGTCCTGGGAGGGCACATCTGGGCTGTAGGGTAGGTGCGTTGGTATGCCGACCTTGGTTAGGTAGCTGTTCACAAGAAAGACGGTGTGAGCCGTGGTGCAACTTCCAATCGGCTGCGATGTCTTGTCGGACCCGATCGACCCTTCGTTTGAGTCTCTTGAGGACTTACACGGAAAACTTGGCGTTGACGATTTGTCCCGGAGAAACAAATTCATGGTGGACGATGCCTTTGATGTCAAAAAAGACAATGAGCATCGTTTTCACTTTGGAATTGTTAATTTTTTCGGTCTTTATCAGCGACCTCTTCTCGGCCTTCCGAAAAGACCTGGTGGCACCCAAACACACCACTTCTTGCTAAAGCAACATCTAAGTAAGTCTGCTTGATCATATCAAACGTCTCTGTCGCAGATTTACCGAGTTCCCACAGAATTTAATCGCGTACGTTTGCTCTAAAGAACGCTATATTTTCAATTTGCACCTTTCACAGAAACACGTCGCGTGGAAATGCTTGTCCTGACTCTCCAAGTACTCGGAAAAAACGGCTTGTCAGCTCGTTCATTAGCTAGGAACGCCCTCTACCGAATCCAGTCGGTGCACGCACGCTCCGAAGTATAGTCGCGGCGGAAGAAAATCAGTCCTATTACTTTCCGGACAAACCCTGTATATACATAAATACATATACATATGTACATATGTATGAATGTATGCATTCGAGTATATTCTTTGCAGCAGTTTGGTAGGGAAGTGAAACGGGTGAGTAGCAATGACGCCAACGAAAATTCCTTCAAGCATTTGCTACTTGTGGCTTTCGTTTGGCATTGCATTCATTACCGCCGTTAACTCGCTTTCATGCTCAGCTTGCGTACGCTCGTAGGCAAGCGAGTGTGCAGCAGAACTTAAGCATTTGCTAAGTCGTTGTTAGATGTAAATTAAACCGCAATTCTGTCGGTTTCACATAACTTTGTTGCCTGGTCTACCGGTCGGCTGACGCGCCGTACACACACTCACACACTATGAACATATATGTATGTATATATGCGTGCATGCCTGGGTGTGTTGTTTGGGGTTTCAACTCTCTTCCGCTCTTGGCTACTGCCACTGTGCTCTTCTCAGACTAACTCAGTTAGTTGTGCCATAGTTGCAAGCTATTAACGGCGGTATGAGCAGTGTTACCAACGTCGCAAATTGAAAACTTGGCGCTAAGTTTGAAAATGTTGTCTTTGCATGCTGTTATTTGTGATTGAAAGAGACAACAATTGCATTTAACAAAAATATAAAGATCCAAGCAATTTGCCTCCTGCTGGGCTACGGGACCGACAACAAATTGTTTACTTGCTTGTGAAGTCTTCTCCCGTTGGCTTCGACGAGGCAAGCGGTGAATGCAATTGTTCGCTGAAAACCATTGAAAGCATGATTGGAACAAATAACGGCATAAATTGTGCGATATAAAAATAAATTTCAATCACGTTCTGAATACAAAAGAATTTGCTGTTTTGCATGCAAATATTGAGAATTAATTTTATCAATAAACGACTGATTTAATAGTTTTTGCAATATTCATTAAGCTATTACAAATACAATGTTGTCTTGCACTAAAAGTTCCATTAAGGGACAATTCTAATATTTCTTCATTGTGGACATAACACAAATCAAAAGGGGTAAGGGAAGAAGCAGAGCTCATAGTCGCGATCAACAGAGAAGTCGCAATTTAAAATAAGCTGCGGATTATGTTTTGAGCTTGAAGGGTAGGGTGTTGGAGCGATATGTAATATGTAGAAGCTCTTTACTTTAATCCAGGGTTAATCCACTGTAAATTTCATTAGTTTGAAGAATAAAATTCCGTTTGTTTATTGGAAAAAGTCATTTGAAAGATCTGGGCCAAATATGATAGAGCAAGAAGACTGAACCTGATAGCTAGGCTGAAAAAGCTTATAAAACTCAAAGCAAAATATGTAAATGAATTTGGTCTACTCCAACTATTCTCGGTGTTAGGAACCCACGGAGAAAAGGGTACTGTTTAATTTGGAACAGATTTAGGTACTTCTTTTTCTTGTTTACTGGCTTACATAGATACTCTTTATGCAAGTATAACCGAGTTGACAATAACGTGTTAGTTAATGGCTTTTGGGATCAATTGAAGATACCAACTGCAGCCAGGTCCTTCTCCATCTAATCTCTTCAATAGCGTCGAACAATTTCAAAGCTTGAGTATTTTCAACTAACAGGACAGCAAGACCTACCATACCTAGCGTATGAGGAATTTTGATAGAAATTGTAGCTTTGACCCCAACTGCTTTTCTTGCATTTCGAAAGGCCGAACCTCTAACTGAATGAGACAAGTTTGACATAGGCCTGAGACACTGCGCCATGGAAATAATAAATTTATTTCTTCTAAGAACTCATACATGTGCGTTCATGTCAATAAATAAAATATTTATACATACATATATAAATAACAAATTTGAGTTAAGGCTGTAATGGGAGCAGCTATTTATACGTGACCCTGCTCTGATGCGACGAGAATAGTTGAATTGAAAACTTACTATATGCATGTGTTGTAGGAAAAAAGTTAAGGGAGCCTGCGTTGGAAATAGTTTGTAAGAGTGTACATATGCGAGTAGCTGTAAATAGTTTGGCGTGTAGAGTCCTGCGAGTGCCAAAGGTCAATAGTAAGCTGAGGATTTGCTGCAGATTAAACGACAGTAGGCGTCGGCGTGATATTATATAGCGTATGAAAGTGCTGCTAGCTTTAGAGGTATCAGGTAGAATAGTTATATTTCTACTTTATTTTATTTGCACAGTGAGGCAGATAAGTGTCATTCTATACAACTATTCAGAAATGTAATTGATAAGGCGATTTAAAAGTTTTTAGTTTACGAATTATAACCTTTCTCTTTAGGGTGATATGGTTATTAACTTAAATATTTATATTTATGCACTGAACAGGGTATAGCTTTTAACACCCACAAGGATCTTATAGAAAATATATACGTCTGTTTATACAGGGTCCATCTGTCCATATACATACATATGTGTGTATACGCGAACTAGTTCATAAAATTCTCAGATTTCGATGAAAAATTTTTAACACGACCTTATGTATACAGATAGTTGCTAGTTTTTCGGAACCATCGATATTGGAGCACCATAAAATATAACTTCCTATTGGATCTATTGGATCTAAATTAAGTCCTTGTGTGGAAATGTTTTTATTTGACTAGAAATCTTCGCGAAAATTGGCCTACAATATTGTCCCAGACATTGCAACAACCGAACATATTGTTCAGATGCGGCCACTATAGAATATAGCTGCCATACAATTGGAAACCGAGATAAAGATCTTCATAAAAGAAGATTTTAGATTAAGTAACCTTAGTTCGAATTTAAACAACAAGGCTAGAAAGAACTAGCAACCCCCTTGGCCCGCTATGTGTTCAGCACTAGGGTTTTGCCAAATTCTTTTGTAATTTGCCTGAATTCTTTACATTTTAAGTATAACTTCATTTAGTGCCCTCGACCTTCTTCGAGTAAGGAGATCGAACTCCATATTCCCCACCATTTTCAACACGCTTGACATCTTTGGAATAGAATTACTGCTTGCTAAAATGTTGAAAACATAAAATATAGCACGTACGTTCCCACTTGCAACATAACTCAATTGAACCGTATTCTTCTTATCGTTGTTGTGAAACTTAATTCTAAAATATTTGAGCACACGATTGCTCCTTGCATATTAAATGCGTAGCACAACAAGAGCGACAATAGCGACGGTGACATCGAACGAGGTCATTAGTTGAACCTACGTAAACAAGCAGAAGTGTCTTAGTAGAAAGGTGCCCCACTACCCCACACTGAGCGCACTGCGGCGAGACCTTCGAACAGAGCGAGTGCTGAAAGGAATGTCAGCCGTTGGCATTGCGCGTGGTTAGACACACACATGCACACATATACATGCATATATACATACATACATATATTTGGTTTGTGGGTGCCCTGTTTTACTTCACTTATGCTCTTATTTCCACTTTACTGTCTTTACGTTTGGATCATTACTTTGCGCCGCAACGCTATGTGCTGCACGCTGCTTCTGTTTCCATGCACTTCTCTTCTTATTTTGTTTGGTTTGCACTCACGCTCGTATTTTTATTGACGCACTCACATTCGCAGGCGCTGCTGCGTGCCACCGTTCGATCAGGAAGCTTTACATTAAGTATACGCCACGCCAGTCCGTGAAGTGACAAAATTTGCACGCACACACAGGCGGATACATACATACATACATGTGGACGTTTGTTTGCACTTATCTATTTGCTTTGGTTTTTAGCAACGTTATCGATTGTTATTTTTGCTGTTGTTGTTGTTCTTGTTGCAGTTCTTTCCATTGTCATATCTGCTTACTTGTTGTTATCGCCAGCGATTCGCTATTTTATTCGAATCTATTCACTTTAGTCGTCTTCATACACCAACACATGCTTACACTCACATATATGTATGTATGTATGTGAACGCTTTTATTGCGCGGTTGGCTTTGTTTGTGTGTTTGTTATTTTTGCGATTAGTTTAATGCTTTCACATTTGCTGTTAAGCTTCTTTTTGTTGTTATAGTTGCCATTAGTGCCATTCGGTGCTTTGTACACTCTCATAAAAATTTTCAGTAAATAAATAAAATAGAAATATATGTATATGTATGTATGTATGCTCATGTACATATGTAAATAATATAGATAGATTGGCTCTTTTGTATGTGTAAGTCCAAGCATTGCGTATAAATGAGTAGAAGTCGCTTGAAGTAATAAAGGAATAACGTGCTTTTAATGATAATCGTGGGCAGGGTTGCCCTTTTACAACTTATTCGTCTTAAAAATTTGGCCTACATTTAAATTCCCATATATTTTGTGGATTCTAACGGTTCGTGTATTTCAAAACACTCCATATTCTTTGTAAAATACTTTCATTATTCCTGAACGATACTGACAATGTTGATGGTTGAGTTGAGTTTCAGCAAAAGTCCATCAAATAATCAGCTTTGGTCGAGCCCACTGTGCCGCACACTGCTGTTCGTTCACTTAGTAGTTAGTCAGTCCGCTCACACGCTGATAATCCGAAAATCATTTACAAATAAGCAGATAGATGAATGGATGATGCGCACTCCCTGCATGCATATCTACACTGCGTGTGTAAGTGTGTTTGTGCACTTAGCGGAGCGGTTCACGGCTTAGCACAGTCCCCACAAGCATGTACATTCCAATCGTCGTGCAAACCACACGCGCAAACAGCTCCATACACAGCCAGCACATTTGCATACATACACACACACACACACATAACTACATCTGATAATATTCCAAAATCCACCGTATTTGGTGCGCGTATATTCGCTGCGTACAATTTTGCGTAATTTACATATGGATGACTGCGTGTGGCGCGGCGCAGCTCATATCAGCGTGGCGCTAGTGGGCCTTTCAAATTAGACGCTGCAAACGCAGTTTATTGACTATATTATTTATTAATATTAAATTAGTTTGCGCTATTTTATTATTCACTGCTATCAGGGGTCAGACCTCTTGAAGCGGCCGAAGGCATAGTAATCCATCAATTGTGGCTCGGAGTGCGTCAGGTAGAGCTTTTCGCTTACTTTTGAATGTATCTCCGCAGAGAACAGCAGTTAGACTCCATTTATCTAAAAAGGTGCAATATTTTTCATAGCATTCACGCTCTTAACTGAGCTGAACACGCATTAGCTTAAAGTATTGCATTAATTTTACATTTGAGCATTAACATTACCATGGCAATTTATCCTTGAAAGCGCAAATATGTAAAAACCCTCAGCTGATATGAACACTTCTAGGAAGCGGTGTTCCCAAAGGACCATATGTAGCGCCGCCCAATTGCTGTCTAAGCATTTTCTATGTTTCCAAAGGCAAATATGGCCCTTTAACTCACTAATCCGCTACAATGGTTTATGTTTATATATTTTCTTTCGCAAGCATATGCATATTCACATGAACTTATTTGCATACAAAATAAAGTTTATATGTAATTAAGCAGAATACTGACTGCCAGACTTTATTCACTTGTGGAGCGTGTAGAGTCACAAGTGTGCGTTCCAGTCACGCGATTGTATTTGCCCAGCTCTGCAAATACATGCATGTGTGTGGGTATAGAATATATGGACCTTGCAGGAAATTTTTGTGGTCACTGTGGCATTTCAATATCGTGGCATAAGCCTTAAGTACAAACTAAACAAAAACAAGCAGAAATTTATTCTCCGGTTGAACCGCCGCTATAATACCCTTAACAAATAAAAAAAGTTTCATGATAAATAAGCAGCTTGGAGAGAAAAGGACGTGTGCTAAATTTCAAATTGATGTCTCATTAACTGAGAGACTAGTTTGCATATAGGCAAACAAAAGGAAATTGAGACCCAGCATTAAATAATATTCGACCGAATAGACCACGTTCAGCACGCAGTGAAGAAAATATAACAAACGTAGCTGAGAGTGTACGCGAGGGCAGTGTAGAGTCGACTTGGCGCAATTCGCAGCAACACGAATTGACGTATAGAACGACTTGACGCATTTTACGTCGAGATCTTAGACTGAAAGTGTACAAAATGCAGCTTGTGCAAGAACTGAACCCGCTCGACCTTCCCAAGTGACATCGGTTCGCTCTATGGGCTCTTGAAAAGTTCCCAGAAGATCTGTCGTTTTCGTGCCAAATTTTGATCAGTGAATAGGTCCATTTCTGGTTCTATGGGTATCTAAACAAGCAAAATTGCCGCATTTTGAACGAAGAGTAACCTGAAGAGATTCAAGAGCTGCCATTTCATTCAGAAAAAACAGCGGTTTGGTGTGGTTTGTGGGTCGGGGGAATCATCGGTCCATATTTCTTCAAACGAAATGCCATGATAACTGACTATTTTATGTCTGAAATTAAAGGTGATCTTGGGACATCTAGTTTCAACAAGACGGCGCCACTTCCCACGCTTCGCATCAATAAATGGATTTGTTGAGAGAACACTTCGTGTCCAAAATCGTGTGATATACGGTATGGCCACCAGTTACCAGTTGAAATGCTCGAATAAGTCATAGAAAATTGGACTCCACGGATGGACCATCTGAGAAGTAGCCGTGGCTAACTTTAGAAAGATATAATCGTCAAAAAATGAATGGCAAAGAATGTTCTTTCGAATGATAAGAAAGTAAGGAACCTAGAAATGGATCACCCTTTTTATATACTTTATAGAATCTCTGATGTTTCCTGCTGGGAGTTACGAATTTTGTGGCGAACTTAATATACCCTGTTCAGGGAATAGTACACAATTCAACAGAAATCAGTTTTCAAAAGTATTGGTAGTTTTTCAATTAAAATCTATATGAAAATGAAATAAATATATTTTAAAATTTTTCATAAAACATAAACATGTGTAAGTATCTGTTTTGAAGGTTGCTTAAGGGTCTTAAATATACAAATATCTATGTATGTATATATTTTGAAGACTGCCATTAACACAGTTAAAGATAATATTATTGGGATTTTTGGCGCTTTCAAAACTTTTTCGCTAGATGAAGATTGGGCAATTAGGCCTCTTACTGCTGGGTCGTGGCCTTTCCACAACGGACCATTTAGCCGCTTCTGTTTATTTGTTTAGATTTATGTCTGCACTTTAGTTAAATTTTATTAGTTTGATTTGCTTTGTTTTGATCTATCTTTTTTACCATTTTCTCACACTAACAAAATATTTGTTCCATTATTTGTAGGAAGTGTTGGTAATTAAATAGTAAATAGACGGCACATCGAGTTCAAATATTTACTGTAAACTTTAAGAAATGTAAGCAATTAAGTGTATGTGTTTGTATACACATCTGTGCATGTATGTATATGTGTGTCTAAGAATGTGCACACAAAAGGTGAAAATGAATTCACTTCATTGCGCCAAGTCGTTAGGTAATTCTCCAGCGCAAACATCTCTAAGATGCCTCTGCCAAGACATTTGGCTTCGCCAGCTGCGTGTTGTTGTAAATAACTCACTAATTTGTTGTACATTAACACACTGCATAATAATATTTTTTTTGTTGGCACAACACTTTTTCACTGCGATGAGCATTAATTAATATAATTTACTTGTCTAATTGAAGTTTACTTTAATTACAGCGACCGCATAATGCCCGATAGTGGGGCTTATCTGATGCGGGACACACGCGGTGAGGAAACCACATCTATAGTAAATAAATTATAATAAATAGCACACGTCTTAGAAGTCACTATTTCAAGCTCACTTTGCTATTTTCGCCAATTTCGTCTCGGCGTACACGTTCGCACGTTTATTCGTTCGCCGGAATACTGAATTCACGAATTCGATTCAATCTCAAGTCCAAATTCAATTCGACTTCGCTATAGTAGACACACGCGTACACACATAAGAATGTTAGAAGCGTGTGTATGTATTTTCTGTGTGCTCGCAGAACGCGCTAGCCGCCAACCCAGCTGGCTGGCTCAACAGCACTTCGCCGTCTCAAAAACGCCAAGCACAGAGAGACCGCAGAAAGTGGCAGCAACGGCACTCGAAGAACGTACGCGCACTACCCCAATACTCTCTTCATCGCCCCCTGGGCCCGTTGCGTGAGCAGCAACAACTTATTTGGTCTGGCAGGAATATTGCCAACAAAAGGCTACCAACAAAAGCAATTGCAGACCACAATTGTTGGCGCTTGGCACTTGAATGGCAGGCTCATACGCTCCATCAGCTCTCATTTGCTCATTTACGCAAAGCATGCAGACATACCCCGCCGCCATTTAATGCTGAACAATGCCGGGGATGCATGACGCTCAGTAAAGCTCATTTCGAACACACCTACAAATTCGTTTTTTCTCGTTCAACCCTGCTCGCAACCCCGTCCGTTCTTCATATAAGTCCGCTCGTTTCCTGCCCGCTTGTGAACTTTACCATCACTTCAATTATGTGTGCCACCGGCGCACATAGGTTTCTGCTAGTGCATACTGCGGCTAAAAATATAAGGAGTTGTCGCAGGACAATGACATTTGGTACATCATTGTTTTGGATTCCAATCAAGAAAAGAATGAAAATTTTTTTTTTTTTAATTTTATTTTACGCCCACCTCCCATATAAGGTGAAACTTAATTTTTGACCTACAGCACTGATTTTTGGTACATAGCATTTTTATGACTTTATATATGTTGGTGTTAAATTTCAATAATATCCGCCCACTTTTACGCCCACCTCCCATACAACTAAATTCTCTTTTATTAAGTCTCTTTTAGCAAATTTCTTACATCTTCGTGACATTCTGACATTGTTTTTTTCAAGGGGGGCAATTTGGGGCAGCTGAATTTTTTTTTATCGTTTAGCTGAGACTTCAGGCTTTAATTCGGTATATGTATGTCGACAGCGGTAGACAGCGCTAAAAAGATGCAGGACTTTTAATTTGAAGAACATTGAAATTTTGACGTCCAAATTATGTTGTTCCACAAAATTTTTTATGCATTATTTTTTTCAATGGATTTTGATGCAAATTTTTTCTTTGATTTTGATTATAAATGAAAAATAATAACAAAGTTGAATTTCAATAGTTGTTTTATTGTATCAATGATTTGACTTTTGAGTAAATTTTTTGCTAATTTTGATGTTCTCTACATTCACCAACTTCGGGTATTTCTGGACAAAAAACTAATGCAGATAGAATCCTAATACTTTGAGAAAATAATGTATAGATAATTGGTAACAAACTGTGAAATTTTCATTCAAATCAGACAACATGAAATTTTTAAATTTCGGCCACAGATATCCCAATGTGCGGCGGCGCTACTGACGTCGTCGCCACCACTTGCTGATTCTAATCATATGCACCAGTCTGCCAGCTTAATTGGCGGGTGGTTTCCTGTTTGTTTACGAGTATTCTCTCCGCTTTCTCATTTTTAATGTGCGCGGAGCTTTTGCCCATTTCGCTTTTGTATGTTCGTTTATTTTGAATGCTGCGAGAGCATTTCAATTTTTTCCCTGCCATTTGTGCTGCTCAAGTAAATGCAGTGGTTTTCATAAAAATGAAAACAAGACAAATTTTTCGATTCGCTCATTTTAAATGCAATATTTCCTGTCAGCTCATACCCGCATTTCTTTATAAACCGCTCTTCAGTTCTTCGTGGTATTCAGAAGTTTTATTTTTGGAAGCAGTATGCAGTTTTATACAGTCGCCAACCGTAGTTGAGTTTCTAATAATTTGGCCGAATCTGTCAAAAGTTCAAACGTAGAGCTTTGAGCAGTACCAATGCCGGACTAGGGGTAGCTGCCTTGAATAACTCTCTGAGGAGATACCGTTCTGGTTTGTGAATGAATTATTAACGGTATGCGTTGCCAACTACATGGGTTTTTTTAAAATGATAACTGTTTACTGACGCATTAATAATAGATTAGATAGAATTTACCCAAATCGAGTAATCTGTGCTTTGCTCTACCACTGACTGCAAGCTTTCATGAGGAAACCGTATAATTTGAAGAAAATTTAATACCGTAACCGCCAAGCCGCAATTCGCTAAAAGTTTCTAGAGTCGCAAAATCAAAGCTGTACTTGAAGAAATAAGATATCTTATTATATAAACTTTTTGTGAGATTCCCAAATATTTGATGTATTTAACTTTACTAACATTGAACAATAGCTTCGTTTCTTATAAAACGCCAAAAGTAAAACTTAACTAAATACATATATAGTTTGGTTATGCCTAGCACCAAATTAAGCTTCTTTGGAAGATATTTCATATCTAATTATATATTCTCAAATAAGCTCATTCGATAAGGGTTAAATACTTTAGAAGAACGAAAGCACAAAAAGCTTTTGAAGCACATATGAATCTGCAAATAACATTCTCGTAGCTACTTTAAAAAGTTCTGGGTAAAAGCTTTCGAAAATAAGTTTCTATCAAACGTACAGTGGAATAATTGGGGGAACTTCTGAGTCAAAATTAGTGTTCGATGAGTTAAATTAAAGAGTTTTAATTTTATAAATCGTATATTATTATATGAATTTTTGAAAGACAAGCTAGTTTATCAGCCAAATACCTTGGCTCCTTGTTGTAATGAGATTCTTTCTTTGTTGGAAAAGGGCGACAAAAGCTCGTCACAACCCATTGAACTTGTATGTATAAATGTGTGTATAGAAGGAAAAAGCGCGTTAGCATACCTCCTTCAGAGCTTTCGGTTATCCACGGGTTTCCGGGGGCATGACATGTTGCTTATTGACATAAACTGACCATTAAGGAATGGATAGTGGTGGTGGTGGTGGATGCCCTTACATTAAATGCAAGGAAACTTTTAAAAGGAACATGACATAATTTTATGATACCATGAAGGGAAATTGGGGCAACGGTTCTGCTTCACTGGGCAGACGGCCAAAAATCATAAAGCAAAACATATGTATGTAACTCGTTTCATAGAAATGCGACGCTACCATTAAAACTTGAAAACAGATTTAAATTCAGAAATGTTCATGCAAAACATGCTAAGTGCCCACACACATATGAAGCCACACACATGCACATACTTATTATTCACATTAGATTACTCGTTTGTAACTCGTATATCCAGTTATTTGTAAGTACATATGTGCATATATACCTAAGTGTGTTCGGAATAAGTGTATTACGCCTCCTTTGGCGTGACTTAAATAACTGTCACAGTTGCAAGAAGCAGCAAAGTGCCGAAGACAGCAACAGATTGGTGTTTTCACGTCGATTTTGACACACAAATTGCGAATTAATGGGCGACCGTGTAATTGGTTACTTAAATTCGTGGGCTCGGAAAATGAGTAACGAAAGGAAAATGGAAAACAGAATATGTATATAAAAGCGGGTTATTTTCGGCAGGTAAAGTGATGAATCGAATTTTTCTTTGCAAAAGGTGTTTGGGGTCGGGTGAAAAATCTTTTAGAGATTTGAAATTAAGACATCTCAGTTCTTCGAAAGTAATTACACTACGATATACTTACGTATGCCTTTCAGCCCTTGTGGCTATTTTTATCCGTTTTTTAAGAAGTAGCGAAGAGATACCACGATTCCCTGCGCATGAATACTTGACGAGGAAATCTTTCAAAACGTTTTCTTAAATTATCATGAAAGTTTTATCTACTGCCAATTTTATTTCGTTGCACTGGTAAATTTAATTTCTTTAATTTATTTATCACGATTATTTATTAATTTGATGTGTGGAGGAGTTTAAAACAGTTTGGTCTTAAAAGTGATGCCAAAACCTCTAGTTTCATTCATTTATAGATTAGAAATTATACCAAGATAGCAATATTATTTCACATTTCCTTGACATTATAATCTCGGCTACCATCTTCCAAATGGAAGAACTAGGCATAGAGAAGGCCTGTACAGCTCTTTTCCATAACTACAGAAAGCAACCATGGATACAGCTAAACAATGATGATGACCAAGCAGATATGGCTTAAAACCTAACTCCGAATTCAGTTCATTGATTCTAGGGAAATCTCTTTCCAGGACCAAGCTCAGCAAAGACTGGCTATTCATGGACATCTTTCTGTACTATTCTTCTCTAATTCTTCTTTTTTCGCCACTTCGTCGGCTTTCGTTCCATCTCAGCTGCCATGCCCGCAGAATGAACATTCTGTTGCATTATCGAGCCCGTATTTATTGCCTCTGCATTTTTTTTAAACTCTTTTTAGCTCTAATGTGATTATGTCCGGTGGCATGATATCCGCTTTGACTCCAGCTGCCGCGAGCGACACCGTATGGAATCCACAAATAATCCCTTTATAATTTAGTCGCGTCAGAGATCTTGCATTCTTGACATATGTGTTATCAGGTAATAAATTCTGAATGGCTGCTTACAAAAATGATAATAGATATAGTAAGTTTTAACAGAAAGAAGAAACGAGATTGTAAACATATAAAGGTGATGCGATAGTCCATTAAAATGGCGCGTTAATTCAGCTCAGGGAAGCTGTAATCCCGCCTAACTTCCTATATAAGAATATCGAATATGATCTGAATAGTTTAACTCTGGCGATAAGTTGTTGCAGGGTTTTACTAACCTTTAAAGTTAGATATTGTGTAATCATAGTCAAAATAATAGTAATACCCTCCAAAGGTGCATTTTTTTATAGCCTAAAAGGATATAAAAAGGTCTTTGTTCTGACTTTGATCGATCAGTTTGAATGGCACCTACAGAAATTCCATCTGAACAATTACGCTGATATTTATATTATATAGGATCTCCGACGTTTCTGTTTGGGTTTTACAAATGTCGTTACCAACTTAATGTACCCTGTCCAGGCTGTAATAAATTACAATTTTGGGAGTTTGTCCTTATAGGAATTTTGATATACTATATATAGATAATATCCTGATATCTAAATTGATATATTGGATATACATATGTAGATCTTGAATATGTATGTCGATACATATTTTATATATTCTTGACTTATAGGCCGCTCTTTTTTTAAGAAATCTAGTTATAAGTATTTTTGTCAAATGGTCTACACATTTTTACGATCTTATTTTAACGAAATTGTTTATCAGTAAAAATGTCAAACTGAAAGCCGAAAACCCTACTTCAACTCCTTGATCTACAGACGAATCGGTTACCTGAAATTAATAGTCTTTTGAAGTTCAGGAAATTAATAAATGAACACACCCATAAAGTATGCATAATATTAATAATTAATTTCTTATTTTTTATATTTTATATTTTAGAAATATTATCTATAATCTCTAGTCTTTTAATGAATGTTTGTGTCACTCAGCGCAATTCACGACACAAAATCGAAAATTCATCAGCAGCTTAATTTTTTTGCTTTTGTTTTCCCTGATGTTTCTTTTTCGGCGCTTCCAGTGCTAGTTTTCTGTGGTGACTCTCTTCTGTTGAGTCGGCAGTTATTGCCAGAGGTGAAGTTTCTCCCTCAATATCTTTATCAATAGTTAATTTGGTAACTTTTTCTAATTCCTTGATTGTCTGCATATATAACTTCTTCGCCAAAGCTATATCCCGGCCATGCAGTGACGATTGTGCTATCTCGCAATCGCTGAAACAACAAAAGAAACATTAAATTAAAGATTAAAGAAATGTACTTGTTTGCAAGCTAAGACGAAACAGAGTATGTGAGGGCTTCTTGTAACTCAAGTTGGGATAATAAAATATACATTGCACCTGCAGTGCGCATTTTTATGTGAGTGTAGGAATATGGAGTGAACCACCGGCTTTCAAGTGCAGTAGTTGGTCGAAGGTTCTCAACCTCAGCCGAAAAGCTTAAAATTTTCGGCGATGTTTTTAGAAGCATTCTACACCAGCTGGAGTTGTTAAAATGGCCGTCGGCTACTGTAATTATTTTAATATTTAACCAAATAGTGTGTCCACAGCACTCCTAAAAGTTTTGCTGGCAAATGCAGTCAATAGCTTAAAAAGAAAACTTAAAATTTGGTGATTTTATGGCCTTCTGCTGCAGGTGCACGTATCCTGAACTCAAAGTATCGCAATATGCTGAGCTGAGTTGGCGAGGGTGGTGTGCACATGGGCAGGTGACTAATACTTACTTGAAATACTCGCCGCTTACGTTCTTGAGCTTCGGATCGGTGGCTAGACGTATGGCGCATTGTGCCCCCTCAAATGGATTCTTCATGAACAGCCACATCCACGGGAAGGTCATCAATTTTACACTAATGGCGGACATTAGTGGCGAACTGAAACGAAACCAGAAGAAATGAAATGAATGAACCAAAAAGAAGCAAAAGCACAAAGAAATGAAAATGGCGAGATTATACGTATGCTTTTTGTAGTTGCTTCGTGGACTTTGTTGAAATGTACATTTAAGCACGCCGATATACCTAAGCAGGCGCTTGGCACGTGTGAAATTTACTGCCATTCGAAAACGACAATACACTCGCTCAAGTTGCTTTAAAGTTCATTACGCTTATGAGTGTGAGTGTGTGCGAATGAGTGAGTACCTACTGCATTAGACTTTGCACTGAACTTGGCCTAATTAAATTCTAGTTTTTGAAGAAAATCAAGTAGAGGTAATAACTTAAGTGTTTATCTTTGAAATTTCCGTGGGGCTTTTCACAATCACGCTTCACAAATATTCAGCCAACTTTGTAGACGGCGTAAAAATAAATCTTTGCACTCAAGCTGGCACTAATAAATCAGTTCAAATAATCTAAGAGCAATATTAAGAGATTGAAAAAAGCGATTGAAAAATTACTTCTCGTGAAAGGACGAATGTTAGTTTAATAAGAATTTGCGCAGCCAAATGATTTTCCAATGTTAACTGGAAATAAAATTTCAAATCATTTCTAGAAACGTTATATTATCGACTAGCTGACCAATGACCGCTAAATATTTCCTTTGATTTCTTTACTTCACTTCGTTCATATGTAATTTTAGTTATGATAAATTGGGGATATTAAGGATCAGTTGTATATTTTTCACTCTCTAACTGAACTCGAGAGTTCTTCTCTTTATATCTAGATACTAATTAAACATTTAGAAGCCAAACAAATCGCAGCAAAATGTCGCAACTACTAACTTAGAAAAGTAAACAATGCAACATAATGTCGAACATATATATTACGAGTTTGTACTTTTCGAAATACACAAATAATGTGGTAAAAAATACTGCGATTGCATAGCCTACTTTTGGCATTTTATGCGTGTACCAGTAAGGAGCTGAAACAAAAAAGGAGAAACCAAACAAACTAGGGCGACGAAAGGGAAACAGCCAAAAGTTGCAACACAAAGGCTATGAATAAATTAACTTGAGAAACATGCGGTCGAGGCTGAGGTGTGGCACAAGCAGATGGATCTGACCGGGGCAAAAGACGACAGGCCTAAACAGCTATGGTACATCAACTCGGACAATGGGAAAAACAGCAAGCGTTAAGCAAAACTACTTTTAAATGCAGGAAAAGGAATGGAAATGCTGCAGAGAAGCGTAATTAAATTTTAAACTGTGCAGAGTGAACTTTCGCCGGCTTACCGAACTTACAAATTCGGGCCTAAAATGACAACACAATAAATACATATATACGAGTATATAGATATACTATTTTAAGATCTAGTATCGTCGTCGAAAATAACTAGTTGTTTTCACAGCTGTAGAATTTTACATTCAATTTTCAAGAGCACGTAGTGGGAAACTGAAGAAATTGGAAGGATCCTTGTTGTATGTTTCAAAACATAAAATGTCATTCAAAGTCACTAATTTTAAAGCGCGCCAGACGTCAAGAATACATGAACACTATTTTTCTGAGATTTTCGCACGGATGAATATAGCAAGGGGATAGGTTATAAGTTTTTTTTAAGGTTAGTTTTTGTCGAAGCAGGGAACATTTTTTGCACATGTTCTCTTGATCGTTATAAGAATATTGTTTACTGATAAGTCTAATATTTAAACAGGTAAGAGGAATATTATTAAAAAGAGGAAGTCAGTCAGGGAAATTAGCTTATTTAAAGCGTTACATGGGTTTCGTCGGGTAAAAAACAGCCTTTTTTCAAAATTTGTTTTCTCATATAAAAATTATGATTTTTATTGTTACAAACATGTCGATAGAGACGTTTGATATGATCAAGCAGGCTTACCCAGATGTTGTTTTAGCAAGAAGTGGTGTGTTTCGAACTGGGAAGAAGTCACTGAAGAATCCAATCCAAATCCAAAGTAAAAACGATGTTCATTGTCTTTTTTGACATCAAACACATCGTCCACCATGAATATGTTCCTCCTGGACATACCGTTAATACCAAGTTTTACTTGGAAGTCCTCAAGAGACTCAAACGAAGGGTCAATTGGGTTCGACAAGCCATCGCAGCCGATTGAAGGCATCGCCCCGGCTCACGCCACCTTTCTTGTGAACAGCAACCTAATCAAGGCTGGCATCCCAATGTTTCCGCAGCACCAATGTGTCCCCCCAAACTTTTCCTTGCCAAAAAAGCCGCTGAAATACAAGCATTTTGGGACGAAAGAGGGGATCCAAGTATCATGCACCACGGCTCTCAAGGATATTTCGGAGAATTCCTTCCGTGACGCCTTCCACGCACGGAAATCGCGCTGGCCGCGTTACATCGATGCAGAAGGAGCATATTTTGAAAGTTTTTGAAGAGTTTAACGATTGGTTCAATAAATTTTTTTAAATCGACTCAGTCCTATTACTTTCCGAACAAACCTAGTATTAACAAAAAAATGTCGTGAAATTTCGTGAATTTTTTTTTCAAATAGTTGCAATTGAAAAAAATCCTTCGTTCAAGTCTATAAGAATTGTATCTCAAAGATCTGTGTAAAATTTCATGAAGATCGGTTTAGTAGTTCTCGAGAAATCTTGCCAACCGACTTCAAAAACACAGTTTCGAGAAAAATGCGTTTAAGGACGGCGGACTTACCCTAGCTAGCCTCGAGCGCACAAGTTGTCAAGGCAATATCTCCTAAACTTTTACTCGTATAAACTTGAATTTAGGACAATATTCTAAAGGAGTTGTAGAATAATAATAAGACAATAAAAAAGTCGATTTTTTAAACCTGTAAACCCACCTTAAGACCCTCTTCATAAATACTGCGTACAGCAAAACTGAGACCAATTTATTTAAGCGAGCAACACTCAAAAAATAATACAAAAATGTTCTTATTATTATTTTTAGTTTTGAAAGTTTACATTTAATGGAACTGTCTTACAAATTTTGTTTATACATTTCTTTTATATTCTGAGGAGTTGATTATGCAATTTCCAAATAGAATTTCCTGTAGCAAAACTAACTCGAAAGCGGGCAGAAAATGTGCTTTGTCAACATATTGCATATAAATATTTATAACAATGTAGCGAAAAGTTCTGTAACTCCATGACCTACGGTTAAACACATTTAAATTTACTTCATAGGACAGAAGTGAGTGACAATAAGCAAAGCAAGCTCGGCTCTACGCAAACCCACAACCGCACAGCACAGCAGACAGCAGACAACGCCATCGTCCCGTAAATGTAATGCCGCAGAATGCCTCAACATACCGCATACCACACGCCACACGCCACATGCCCGACATCCCTATTACTTGCAACAGCTGCTGTTGTCACTGCTGTTATTGTTGTCATTAGGACATGCGAGCATTGGCTTCAAAACACACACATAAAGACAGCCACAGATGCTTAGGCGCGGCTAGAGGCAAATCTAAGGAGCTTCACTCATCCCCTCCAATCGCACTGAAAGCATTCACTTCGCCACACAGCTGCGCAAGAACCACGCGAGGGTTCACCGACATTTCCACCATCCGCAAAATGTATAAATAAATAATTAATACGTTTATCTCTTTTTCATTTGCGCTTTTCCGTGACTGTCATTTCAGCCGCTTTGTCTTGCATAAATACCCGCTCGGCAAACATGCGGCCACACACGAGCGGACGAAACCCTTCGAGCAGCCGAGAGACCTGCTGCTTCCGCTCTTTTGTGGCACGCGTTATGAGCTGGTTGTTATTGCTGTTGTTTTTGTTTTCATTTTTCTACTAATAATAATCACCATAAAAAGCGCTAAGCTTTACAAATGTCGCCACTTTCCTTTCAATCTTAACCGCCTACCCCAAGCTCGCCCTCATAGCCCCCACTTGCCCGGTTTCTGTCACTCGCCTATTCATTACACGAGTGTTGCAGCTGTTGGCTTTTTATAATTTCATGTTTGTTGTTGTTGTCGTTTTTGTTTTTGTGATTGGTGTTGGGGCTAAGTAAAGTTCACGTAACTCAAGCGTGATGGCAGCTGCTGTCGCTTTATGCGCCAATGCGGTTGTGTATGTGGCTGCCTGCCTCCGCATTACACCCGCTAATAAAATACTCCAAGCAACAACATAGACGCATCCTGCAACAAGGAGGAAGGCATGCTTTCTAAGTTTGCGAAAACAAAGAGGATAATGAATGGATATATAGTATATATTCTGTGTTTGCAGGCACCCAATAAGATCAGAGAAGATGTAAGTCAACAAGACTGGGACAAAAGTGCTGCGACAGTATGGATTGGAGACTTCAAACACACATCTACATATGCAGCTATGTAAACACAGCAGGATAAAGCTCGATGTGCTAATGCTCTTCGTTTACTGCATACATAAGTAGTTCCGGCTATGAATATCGTTGAATTGTCTATGTTTAATATGAGAAACCACTTAAGATCTGTGGGATTGTGAGATGTGGAAGAGAAGTTTATGCGGAAATAACTTTTAGAAAATATGCTGGAGGTCTGTTTTCAATATTTAAACGCATTTAATAAATTAGTCTGCAATTTTTGTGGAACTCGGCGCACACATATTCTTTTTCGAGTAACGAACTGAACTGAGTAATGTTTATCTAAAGCTTGACCGAAACCACAAAGCACATTTTGACACTATTGTTGATTATGTTTGTAACGAATTAGTTGACTCAACTAACGGTTTGGGATATCAATGGAATTCTTTAATCCTGTGAAAGTACATTCGATGTCTTTATGTATGGAACTCGATTTCTTTGCCACCACGGGCACGGTTGCAGAAGTCCAGACGCTGAACCCAATTTTCTACAGTTTCTAAGCATAAATCGGCCGATCCTGCTGCAATTTCACGTTCGATATTCGTACAAAGTTCATCAATCGTCTTTGGCTTGTTGGCATAGACTATGGACTTAACGTAGTCCCATAGGAAATAGTCTAACTCTTACTGGATGAGATTCTGTACTATTTCATATTCATAAATCAATAAATACTAGAGAAAATTATTGATTTCCTTCTGAAATTTTCACTTCGAATCGGTTTATTAACACCTTTTACAATACTCACAGGTATTTTTCTCACTTACTTATTCATCTCTCCAGCTTAAAGCCGGTAGCCGCTGGCATCTTATATTCACAACAGATTCGTTACTTCAATAGTTGGTGGCGATGAAAGGCAGATGTTGTATCTTAATGCACATGTACTCATAAACACACACATATACATAATACATATATAAATGTAATCATACTGTAGGTTGGCAATCCAAACGGAAGCGCAGACGGCCTTCCATTTTACTTATGTGTTTATGCGCGTGTGTGCGTGCGTTGCTAGGCCTGTCATGCGTTGCAAATTGTAATGACGCATGTTAACACTTTTCGTATTTTTTCCATGCAACATGATAAATTGCTGCTTGTGACGAACGACACGCTCGAATTGCAAATTTTGACTGGCACTTAATCTTTTAGCGAGAATTTTTCGCCCAATTCCATAGAAATTTCTTCCTTTTTGGTATAACGAGATACAATTTCCGAAAACATTTATGCTAATAGCGATATGCAGGTAAATATATTGCGATTAAAATGAATCTCTCAGAACTATGTTCCACAAAGGTGCCTTGTGTTCTTTGAATTAACTTGGAAGGCCGTTTTGTGAAGGCATCGTCTGAAACCGTTGGCGGTTGAGATCTTCAGATGCTTTGTACCGTGGTGAAAAAATAAGTTTTAAACAGCCAAGTAAGCTGTAGAGGAGTCATTGGCAAAAGGTGGGGCCTCTCATCGAAAGCGATCCTTGGGCTCTGTGCCAGAAAGACTTGCGAAGAAACTCGAAAGTGTTCAACAGGCGGCGCTCATCAGCATGTGTGCTACACTAAGATCCAGTCTGGCAATTAACGCACTCTTGCACATGGTGACCATAGACATCGTCGCAAGGTGTATGGCTGCGAAAGTTGCTATCAGACTCAGAGAATCTGAGATCTTAACACTCGGTTATCCTCACACACATTGACTTTATACCGGATCACTTGGATTATGGAGTGACCAAGCCGAACACTCTGGAGACTCCTTCTCTGACGAGAGAGCTGTGGGTGGGAAGAACCCGTTGGAGAAGAGGAGTTTCTTTGTGGATAGGTCAAAGCTTGGATGGAAAGGTTGGTGGAAGGGCTAACGGTCAAGAGCTCTCTTTAAACTCCAGCTTTAGACTTCTTGACTATTGCCGAGGTTGCAGCCATTAAGGTAGCACTCCGGAGTGCAGTCTCCTTCAGAGGAGTAATCATTCACTCAGATAGCAAAGCGGCGATAGCTTGAATTCATTAACAGTCCATTCAGGTCTGGTCAAAGAGTGCCTAACCTCGCTATCAATAGCATCGAGTGTCTTTGTGATAAGACTAGTATGGGTGCCAGGCCATGCCGGAATCGCAGGAAATTCGTACAGTAGATGAGTTAAAAGGAAGGCACGCTAGATCCGTTATAGGTAGAATGGGAGCGGGTCGCTGCTCTCGTATTCTCCTGTGTTATACTACTAGATATCTAGGCTTTGCGGAAGCTTGGCACAGGGCCACCATCGGTACCTGCTCTGTCGCAAAAGCCGTTTTGCCTAAGATCGATCGCAAGAGATTTAGTCATTACTTTGCCTTCAATAAGGTTAGCCTCTTCCTAGTTGTCGAGCTTTTAACAGGTCATTGCCCTATTGGCGTCCATGCTGTAAGGTTGGGAATCTTACCAGACACCAACTGCAGAAGCTGTATGGAAGAAGATGGGTTGGAAACAACTCAACACTTCTTGACTGTTCCGCGTTTGGGAGATCAAGACTTAAACAGTTTGGAGCCCATAACATCAGACATCTCATAGAACTGGCGATAGCGGTCTCTGCAAATTTGTATAACGTTTTAAAAACACAACAATAAGTTTTGGAGAGAGTGTTATATTTGTTAAGCAAGCCTGGTTTGAAACATATGCGAGCAAAATATGTGATAATAAATTATTTTAAAATATCGTTTATTTGCAATAATAAATTTTAGCTTTATTTGGTTGCAAATCCTCATTGCTTTCCACTATATTATTATTTATTTTCAATTCAATAAATATTTTAGAACTAAAAATCTCGCTCATAAAAAGAGCGCTTAGGAAACGCGTTAAGTTATGGGTTGTTTGTCGAGTATTTGCCTGCTGTAATGACAGGCATATGTATGTATGCAACGGAATCTCTGTGTGCCAACAAGCTTTCTTATGTATGTGTGTGTAAGCGCAAATCCAAAGCGGATGCTCGTAAATTTTATTTTATACGCCTTGCCACTTTAAAATGTTCAATGAGTTTTCGAAGCATTTTATTGCATTCATATTTCAACTTCGCACACCCAAAACGTTAACACGGAATGATGAAATATTCACAAGCATCTGGTTGGCAGCACATTTGTTTGCTCGAAAAAAAAAAAAATATTTTTTGTATTTAAAAATATTTGCTTTATTTAATTGTAAAAACTTGATATTCTTATGAAAGTAATAAAGAACGCCTGGCAAAATAATGTATTATTAAGTAGCATTAACTTCGACTGCCAAAATTCGAGTTCGAATTTCCTTTCATGAACCAAATGGTTGCTGATAAAGTGATGGTGACACACAGCTTTGCTTTCGAAAACGCCGCGCTCCTAACCAGCTTTAGCAATAAAAACAGCGACTGTCTCCTATGAGCAACAGCAACGGTGCTTACACGCGGTATACAAAAATAACACATGTGGCCCCATCGCACACGCACACAGACACACACACATGGCACGTAAGAACTCACGTAGCAAATGCGAATTTTCGGCGCTTTGCTCGGAATTTTAATTACTACGACGCGTGCAGTTGCTGTGATCGAAATCGCGCACACTTTGTCGGAATGGCACAATAAGCAGCTCGTTGACGTACCGACAACACCACCGTAAGCATGCACCGCCAACTGCAGCGACTGCGACGGAAGCGCCGAAAGCAATTTGCCGTTGCCTTGCTTGGCGCCCTAAGCTGTGCTACAACCTCAGCAGGCACCCGCATGTGTCGGCACCGTCCACTGGTTGGTGTGTTAGTCGATTGATGTGTGTATGTGTGCGTAAGGAAATGTTAAGAGCTTTGCTTGACGCAAATTGTTTACCACCCCGAAACTCGCGCCTTGAGCTTTCCGCCAGTTGACAAGTTGCGCCCCTCGCGTTGTCTTTGGGGTTCCTGTTTTGGCAAAGAGATTTATGCGCTGTCGGTTGTTTAATAAATATTCAGTTGACGGCGCAGCAACAGCGAATTGCCAAGGCATCAACAGCAAAAGCAACAAGAAGCGTTAGAATGCATCCTTAGTAAAAGATGCTCTTTGAAAGGTTCAGGCGCACAGGCAATTAAGTGCAAATGCTCAGCTCATGCAAGCACACATTCACACTAAGCATGCACGCACAGACACGCACTCACACACATGCACTCCAACCTTACTTGCTCCTTTATTTAAGATACAATTGTTAATCCTTTTTGCTGTTTTGCACACAATTTATGATTTTCACTGGCAAGGCGTGCCCCGCTTTGGGCTGCTTGGCTGCTTTTGGCGTTCATTTGGAATTTACATAAAATCAAGAGATTGAAGTGCAAACTCATTGGGGTGTGAGAAATTGACTCGACAGTGTATGCGGAATGCCATTAAGGCATTGCAAGCAAAGTATATATGCATATGTGTTTGCAATTTCATGGCTTAATTATTTTTGCATGGCACAAGGATTAGTAATTGTTTGCAAAAACTAAACTTTTTGTTGATATCTAATGGTTTTCAAAGTAGACTTTCGGTTAAATAGAGATCCTGGGAGGAATCTTATAGAACTTTGAATTCTATTTATAAGAACACAATGAGTTACAAAATATCTGGAGATTCTGCTTCTATAACCAACTAAATGGATAACAAAGGGATACTCATAGAATGAAATTTTCAACAGGCATTTCCTTTAGAAATAACATACTTTAATTTTGAATTAAAATTTTAAATATTTTTTTGAGTAACAACTTTCAAAAGTGGAGCCGTAGGCATGAGGGAAGGACTTGCTATAGGAAAAGGGCCGTGAATTTTTGATGGATGGATCAAAACTTGCAAGCAAGGTATGTGTTCCATTGGAATCTTGTGGTTACCTACTGTCCTGTTGAGTGTCAGACTAGCTCAGAAAGCAATGAACAACTACGCGCAGCTGTGCAGTCGTAAGGTTCTTCTGACCCAGGGTAAACCGTAACAGGTCTAGGAAGCTCTTCGCTTTCATCAAAGTCCATCTTTCAAAGATTGTAGGAGTTTTAGCTGGACACTGTCTGATCAAGGTTGATGCAGTGGAATCTTACGGGACGTCAACAGTATAAGCTGTTTGGAAGAAGACAAAATAGAATCATTTCAATAATTCTTCCTGTCAGATCAAAGCAAAAGCACATGGGATGTCATACTTTTCGATATCCACATGCAAATTTGTGGTAGTTTTCGAATGTCTTTGTCGATAGCTCATATGCACCAACAATTGGTTTTGGATGGCTTCACAAATGATAGTACTTAACAGTGTAAGTGTGATTCCCCACCTCGCTGAGGGACCAGTGATCTAACCTAGAGTGTAGCCGTTCGGTTCAATCAGTCCATCAGTTTATCTTTAAAAGAGTTTTTTCGAGAAAGCACTTTCCCAGTTTGCTGATGTGATTACTCGCCCCCGATGAATCAATCATAAATCGAGTTTTGACAGGATAAAAACGGCTCTAACTTTAAGAAAAATTCATCTTTTTTTAACACTTTTGTCAATTTTTGATTTTTTTCAGCCGAATTGTATCACATTAAAATCACATTAACTCTCAAATTAATGTCAGTACTGAATTCCAAAGTTAATTTACTCTAATCAACAAATGTTATGATTGAATAGGGTGGGAAATTAAGCAGGAAAAGCTTCTATTGACTAACTAACTTAAGGGGTTACATGGGTTTACGGGTTTCAGATCTTCAAGTTGATCCGAGAAATAGTTTCGGAGATACAGCCCTGAGAGCTACTGCGCTCGAGATTAGTGCGCCGCCTTTGCACGCCTTTTTCTCGAGACTGTGGTTTTGAAGTCGTTTGGCAAGACTTCTCAAGAACTACTCAACCGATCTTCATGAAATTGCATTTCTTAACGACTTGGACGAAGAATAGCGTCCCAATGACCGATTTTAAAATATTTTTTTTCCACAAATTTCAGAATTTCTTTCCTAATAGTGTATGTTTGTAAAAAAATTTAATAAAACCCCTATATGGGCTGCTTTCAGCATGGAATCATGCCACATATCAAAAATTTCCTTGTATTTAGGTATTAATCTTAACTAGAATACTGCCCTATCATTTCATCAAATCGTTATCTATCTCTGCTATTTTTGTAGACAATGGGAAAAATTGGATTTCATGTTTTGATAAAATTCTGCTGATGAAAAAATACTGCTGATGCAAAGCAATGGCTTTTTGTAATTACGTTGGCTCAAGCATAATTAACGGTCAAGTAGTGGTTTGCTGAATTTCGCCTACAAGGGCACAAGAGGCAGGAGAGGCTAGAAAACATGCCGAAATTGCGGTTGGTGGCAGTAAATAGAAAGCCATAGTCACTTTCAGAGACTAGCTGCGACGAAAGCCTCTCTGGCTTGAATTTTTCTAGAAAACGTTTTATAAATAATTATAATTCCATGATGAATAATAAGCTTAATTCCTATTGTTAGCCAGATTGTGCAAACTTCCTTAGCGCTTAAACTTCTTACTTCGTTATTAATTAAATTGCTTAGTAAAAAAAAACATATTATTAAAGCTCCGCGCTAAAAAACAAAATCAATTAGCTTTTAGCAAAATAATAAAAAAAGAATAAAAATTATAATTAATTGGAGGCTCAACTTACTTGCGTAAATGGCCCGTGCTGCGCACAAGCCCAGGTGTGCAACAATTGACCGTCAGTGGAGTGCCTGTGAAAAGCGAAATAAAGCAAGTGAACAGCCACATAAACACAAAAGATGCAAAAAACAAGGCAGGCAAAGTGAAACGAAAATATGAAAAGCGCAAAAACGATTTAAACTCAATTAAAATCACTTTGGCAAAACGTGTTGAAGTTACCAGCAAGGGCAACAAACAACACGCCCCGCCGAAATAAAACAAGCAAACAAAGGCAATAAAGAACAGCAACAGCAACTGCCACAAAGAAGGAACAAGCGCCGGCAAGAGCTAAGCCAACAAGGTAGCCGACTATTCAAATAGGGTGGCGGCGCCAGCAACCCCCAACTACGCAAGAAATACAAAGGTTCGCGCTTGGCTGTTGTGGCGCACGGCTGTGCGGCATTTTGCCAAACTTTTGCCCAACCGTACATACACACATACGTGTTAATAAATGTGACGGGATAATGTTCTCGTGAACCTTTTTGCTTGTAATACCGTTGTGTGCGCGGCCCCACCCTCTATGTTGTAGTATGTGAGTGTACTTACCTTTCAATTGGCGCGCCAGCCAACGCGTTGCCAGCATGACGGCCAGCTTGGAGTGAGCGAAAGCGTCACGTGCATGGAACTTCACCGACCAAGTGCCCACATTGAGCGGATCGTCGAAATCGATTTTGGCCGCGGCATGGGCATGTGCCGTCACATTTATCACGCGCCCGCCGCTGGGCGAGCGTCGCAAGTGCGGTAGCAGCAGTTGTGTCAGCAGAAAGTGCGATAGATAGTTCACCTGCAGATGCTCCTCATAGCCGTCGACGGTACGCCCGCCTAGTGAGCCGAATATAATGCCCGCATTGTTTATCAACACATCGATGCGCTCGAATTCGCCGGTGATGCGTCGCGCAAACCGATGCACGCTTTCAAAGGAGCGCAAATCCAGATAGCGCGCCTCCACAAAGAACTCGCCCTCCGCATCAGCGCCGATACGCTGGCACGTTAGCTCGCGCTTAATAACCCTTGCCATGCGTTCCCCTGCGGCCATGTTGCGGCAGGCCAACACAATGCGGCCACCGCGCGCCGCCAGCGCTTTAGCAGTCTCCAGGCCGACGCCGCTATTCGCGCCCGTCACAATAACTATTTGATCGCGTATTTGATTGTCGTTGGGGCAGCGTTGGCCGCTCATCAGTGTGCTGCAAAGAAGAGTTGCGTTTTATTGAAATTTGCGTTAGGTGTGTGGAAGAGAAAAGGGAAGAGGTATTTGCAATGTTGTGCAAATGTGGTGAATAGTTGGATCAACAGCGCTTTAATTCGGTCGATGTGTTGTTGCAATAACACGGTTGTGCGGTTTGCCGCTGGAGTGCATTCTCTCTGGCTGCCACGCCACGCGCCTCTGCGTCGCTATAAATTGCCTACATGCAGACACACATCCACACATGCGCACCGTTGCATGCACCAGTGGAGGTGGCACGGCGTGAAATCGCTAATTAATGAACAGTTTGAGCAAGCAACGTGACATTTAGACACATACACACACACGTCCGCATAGGCGTAATGGTGCCGCCTGCTCCGACCGCAGGCCTGCACACACGCACTGCAGTGCTGGCGTAAATGCAAGTTGCATGTCACATGTTGCGGCTTAGCAATTACATTGACATCCAGTCAGCCTTGTGTTTATTGTTTCAATTGTCCTTCGGTGTGTGCTTTCTTCTGTGGTGTTAAGCTCAATTAACCTTCAAAGCTATCAATTGGATTTTCTGCTCTCATCGTAATGCTGCATTGAATTGCTGAGTAATTCTGATTTATTTCACAAAAACACTGACATCTCGCAGTAATATATGTATATATTTAAATATAGATTTTAAACAGCTGCAAGGAACTTTGACTTCGATTGTGTGCAAAAGGTGGGTAAGGCGGTTTAAATTAAGCAAAGGACATCAAAAATTGTGAGAAGGTATTCCAAAAAACATTTTCAGGTCGTTATTTGAATAAATATATGTATCTCTATAAAAATAAGGAATCTTTTATTGATTACTAAATGTTTTTAGTATCTTTAAAATATTTATATTATTATAACGCGTCTAGCACAAACTTCTAATAAGTACTATTAGACCAAATTTTGGCATACTACTGTGAAAGATGAATTTTGTTATATTTTTAAAATCTTTATTTATTCTTGGAAATCCATTTCATCTCCTTCAAAGTAATACCCTCCCGCTGCAATACACTTATGCCAACGAATTTTCCAGTCATCAAAGCACTTGGAAAAATTCTCCATCGTTATGGCCATCAGAGCCATCTTCGATTCAGCTTTTATATTCTCGACTGTGTCAAAACGGTGTCCTCGGAGCGGTCTTTTGAGTTAGTGTGAGCCAGAGCTCACACTGCACCAAATCAGGCGAATACGGTGGTTGCGGAAGGATATTTGTTAAACTTTTTGGCAAAATGATCACTAATAACCTATGCAGTATGAGATGGTGCATTTTCGTGGTGCAAAACCAAGGGCCTTTGGCCCACAATTTTAGCCTCTTGAGGTAATTATCTTCACATAAACGGCGCATAACGCTCAAATAATATTCCTTCTTGCCATTTTGGCTCGGCGGAAGGAATTTACAATGCACCATGATAATCGAAGAAAACTGTCAACCTTGATTTTTGAGCGACTTTGACGTGGGTTTTTCGGTTTCGGCTCGCCTTTAGCACGATATTCGCTCGATTGATCGGTTGTTTCGGGATCGTAAGCGTAGATCCAAGTCTCATCTCCAACTATGATGCATTTTGATAGTCGGAAAGCATTGTTTCACAGATGTTAGCACGACGGTCTTTTTCGAAAATATAGAGTATTTTTGGAACCAGTCGAGATTTGACTCTTCTTCAAAATCGGCTGCATCGATCCGAATGATATGCCCAAACTATCAGCAGTGTCTATAATAGTTAATCGACGATTTCCAACCACCATTTCTTTGAATTGTTTGTAGTGATGTAATTTGTGGACTTATTCGCACCAGAATCGACAGTTTTGTTTATTTACTGCACCACTCACATGAAAGTGAGCCTCAACAGAGAAGATGATTTTATTAAAAAAATCCACTGTCGTTTTTAAGTTGTTTCAAGGTAGAATCAGCAAAGTCACAGCGTTTACAGTGGTCCAATGGCTTCAGTTCTTGAGTAAGAACAATTTGATATGATTGCAAACATAAAGCCTTTCTTAAAAACCGCCAGGTTGCGGCTTGAGATAGTCTCAATTCTTGAGAACGTCTGGGAGTCTACAAATTTGGACCTTCAGCATCACTTCCTCGAACGGCAGCAATGTTTTCATTACTTCGAGCGGTTCTTATTGGCGCTTGCACATTATGTAAATAAATTGTTAACATTTCCAAATATAATGGAAAAAGTAAATATCTTGACGTATTATAAATGCCCGAAATGACGTTTAGAAATCATATCATCCCTTTTACCGGAGAGAATCCCAATAATATCTTTTACGAAGCGAGTAAATTCTTTTTTACTAATGTCGTGGGACTCAAGTGCCTTTTTTCGCACAGAAACGAACGGATAGTAAAATTTTGAAAAGAGACCCGTAGGCAACAGTTGAAATAAAATAATCCTTTTTGAGAGAACGTTTGAAAGCGATAAAAAGGTACGACGATGCTCCGTTCGCACGATAGTAATTGGAATGGATCTGTATTTTATTTCCGGTCAAGGACTGTCTACTCGGCAGAATTCTGTCGCTTCAACAACAAGACGACGAAGCTCATTTAAAACCAACCGGGAGATTTTTAATTAGCTCATAAGCAGCTCATTTATCGAAACCGCCGCTATTGGATCCCTGTAGGATAGAACTGCCAAATTTTTCATTTGAAGAGATGTGCTATCGAAATTTGGTAAGGATGATTACCTAAGATATCACTACAATCTCCAAAATTATGGTTGAGAACTCAAGTCCTTGTATGAATAACTTTTTATTTTAACAAGGGATAGTCACGAAGCTTGACATATGTATATTATTATTCAAGGCCTCACTATAATCCCCGTAAACTGATCAAGAAAAATATGAATGGATTTATAATATGAGTGCAGTAGAAGTTAGATGTTTCTTGTTATTAAGAAATTTTGAATTATGGAAAAAATCGACAGCGGTTGGACTTATAAATGCTATGTTTATGCTTTTAGATATTTCGGAAGTGTCTGAAATTCGATGTTTTTGTAATAAATGCACTCTGAAATTAGCGGTTCAGGCTTTTGTATGTTCTCCCAGGACGTTGTACTGCTATCCACAGTTTTTTAACTTCACTTTCAACACCTTCGTTGAAAATATTTTACAAAGGTCACAGTCCGCTGAATACATACACATATGGCGAATGATTTACTATTTTCAAGGAAATTTGAGTGAGTTCGCGTAAATTTTTTGTGATATAAAAATGCACATAACTTCCAAGTTATTCAATTTATTCCACGCACACTGCACTCCCTCCTCCTCTTTCTCGAATTTCAGTGAAAAAATTGTGTGAATTTTGCATATGAACATTGTTGGAAGTCATCGATGCAATTATTTATTTTGAATAGCTGCGAAAACTGTGTGCGCTTGTGGCACGGCTTCGATTTCACACACTTACCGCACCATTATAATGGCACCGAACACAACCGCGGCGATGGCCGGCCACCAGGTTTTGAATGGGTCAGCATTTTCGAAGAGCGAGAACAGTTTATCCATTTTTGCTGCCGTGGCACTTTTGCCGCGTTGTCGCTTTCACGAGTGTACACGTCGCTGGTAGAGAGCTGTACAGCGAAAACAAAAACAAAACCAACAACTAAAATGCGTACACGTTTGAACGCGGCGTTATTGCGTTACTAAATCCTTGTGTTGCATAATACTCATTCCGTTTTATAGCACACTCGTGCGCCTGCTGGTAGGACGTGCCGCTGGCGACGCGCCCGCACGTATGTCGCACGCCCGCACGCACAAAAACGTAAAAATGCGCGGTTAATACCAGCGCTGGGTTTGACAGGATTGCGCCCGATAACGGCAGCGTACAATGAAATGTTATGAAATATTATTGTTTTATTGTTTTTGCTTTTGTTATGCGAATTGCTTTTCCGTTTTATTACTTGATCGATACGGTGCGCCTCGAATCACTCGCACGCAACGAATGCGAGCACAGAACTTCAGCCACCAACGCGCCACGCCGCCGATTACCCGGCTCTGAGCTTGTTAAATCGTGAGCTCCCCTCCTCTGCTGGTGACATTCCCTATCCGCGCGCATTTTGTGGTTGAATGAAATTTATGTGCGCGCTGACCACCGTCATCGCGCGCCATTCAGCTTGCCTAACCGCCACTAGTACAGTAAAATAGAAGGGGCAGTATGCCAGAAAAACTGCTGGAAAAGGGGTAAGGTGATTCTTAACTACGAAGCAATGTAGTTAAAGTGAAGCTACTGGCAATAAAGAGGTCAAATAATTGTTCACTTCCTAGGTTTCAAGTGTGTATTAAATTTTTTCATCTAATCAAGAGTGTAACACACTGTGCATTGACTTTAGTCGTTCGGAACTCCACTCCGGTTAGTAGCGCAAGTGATATTCAAATTTTACATCTACAATCACAACCAATCAATCCACATTTATGCATGTGCATTTCACTACTCTCCATGATTTTCCAATTTCTCGCCCGCATTACATTCTTTATTCGACAATTCACCACGCCAATCTGATTTTAAATTCACATTCCCAATACAACCTCAAAACCGAACTGCGCTACCAGCACCCCAAAGCGGTGGGTTAGCATGAGCGTGGCGGGAATGCAGCAGCCAAAGAGCTCAACTGGGGGAGCTTCTATGGACTGGTTTCACGCAATTGACATGGAGTAGTCAGTACAAGAAGGCAGAAACGAATGGCAATTGAATTTAAATGGAGTGCTCAGCAAAGCGACCGGCAAAAGCCAGTCGGGCAGACATGTGAACACCGGAACGCATAATGAAGGTGGCACGGGCTTGACTAGGCACTGCTACACGTAGCATCTATTGCCATGACACTCAATGCATTATTTCTGTTTAAGCTAGATTCAATGAGCATCCATTGCGCTGTTCTTCACTCACATGAGCTTTTGTGGTTACCCAGTGAACATTATTCTAAAATCGTTAACATAGACTTACAATCACGAACCTAATCAGATCAAGCTACGAGAGGAAACAGGGTTTTTTTTTTGTATTTCTATTTTCATTCTAAGGTTTGTTGATCTAGAAATATCATCCTTATCTTTTCGAAGGTTATACTATATTATTCTCTTGTTAAGCTTTTCGAGTTTAGCTTCCTTTAAACAGTTTTTTTTTGCTTAATGGTATGCAAACCAACTTGTATCTCTCTATATTCTTCAGTTCGGAAAAATGTTTTCAAAACTGGTATCCCTACATTTTTTTATATGAGTATAAGGCAATTTTACTTAACTGGGTGTTGCCGCATCTAAAACTATTGGTACAAACTAATGTTCAGACTTCGCAGAGCTGTCAACACATGACAAAGCAGCGAACTATCTTCCTCGCTTTTATGCATTTCGATTCGTTTCTCTGTGATTCCTGTGCGTTTCGCCAATCTCTTTTGCGTGTATTACATTATTACGAGTATTGAATATCCAACGCGTGATGCTGATATTGCCGCCACTGATACCTTTGGCTCTGCCTTTGTGAAGGGATTCCTTATGAAATGGCGCTGCAAATGGCGGTCCGAGTAATGGGATACATGTTATCACTTGAACACAAAGCTGTTGAAACAACAAAAACAGAAGAAAGAAAGAAATACAGATGCCTGTGAAACACAAACCAACGGGCTGAAGTCAATCATTTTTTTGTTGGTACAGTTATGATTTTTTATCGACTTCAGCCCTCGATTTTCGTTGGAGCAATGTTTTAATATGATTAAAATATATTTGATTTGTGGTGGCAACTCAGTTGTGTACTCGTATAAAACAAAGGGGCACATTCAATTTTTACATCCGGTCTGACAATTGACTTAGATCTGCATATAACGGCAGACAAAGCGTTTTCTAATGCTCTACGTATGTGTATGTATACATGTATATATTTCGTAGCTAGCGTGGCGCCCTTTGCTTGTGACTAAACATGTAATATATGCAGGCTGATGACTAAGTGTATAAATTGCCCGCATTTGAGAGAGATTTATATATGTATATACATATGTTAGCGCTTAAGTGATTAATGAGAATAAATTTATGGCCTATGAATATATCATTGACACAGTAAACTCCCACAAATAATACTTAGTAGTTCGATGCCTTAACTTTTATATATTTTGTAAATCTGATTACATTAAGGAAATTTATTTGTTATGGTATTCTCGGCCAGATTACTTTTTTCTTCCACTTTCAATTTGTCATTATGTTGATCTGCAAGTTTTGAAAAGTAAAGGTTTTAATTTTCCTCCGAGGGTTCATTAATTCTAGGATTACTTTTTTAAGGCTTTAGATTAATTTGCCTTGTAATGATTACAATGAAAGATGGAGTCATGTGTAGAAGTTCACGCAAGTGAGGAAAATTCTCTGAGCGTTGGGAGTGGCCAGAAATGATTCTCCTTCTACATATGGCTCAAGCAGTTCCCGACTTCTGGTTTATGAGCAAGTATACTCTGGGTAGTCAAAAACATCCGGTTGAAGGCGAGCTAAAGTGAAAAGCCGAAACATCCCTCCCCAGGGTTGTGCGCTGGGTTTGGAAGCCGCCACGTAAAAAACACGACCAATGAAAAGAAGAAAACAGTCTCGGATGAGATATCCGCCTTTGGATGACAACCACTGCAAACGTATTAAGGATTACGATTTAACGGCATGCACCTGAAATGCCTTTGATTGAGAAGGTGTCGCTGGCCAGCTGGTTGATGTCCTCGTAAGAGTAAAAGCTATTTTATGACTCTTTTTATTTTATTTTAACTAGATTTATGCAAATGTGCTTCAATCACTTCATAAGGTTATATACGCCATATGCTCGCATTTATTTCTACGTCGTCCTTCTGAAATATATTATTCCCATTGCTTCCAATCAAAACGAATAAATTAATAACCTAATCCACTGCAGCGCTTTGCTTATTATAATGTCAATTAAACTTTTCAGTAGATTTTAGCATATTCGGTAACTTTCTGATTATTTTGCATTAAGCGAAAAATTAATGGAAAAACTGCGCGAATCGAACAATATGAGTACACTAACAGCAAAAATTTCTTTACACATACATATCTGTATTTGCATAATTTAATACATAAGTAATTCCGAAATGTTAACAAAAACATCTCTTAAATTTATTGTAAACAAATTTCATTGCACTAATTTTCACAAAGTCTCCATGAAAATTTTGGAAATTATGACAACTCAATGTGTATAATAATGTTTTCGGACTTAATTTTTCATTTTTGTTTACGGGCACGTGCCATAAACAATTTCGAATATTTTTAATTAATTTTACTAATGGCAGCGAAAAACGCTTGCTTCTGCAATTTCAGCGCGTCAACAAGAACAATGTAATATGACAGCATTTTTGGCAGCAGAATACTGAAAAATAAACATTACAAAATCTATGTATGTGTACATGCATACGAATATACATGAGTATGCGTCTGCATAATTACAGGCACATTAGGGCTGCGCTTTTGACAAATTCGTAAATTGGTTATTAAAATTTCTGTTAAAGAAATTGCTTCAAATATATGGATAAAGGGAATGTTGAGGTCGTTGTTTGTAGGCTTTTACTGTGGGATTATAAAGATTGAAATAAATATCCACTGGAGCCTAAGTCAAATAGAACTTGTGGTTATTTAGAAACATTGAAGCTGAAAGTTTTAAAATAATGTATTTAGGAAATATAATTGGGTAGTCGAAAAAGTATTTTCGTATTTTGTCAATAGATGTCGTTGCAGTCACATATCTTCAGTGCTACCAATTACATTGTGTCATATCGTAAAGTGTTGGAAAGGTGAGATCTTAAGCCTCATATAACCAAAAAAATATTAAATTCGGGGAAATTGAAAAAAAAAGTTACAGCTGTTCAAAAATTAGTTAAAATAATAAAGAAATTCGCAATATTTTGAAATTTTTGTATAAAAAAGGGAAGAATGTCACGCAAGCCACCAATGAAATTTGTGAAGTTTACGGATACGATGCTGTATCAGTTCGTGTAGGACAACAATGGTTCGCTCGCTTCCGTTCAGGAAATTTCGATTTCTACTGATGAAAGTTGGTCCATCAAAAAAATAAATTAAAATTGGATTAAAAATACGAAACGATTTTTTCGACTACCCAAAATTATTAACGACTATTAAAAGTACATTAACTTAGCACAGATACATACCTTAACACATACTGAAAATACTTACTGCGACTATGTATATCAACCAACAACGCGACTTTTGGACTTATACTTACAGTGCAGTTCTCGTGCAACAATAAAAAATTAGCACAGCTTCATATTCTGCTTTGATTGTGTGATAACTCGCCAATACTCCGTTTGGTATGCCCTGCCTACGCACCCTAATGTGCACGCTATGCGCGTATGTTGCATCCAATGCGCTCGTATGCGCCGATGTACATCGCCAACGACAATTTAATTAACGAAAATTGTATTATTAAATTAAATCAACAACAACAACAACAAAATTTAATTTTCATTTTACCAATCACTATTTATTTGAATTAGTTCATTCATAGGCTAACTGTAAGCTAATTTGTATGTACGCGTGTTTGTATGTGTGAGTTGTGATGATGTGAGTATGTGGGCGTGTGTCAGTGTGTGAGCGCTGAAGCGCATTTGAATCGCTTATTAAACCATTTTATACAAGTGTTGTTGTTTTCGCATTATTCAACTATTTTTTTATTTTTATTTTATAAATTAGTTTTCATTTAATAAACTTTAGACATTTTAAAATTAGTATCACTATTAAGCTTCTCTTGCAACTCAGTTGATTTTCAGATAGATATTTGACGTTAACTTGCCACCATAATTGGTTTACTTAATTTTTTTTTTTAATTTTCGCTAGAGCTAACGTTATTTTCATGCGATGTCTTGAGAGTGAATTATTTTCATATGTTTTTCTAATAGGAGTTATTGGAGGAATGAATTAATTTAAGTTCGTGTATGATGCATGCAAAGTGATTTAGCTGTGTTCGCTTTTCATTTTCATTTTAATTTTATTTTTGTATTTTTCCTTTTATTTTTATTTCTTTTTTCGTGAAATGAGCTTTTCGACTTGACTTAATCTTAATCTTCTCGCGTTGACTACATATGATCTCATATGTACGCATTTAACAGTTAATCATAAGTTTGCTTTGTTTGTGCCTTTCACACTTGATTTGTTTGTGCTCTCCATTCATTTATCTACGAGTAATTAGTTACTAAAGTATTGCATTGGTTTCATGTAGTAATGATTAAATTATGCTACGCATTTCCGCTTCAATTTCACTATTTCCTTGCTTCGAATGTGCAAATCATCGCTGTTTCCTTATATTTTATTTCTATTACCTTTTATATATAATCGTCTATATATATATTTGTAAATATACATATATACCTAGACTTTTTAATAATTCATGGCCGCTAGCTTGAGTCAATTTGGTTTATATTACAATCGAATAGTTCTACTCAGTTGTTATCTACAAGACAATGCAATTAGTTAGACTAAAATGTTCATGTGTGTGTGTGTGTATGTAGTGTTAGAAAATTTTCTAAAGTTAGCGAATGAGTTTAGCTTCATTTCTAGTATTTTTTGATGATAAAAATAGCAATGCAAATAATTATAGTAAGTTTATAAAAGTCAACAACAATTATTTACAGTTATGTGTAAGATATATAATGTTAGATCTGCAATCCTATGCTTTGATATGCATACATATGTATGTAGGAGTGTTCGGTAATTAGTATTTCATAACTTAAGATGGTCACTTAAATTTCATCTTGCAAAGCTTTGACTTGAAGTTAACTTTGCTCGGTAAAAAAGTTTGGAAATACGAAGAAGAAATGTGCGCTGAAAATACATGGTTGAAATTATTGCTGAGGAAGTGGGAAATATGACGTAGTATTTCTCTAAGTTCACCCTTACGAAGTTTCGAGTTTGTCTAAGGACTTTGTACCTTTAAGACACTGTTGAGGAATTCCACGGATAGCTAAATATTTCATCTCTAAAGTGTAAGTATTATAAAGACTTTAACAACTAATCGATTCTTTGCCGACCTACATGTCCAAATAACACAACAAAATATGTATATTTTCAAATTGGTATTATTCTTGGATTATTCTACTCGTATAGAGTCATGTGTAGATATTCACGCAAGTGAGATTATTCTGTGACAGTGACAACAAAGTGATAGAACTAAGTTAGCATAAATTTATAGTAGAATTGGTCAGATCTTTTATAACAGGATCTATTATTTCAGTCACAGATCTTTAAAGCTTAATTATAATCCTTTATTTTAGCGAATACCTTTGACGGTGAATAGGGTTTTTTATTGTAGCAAATGGTCATCTAGTCTCCTCTGACTGGGCTTTGTAGATATAATGTAGATGTAAACTAGTCTAGAATTTGGTAGCCTTGAAATTCAACTAACCTGCTTTATTAAACGAGGTAATATTGGGTAGTCGAAAAAGTCCTTTCGTATTTTGCTAATAAATGTCGTTGCAGTCGTATATCTTTAGCGCCACCAAATCATTGTGTGATACCAGTAAAAGAAGCTCGCTGTTTGGGTACCACATGAATTGTTTGTGAAAAATTTACTGAACCGAATTAACATCTGCGTTTCTTTGCTGAAACGAAATGAAATCGAAAAGTGGATCAAATACCACAATAATGTGCAAAAACAATCATGGTTCAAGCGTGGTAAAGCTCACCAAATGGTCGCTAGGCCAGGATTGACGCCTCTAAAGGTTATGCTGAGTGTTTGGTGGGATTTGAAAGGAATCAACCACTATGAGCTGCTCCAACCTGGTCGAACAATTGATTCTACATATTTCGGTCAACAACTAATGAGATTGAAGCAGACAATCGAAAAAAATGGCCAGAACTGATCAACAGAAAAGACTTCGTCTTCCATCAGAACAACGCTAGACCACACACATCTTTGATGACTCAGCAAAAACGGAGAGAGCTTGGTTGAGAAGTTTTGATGCATCCACCATATAGTTCTGACCTTGCACCATCGAACTACTATTTGTTTGGGTGAATGCAGAACTCCCTTAACAGAGTAAAGTTGCCTTCAAGAGTAAAATTACTTGTCGCAGTTTTTCGCCGAGAAATCGGAAAAATTTTACGCTGATGGAATGATGTCTCAAGCGGAAAATGGCACAAAGTTGTTGACCAAAATGATACATATTTGGTTCATAAAAGTTCATTAGAAATATTGTATAAAAAAAAAGTTGAAATTTGATTAGAAATACGAAAAGACTTTTTCGACTACCAATATTAAGATATAAACTTCCCATCTCTTCTTAACATAAAGCTCAGTAACGTGAAAAAGAACAATATCCGATAAGTTGGTGATAGATTTTGAAAAAGGTAGGATAGCTAAGATACATTGTTCCAATGGAGAGGAAGTTTACAGTTTTGAAGGCATAAAATACATTTGAAAACTTCCTTTGCCGAAAGATTAAATGGAAAAGGTTTTAGCGTCGCTTAAAGTTTCGAATTCAAAAATAGTATTGTAAACTCTTCCATTTCATTTATAGTCTTAAATTCCTTCTCAATAAAATATTCTTATTGAAGTAACTTAGTTAAATAACAATTTTTTTTGTGAAAGGCTGTTAGGTTGGAAAATGGTGAAACTGATATGCTTTTATAAAAGGAAAGGAAAGATTAGAAAATGTGACATTTCAGGATTTTTTCTTAATTTGTGAAAAAAAAATGCTTATTTCCAGAGAGCGCCAAATGTTTTGATTAATTCATGGTCTTTGATGACAACTGCGCTGATATTTCGACAACTGATGTATGGTTTATGCACTCCTATCGCGAACCTACAGCACATTTATTAGAAATTTTCTTATTTTTGTTCGCTAACAACTAATTACTTAGCACTAATCCTTACAAATACATACAGACTAATTTTGTTAAGTAATTTCTTGGGCTAACAAAATATTTACAGCACTTCAGAGATTCGCGTCGTTCGTCAGCAGCGGCGGCAGCAACAACCCCAGTTGCCACCTCCAAACACATCCCATTACACTGCAGCCCGCACACCGGCCCGGACCGCTTCGCAGTCAGCAACGTAGCCACTTGAATGTGAGATGCCTTCGTTCGTATAATCGCGATGTGAAGTGAACTCATCCGGGCGCTTGGCAGCGTCGTGACTTAAATTTGCGAAAATGCGATGAAATCTGCAAAACAAAAATAAACACACACACACACATAAATAAGTGGCGGTAGCAAAATGAAAAACAGAAACAAAATTAAAACAAATACAAAAACCGATAAGAATACAAAGTTGCAATTGACTGGGAGGAAGCATAAAAGGTGGCAGTGAAGCTCGAGTATGCGACTGCAGGCAGGCGAGATCGCTGCGGAGGGCGGAGAAGAGGATAAACGTGTGAGGTGAGAGCGCTGGCAGGGGCCTACAGTTATTTTTTGTGCGCATCTGCATACCCACATACACTCACATTCACAAACTGTTAAGTTGGGCAAGGCTTAGCCTTACTTTCTCTCTTTTTTATCAGTTGGTAACAGCTGCACGCGTGCGTCTGTCTGTCTGTCTGTCTGTCTGTATTGGGATCACAAATGTATAAATTGGCCGGCAGCCAAATATCGTCATCGGGCAATTTAGGTGTACGAGCGAATAAATCCAAAAAACATAAGCTGCATATTTGTGTGTGAGCAGTTGATGTTTTTTGCGATTTCAATTCAGCCAAAGTTTAAAGCAACTATTTGCCATAAACGGTCTCAAAGTAAACATTCATAAAGTTAAACGATACAAGTTTTTGACAAGACACAGTTTTTCCTTTGTGTCGCGGTACATACATATTTCTTCAAAATATCACATTTTTCTGTTGGCATTTTCACACGAAAGAAGACTGACTCCAAGTGTGCCAAATAAAAAGCAGCAAAAAAGTGGCAAAAAAGAAAACGGGCAGACTTTTGGGCCGAAATGAATATTTGCTTATTATTAAATTGCTCCCTGACCAGCAAGCTTTGATTAATAATATTTTTATACTCTCGCAACAAAGTTGCTAAAGAGAGTATTATAGTTTTGTTCACATAACGGTTGTTTGTAAGTCCTAAAACTAAAAGAGTCAGATATAGGGTTATATATACCAAAGTGATCAGGGTGACGAGTAGAGTTGAAATCCGGATGTCTGTCTGTCCGTCCGTCCGTGCAAGCTGTAACTTGAGTAAAAATTGAGATATCATGATGAAACTTGGTACACGTATTTCTTGGCTCCATAAGAAGGTTAAGTTCGAAGATGGGCAAAATCGGCCCACTGCCACGCCCACAAAATGGCGGAAACCGAAATCCTATAAAGTGTCATAACTAAGCCATAAATAAAGATATTAAAGTGAAATTTGGCACAAAGGATCACATTAGGGAGGAGCATATTTGGAAGTAATTTTTTTGGAAAAGTGGGCGTGGCCCCGCCCTCTATTAAGTTTTTTGTACATATCTCGGAAACTACTACAGCTATGTCAACCAAACTCTATAGAGTCGTTTCCTTTCGGCATTTCCATATACAGTTCAAAAATGGAAGAAATCGGATAATAACCACGCCCACCTCCCATACAAAGGTTATGTTGAAAATCACTAAAAGTGCGTTAACCGACTAACAAAAAACGTCAGAAACACTAAATTTTACGGAAGGAATGGCAGAAGGAAGCTGCACCCAGGCTTTTAATAAAAATTGTAAATGGGCGTGGCGTCGCCCACTTATGGACCAAAAACCATATCTCAGGAACTACTCGACCGATTTCAATGAAATTCGGTATATAATATTTCCTTAACACCCTGATGACATGTACGAAATATGGGTGAAATCGGTTTACAACTACGCCTTCTTCCAATATAACGCTATTTTGAATTCCATCTGATGCCTTCTTTTTATAATATACACATTAGGAACAAATGATGATAGCGGAATAAAACTTTACACATATATATGTATATAACTTTTCAAGGTCCCTTATATCGAACACGAAGAACTCAGAGCCTAACCTAACCTAACCTAACCTAACCTAACCTAATTTTTCACCGAAAATATCGGTAAATCTCTCAGAATTTAATTCTAATTCATTTTACAGCAAAATAAAAAAATATGTAAATGACGGATAATGAAATCTCGATTATCACTTTATCATGCGAGAGTATAAAATGTTCGGTGACACCCGAACTTAGCCCTTCCTTACTTGTTTACTTATAAATTAAAGCAAAATTTCAAGAATTTCAGTTGAGAAGGGTGTGTTTTCGATGAATAGACCCGTCAAATTGCTTGTCAAAATAAAAAGTTTCAAGCTCTACGAATTGTGCGTGAAAAAGGTTTGAAAACCGATGAACAATACGTGCCGATTTACTTTCACCCGTCCGAAGTGCTACTATCGCTCACTATATCTTTTAGTCTAGAATTGTCCAAGACTTTTTCGCTCATCTATCTGCATATTATAACATTACTTCTCTGCCTTCCCCCGAGGCATGCAACTCATTATACGCTTAAAGTATGGCAATGCTGTGTCGGCGTAAATCCCTTTCTCATATTTTCCTTTTGCTTTAGCTACGAATTTCATTCCATTATTTCTTAGTCCTTTTTTTGTGCTTACTTTTATTTGCTTTTCATTTGATTTGCTTTTTTATGACTGTTAATGTGGTTCTTAATGCCAGCGCAAGGACACCATTTTCCCTCTGTTCGTTCAGTGTTCGGTGTCGCAGCTGCTTTTACGGCGCTTGACTATTTGGCGTTGAAAATGAATTTTTCATTTCCGAAACATACCCTCACACACACACACACATGCACGACATATGCTTGTATTTGTGGAGGAAGCAGAAAAGTAGACTAAAACAATACATAGTTTGTAGATAAAACTGTGTAATAAGGCAGATGAAAGGAATTCGTACGTGCAATTATGCACCAACACATGTACTTAAGTATGTATGAATGTGTGTGTGGGTATACAAGATATGTAAATATATGCATATAACGTAACCACAGCCAACGCAAATATTTCATTTCCATACAAAACTATGTACGTGAAAGTGTCAGTGTCTATATATGCGAGTATGTGTGTGTGGCAATGCTTTTTTGGAGAGGCGGTAGGTGTGGAAAAGTACTGGCATATGTTGTTGGCCGAATGAAATTAAAATTTTAAATGGGCTACTCAAAAAATAAAGTAAGCACAGAGAAATTTATGCAGAAAATATAACGCACCAGTGAAAGCCAAACAATTGCCTCCAAGGAATACATACATATATAAGGTATGTTTGTAGATGCCCTCTAGGAAAGTCAAAGTTTCTCGCACAATATGAAGGGATAAAAATATCCTTTGTGATTTAGCATAGTCAGAGAGAAAATCATTAATCAGTATAACTATATTAACCCAATATTATTCCTTGAGGGCACATTTCTATTCTGTAGAGAAAGCCCTAATATAAAAGATCTCAAATATTCGCTTCACCGACGGAAGTTCAAGTATTTTGCAGTAAAAACCCACTTTTTGACAATAAGTGGCGGTTGCGACTGTATAACAGCTCAGTTAAGAAAATGGGGGAATAAATGCTCGATCGTATACTATGAATTTATTATCATTGTACTCATTCCTGATTTCCTAGTGGGGTTTCAATACTCTTGCTTATGAGTAAAGCCTTCGAATACATGCTGAAACAAAAAAAAAATCAAGCTCTAGATACATATTTATGTTAAATATTATGTTTCATAAATAAATATGTATAATAAATAATTATTACGCAATTTAATGCGTTACTCATATTTGTTTTCAAGACCTCTTATTTCTGAGACACGCTTACTTGCATTCTTCCAAACCGCAGAAAAGGCAATTTCTTCTCTTTCCTTAACTTTTTCATCTGTGCACACAAACAAAGGCATCGCCAGAATGCAACCGGATATTAAAACCCATGCTAATGAAGGCCCCAGCTCCAGCAAAAGAGAAAAGGGAAGCAAATATTGCATGCGGCAAGGCAGAGATTGAAGTTGAATAACAGGATATGAAAATGAAACTGCCACACAGTCGCACTCATTCATTTCAACACAACAAGTTGCCCAGAAGGTTGACAAACAAAGGATTTGCCAGGCAAACAGAGAAAGTAAATTAATGTGTCAGCCAATAGCCGGCCATGGCGTGACTTAAACGCTCTACAAACTTTTGCCAAACATTTTCACTTTTAGCCACTCAACTTTCGCCTTGTTCGGCAACCTTTCTGTCGCTTGTTGAGTGTTGCGATATTATTTCGGCCACAATCTTGAACATTAATCGCCAATTCGCCATTTCCCAAATCGATTTTGTCCCTCGATTTCAATACTTTTGCGGCAAATCGTTTTGTGAACTGATTGTGAGCCATAAATTAACCGCCGTCAAGAGAACTGAGTGAGAATTGATTTTAGTGCTGCTGTTATTTGGATTTTAATCAATTAGCTACGTTACTCTGCGGTCAATTAAATTCCAAACAGCTCAAAAGTGGTTGCCTAATCGGGCGATTATATCGAATGTCTAATTTATCAGCGGCTTCATTATTAGTTTAAATTCGTTTATTGCCAGCCAACAAACCCTTCAGCTAGAAATCCACCAACGCTTATTGTTGCGCCAATTAATGCAAATGCTCGCTTCGAATTACCGTTCAGCGTTTTGCTTACCCACTGGTAATCTCCTTAATTACACACTCAAGTGGTTAGACAAGTATTTTCGGCATTCTTTCGTTCCACCATTTCGCGTTTTTTGATGGGAAAATCGATAATATATTTCATCAATCACATAAATTATTACATAAGTAAATATTTCAATGGTTGCGGTTGAACAGCAATTAAGGCTGACTATGCGAGTTTCCGGACTTTGTTATTCGTTTTTCCGGCGAACTGAGGGAGGCTATTTATTGAGGTTACGCTTTCTTCCACTCAAATATTCAATACACAGTTTGTCGAATAAATTTACTTTTTTTCAGAAGTGGATGTAACTAATTTATTAACCATTGCTATTTATGACAGAAGTGCTTCTGAATAACACCATGGAACGTTGTAGTTTAGAAGCCTGATATTTGATTAAAATCCACTAAAAGTATTGTGATACAGTTTTATAGCTTATTGAAACCTACCGAAGTTCACACAACTGAGGAAAGTGGCCTTCACGTGGGAGTGGCCAGAAACTATTCTTTTACATATGGCTCGAGCAGGTCAGGACTTTCGGTCTTAGGACAAGTATTCTCTGGGTGGTTAAAGAAATATTCTTTTGAAGGCAACTTAAAGTGGCGAAACATCCCCTTCACAGGGCTGTGCGTTGGTTTTGGGACACCAAAAAAACTCTACCACCGAAAAGAAGAAAACAGCCTCGGCTTATAGAGTCCGCTTTTGATGACGACCACTACAAATAGCACTTCGTTATGTGTGAATTTGGTATCCAGGCAAAACTAATTCGGCTGTGTAACCTGAAGTTGAACAATACTAAAAGCTCCGTCAAGACACCAAACGAAGTTTCAGACCAGCTGACTCTCAATCGTGCAGGCGAAAATAATTACAGCTGCGGGCGTACGAAGACGATATTGATATCCTCAACACCCGCGCCATTAGATCTGCTTTCTCCAGACCGGACAAGAAAGCAAAACAAACTTGCGACTTGGCTCCCACGTCACTGTTGACAGTCATAACTTCGAATTTGTAGATAATTTCTTCTATCTTAGAACCAGCTCAAACCCCACCAACAATGTCAGCCTGGAAATCCAACGCAGGATAACTCTTGCCAACAGATGCTATTTCGGACTGAGTATGCAATTGAGAAGTAAAGTCCTCTCTCGACGAACAAAAAACAGAATTCTCTAAGACCCTCATCATTCCATGGACGATGAAAACATTTGATGAGTCGGTGTTACGAGTTTTCGAGAGAATGGTTCTGCAGAAGACTTATGGTCCTATGCGCATTGGCATCGGCATATACCGCAGTTGATGAACGATGAGCTGCTTGAGATATGTGGCGGCATTGACATAGTTCAGCGTATTAAGATACAGCATTTCTCTGGCTAGGTCATGTCAACCGAATGATTGAAAATACTCCAGCCGTGAAAGTATTTGACGCAGTACTCGCCGGGGGAAGCAGAGGAAGAGGAAGACTCCACTTCTTTGGAAAGATCAGGTGGAGAAGCATTTGACTACACTCGAATTGGCGCCAAAGAGCGAAAAGGAAGAAAGACTGACTCGGCTATTCCAATAAGGAAGAATAATGTCAAGACAAATATTTCTAAAAGGACCTCTGCGCTGGAGTATTGCTATTTTTTCCATTTAACTAATGTTAGTAAGTCCATTCCTCAATCGGATTTGAAGAAATATTAAAAAGCTTAACCACAGCATGGGGTTGGCGGAACTATATAGGGTCAGTAAAAAGGTCTATGTTTCGGAACATTGTGTGAGAGTTGTAAACCCACTATCAACTATCTGTTCTGTTAATTAATAGACTTCAACCTATCAATCCCTTCACAAACATAGACTGCTAGATGGGACAAACCTGAGAACTCAACGCGTTTCAGTCAGTATTCACAATGGGCAAAATGGGTACTTAAATGATAATACTTAATAAAATCCTCCGTTATATAGATCATACCAAGTGTTCTTAAGATCTTACAGATAAAAGGTTCTGAATTTTATTAAATACCCATAGTGCCATCCTCCCTTTTTCGATTCATATGCCTAATAATCATTTCCATATTACACATCAGTATGGTATGTAACAGTAAATATGCAGTTATAAAGCGTAAATATTTGATGGCTAAAGTTTCAATTTAATTCCACTTAAACGATCTAACTTTGCTTATTACAAATCCAGGCTAATGCAAATGTGTTTGTAATCACTTCATTAATAATAGCCTGACACTTTGGAATACACACACAGACTATCCTTGAATACGCCTATGTATGTGTGTATGTAGTTGTATAAGTGTGCACGAGCGTAAGCTAATAAGGCCATTCTAATACTGAAACCAGATGCTGTTCGCCTTTTCACTGCCACCGACGCCCTCAACTCAACGGCGAAGCCAACAATAAGCAGCGCCCAGGAGCAAGTGGGGAGTACAAACAAAAACGAGAGGTTGCTGCTCTACAACGTTGAATATAATTAACAATTTATATACAGCGAATTGAGACAAAAGCATTCGCAGAATAGAGTAGGGAATTAAATTTCCTTGCAATAATATCATAACAAGTGCTAATTACTAACCGAAGGCGCAAAATGGAGAACTCCACGAGAGGGTGAGCAAGCCCGAGCACATTGCGAGGCCGCCAGACCGCACCGCAACACACGGCACACATACAAACTACAGAAGCGCGGTTATTAAGAGAAAGCAGCCTGTATTCAAAGCAGCTAGTATGCAAAAGGGTTTCGAAAGCGACAAATACGGCAAGTAAATCTGTTTCGAATGCGTACACATCTACGAACGACAGATATTTAAAAGATTTTTCCAATTGACAAGGGTGTTGTCGTCTTTTATTTTTCTCAACCAGTCACAAGTACATTTCAAACAGCGGACCGCGCCTGATAAGTAAACTGTGCCGCAAACTATTGCTCTACTTTCCTTCGTGAGTCGACCGCCACATGCAGGAAGGGACTGGTTGCCAAGGATGCTCGGATGCTTGCCTCGGTGCGTGCAACATGTACCATATTAAAGAAAACTTTTTACATACAAGCAAATAATATCTAAGAGCAAATAAAAATAAAAAAGAAATGCGGGAAAAGGCAAAGAAATATTGCTAGCTTAGTAAACTTGGCCGGCGCAAGGCAACGTGGCAGGACTCAAGGATGTTGCGCGCTCAGTTCATGCATAAGAATGCGCTGTTAGGGAAATCTGCTTGTAGTGATGGCCTCAAAACGCTTCACCCCTATGGAAGTAAGTGCTTGTGGGGGTGATAATGAAGGAATTGTGCAATAATAAAAACGTGTACTAGGGATGTGGAGTAAGTCGCCGCTTGCTGTATGACCGTGCATGCTTTCAACACAGTATGAAGTTTGCTGAATGTCCTTGAATATTGCATTAGAACAAGTCGAATCAGATGCGTTAATTCTCCGACGTGTCATAAAATACATAACTGTACATAATGCTTTGGGCAGATTGAGGAAAGCTCACACGCATACATATAGTTATATATTGCTGTTATGAGCACTTACGCATGTGTTGTTTTTGCAACTTAAATATGTGTATTTATATGTGTGTGTGTGATAATAATATAAATATTTATCTTGCTAATGTACGAACTGCCGTTGCTGTCTGCAATATAACTGTCAATTCGTGGCTGTCGAATTCAAAGATGGCAGACAGCGGGCAGCTGCTTAGCCGATAACATGAAATGGATATAAATTCAACATTTGCTGTTGATTGTGGCACCGCCACATGCTGCACCCCACAAACCCTTCATTGTGCCATTCAAATGTTGCCAGATTTCGTAATTATTAGCAATTAATATCATAATTCAAATGTTTCTAAAGGACTTAAAGCATGTAACAGTAAATTTTAGTATACATTACCCATGTAAAAATCACATGAGAAGAATGAAATATGCAATTTGAGGCAAAGCACCCTCATCAAAAAAGTTCAAAGCCCTCATGTTGTTGCAAAATGTTTATCATTTCTAATAATGTAGAATATTTATTCCCAAGCTGTCCCAGCCACATAACTTAAAATCAGGGTTAATAAGGAGACGCAGTTTGAAACACTTGTTTAGTTCATAAAAATACTAAACATTCCTGACATACATCCTCTGCCACATAAAACGATAGCTGAACAGCGGTGTCCGAAATGTGTCATAATCATTAAACTTTTTCGACCTTTTGAGTGCCAAAATGAAATCACACACCTCCTCACTTTTCCGGCATCTTTCATGCTCCCCTTGCAGTCGTTCTGCCCCACCGTGTTAGTACCGCTGTCCGCCGTGTACTTTCTTTATGAGCTACATTTTGTGAATAAAATGCGTTGCTCATACGCACTGGTGTCCCAAAGCATCACAGTAATGCTATCAATCGCTGTTGAGCAGAGCCAAATTTATGAGCTCGAACATGCTTAGCGACAACGCTGAGAGAGAAAAAAATTGATTGCGCATATTTTATTGTACACTCGTGGGTGGCCATGCACATACATATTGGTGTATGTATGTATGTTAGTAGGTATTTAAATAATTCCACTTTACTTTAGTGCTGTCAGTGCCAAATACTTGCTGTGCCGGCTGTTGCTTCTTCCATTCTCGTTTTCTTTTCTGCATTTTTTTGGCTTGCCGCAGAATTTCTTCTCTTGGGCTTGGCTATTGCCTTGCATACGCAAGTAAATAAATTATTCTTACGCCACACGCCAACTTCAAAGTCCTCAGCTGTGGCTACATGTGCATGTGTTGGTGATTTTTAAGCAAATGCCATTTTTTCTACGCAATTTCGTCGTGACACTGACCCCACTTGGCGCGCATTTTGTGCTTCTGTCGTGTATTTGATAATAGCACGCAAGCAATAAAAAGTTTATTCATATCTTCAATGACTTTGATTACTCCAAAGCCCATAAGCGTTGCTAAATGTGGGGAGGGTTCCTCAAAGTCGCAGTAAACAAAATACATATAGGCTCTGCTTTATAACTGTTTCGTGCCAGTTTCTCATAAAATCTTGAATTTTTGTTTCGTTTTCCGTTTCTATTTTTGTTGTGTGATTTGAATTAGCTTCGAGCTAAACTTCTTGACTCACACATTGCCAGCTCATCCTGTTTGCTTCGGCTTCATACGGTTTAGACATGAATATCTTTGGTCATTATCTAAACGATAAAATACAATTTCGCTATCTCATTCATGTAACGGCATAACAATATGAGAACGCTTATTATGATGGCTATTAGTTGGCCATTGTTTATAACTTAAAATGTCTGACCACAAGATAATTTATGTGTACTAGAGGATATTAAAATGCCAGTTTATTTTCATAATGTTTTATATACATATGCTTAAAGTTAACTTATGTGGCAGATATTCATTTTTGGATATTTTATATGTAGTGATTGAGTAAAAAAATGAGTAAAGTCGGTTTACATTCACACAACGAATACGAAATCCGACGTCATCGTTTATTCGAGAAAAGGTTAAAAAAATTCCTCTAGATGGCGACAAAATATCAACTTTGCTACCGATTCTACCGTGAATTACCAAGAAAGAAGTTCTGGCCTCACTTTGAAGGGTTAACTTAGTGCTTTCTAATTGTCTTAGCTTAATAAGTAACTCATTTGCTCATGAAAGAGAGTTTAAGTCTTTAAATATAAAACATTTAGTCTGATCATCTCTTATCACAACCGAAAAAGGGTAATGAACAAACTCTTCCACTTTTCGGTACAGTCAAAAGATGTAACATTTTGCCATGAATTACAAATACTTCTCTCGCTTATCAACACTTAATTACAGATATAGTTATTGGCCATAAATTAACTGTAAAAACATCATACACATTAATATTCACCAACAGAAACTCAAAATTACAAACAATAACGGGACTCATTTCAGGATGTTTAATAAAATTGTTGTAACACGATAAAGCATTCGTGAGTGCATAAGTTACGGCTCTCCCACAACACTTCTGTAATCCCGTTCTGCTCTCCAATTATTATCGGCACCCCGTCGTAAACCATCGAAAAGGTCAACACTGACCATTGGCATTTTAGTGTGTTGTACATTTAATAAAAGTCCTCGGAAAACAATAAACGGCAAAATGACAGCGACAAGCGGTGAATGAGTGACTGATGATTTTATCTACTCGTGTCTTTGCTATTAATCCGCACACTAGAGTCAATTGCACGAACTAAAATATGTATGTTTTTGGTTGGTAAAACAGGTCATTCGCCTTCAGAACAGTGGCACCGGCCTGACTTTTCTCAGTTGAAAATAGATTGCTTTAAATTAAAGTAAACCTGCAATAGAAACTCATGAAATGAGGAATGATATGAAGAATAATCATTCATAGAAAACAATATGGCTGTTGTTTCAGATTTGTTGGCCACGGCTACGACTCAGATGTTCCATCCATTGAGTCCAATTTTCTATAACTCGTTTGAGCATTTTGATCGGTAACTGACGAATGACATGTGCGATGTTTTGTTCCAAGACCTAAATTTGCCGGATATACTTTAGACTTTACATATCTCCACAGGAAAAATTCTAACGGTGTAATATCCACGATCTTGGTGGTTCGACCGGTCCAAAACTGAAATTACTAGATAACTATAGCAAACCACAAGGAAACGTCGGAAACCCTTCAAAATACCATATCTCTAAATGATTCCCGTGATGAGCTGAGTCAACTTAGACATGTCGTACTGTCATTTTTTTATCAAGAAGTTGCTAATTTATCGGAACCGGCGATATCGGACCATTTTAGCTGCCTTACAAACTGAACGACCAGAATCAACCGCTTATATGAAAAATCCTTTCATTTTAGGAGATGGCTCCAAGAAATTTCACATGGGTTATTTTTCAAGACAATGATACAATCTCTGCAGAAATAGTAAAGATCGAAAAACTATAGCTGCTATAGCTGAACGACTGGAATTAAGTTCATGTAAGGAATTTCTTACATCTGTATTTGTGAAGGATACAACCGATATTCGATCCAATCAATTGGAGTGAAGCTCAAAGTGCTTTAAGAGCCGATTTAGGCTCCAAATTAATTATAATCGCCAGGGAAATCAGCACACCACAAACCGTTTTGTAGTCCATTTCACACGTTTTTGTAAGGATAATTATGCGGAGCACACTGGAACCCCCATTGTATAGAAAATGAGACAATTGCGTTGTTCGAGAATGATAGGTGAATCGCAGAGAATACAAAAGGACAGTACCGAAGGTGTACAAAGCAAAACGGAATACATAAAAACAACAATAACTCCTCCCACTGCGCCGTGATGTGGTTTCTGCTTTGTCACCGACTCAGTTAGCCGAACATTGAGAAAGGTAACAATACACAATCACTGGACATAACACTACAAGCAACAAACAACAACACAGAGTACCACAATTCACACTCGCACAACAATAACAGCAACAAAGCAGCACAGCAAAATCGAAAGCAGCGCGACGAATGAAATGAAATGGTTCAACGCCGGCCAGAATAGAAAGAAGAATAGGTGAATGGCTGAACAATAGATTACAGGTACTTCGAATGACACACCACAGACATGACCAAGTGGACGAGCAAGCAGGACTCCAACATAAAATAGATAGGATGGATGAATGGCTGAGTGACAGAGCAGTGACGAGAGTTATGTTGTAGAACGGAATTCACAATGAATGATTTCTACGCCACAGAATAGTGCTATCTGATGATTAAACATTGGCAATCGACTAAAAACGATTTCGTGCCATCCCGCAAAACAAGAAGGAATGGGATAAATGGGTTACTCAATGCTTCAAAGGTGGCGCAGAACTTGGAAAGAATTGCAAAGAGTGCTGAGAAGTGCGCAAACGAAGAACGAGAGTAATCTAAAAGTGCAAAAAGCACAAAATACTTGGGAGCGCTGCAAATGTGCGCAATAAGCATGAACATGTCAAAAGCAAATGGTTAAAAGTGCTCCAAAACGATTTTAATTGCCATGAAATTATTTACTCCGAGTGAAGTGCTGCACCAAGTGCTACTTGTGCGTGTGTGTGCGCAAGTAATTTGCTTTATCAAACTGCGGCATTTGCCACTTGAAGTGCCAGTGGCACCACCAATGCACAGGAAACATCATTAAAGCGGAAAGTGTATTGGCGGGTTTAAAAGGTTAGTACTCCATACACGGCTTGCCACTCGATCGCTCTGTGGCAATTAAGGGAACGCGATTGCGGTCAATAAATCACCAACTTGTGTCCAAATGTTTGCTCGAAAAATCGTAATTGAAAATGTCGAACAATTTAATGAGATTGGTGGGTGAGAACAGGTTATTTCGGGCATACCTGGAAAGTTTGAATTAAAAAATACGTATTTAATTTGGTAAAGGGAGCATTTAATATGTATTTAAGCAACACACTTACACATTTTTGTTTTAAGTTTAGTCGAGACAATTAAAACGATCCATATTACATTTTTCCTGCAAGTTCTGTATATAGTTCTCCATACAATGACCTTCCAGTTTTTTGATTTGTTAGATAAATCAATCAGAAGTCGGATTTTAACAGGTCAAAACGAATAAATTGATATTAAAATCAACTGTTTTTTTAATGCTGGTATTTTGTAAATTTTTAAGTTTTTTTTTCTATAGATCTGATAGATCCGATCTACGGACAATATCCTCCAATTCTTAATTTTTAAAGGTTTCATTCACAGAGAAGGCTAGAATCACTGCAAAAGTGGGAGATCTTTCTTTAGGGACCGTAGGGGTCGCGTATAACTCGAGAGATTCATTTTTATAACACCGCTTTTTTAGGCTATCCTTCTAGGAGGGCTTTTTAACATCTCCTTGATTTATTTAAATGTATGCCTTTTTATACACTTGCAACAAGGTTGTATGTAACACCTAAAATTAAGTGAGAGATATATGAGAGGATTTGTCAGTCCTTGCACATTTGCATTGATTTGCACATTCCTTGGCAAAAAAAAGGTATAATGAAAGGGTAATGACCTAAAATAAATAAAACTGCAGTTTGGCAAAGAGTTGGGTTGAAATTTGTGAAAAAGTGGGTGTGGCCCCCCCTTCTAATAAGTTTAATGTATACATCTCTTAAACCACTTAAACCATTTTTCAAATTCAAAAAACTGTTCAAGCCACTAAGAACCGCATATCTGGACTACAGTACTTATAGTTGTCTTCTTACCACAAATATCGGACAATGTGTGAGATATATAATTGAAACTCAAGAACGAGTTATATATATGTATGTATATATAAAATTGCTTCGATTCCGAACCTCTGGTTGACATTTTACATTTTAAGGTATTTCCCTGCCTTTGATTCTTGCAAGTTGCAAGTGTATAAAGTGTTCATTTGCACCCGAACTCAGCCCTTCCTTACTTGTTCACATTTCATCTATAAATCTTAAAACCTCAACTTTTGCCTTATTTCTGCGAATTATTGTTCCGTGTCCGCAGGCTTCGGATGGTCGGATGGAAGACATAACGGAAGGACGTCACTCACACGCGAGGCCATCAAATTTGGTGACATCAATCCGTCGGTTTGTCAGCGTGCATGCTGTGAAGTGTCCTCATTACAACTACACCCAAAGTCGTATTGATTGCGAAACGAATTGAAGCGCGAATGCAGAAAGACAGTAAGACAAATTGGAAATAATTTCCATCTTCGAGAATGGTGAATATAAATGACTTGAAGACAATTAAAAAATGAGAAAGTTTCAGTTTAAATTAAAACATTTTCATAAGTTAATCTTTTATGGCAAGAAGACTGTTCTGTTCTGAGGGCTTTTTTAGTATATACAAGAACCTCTTAAGAAATATTGAAAAAAGAGGTTTTTGTATTTGGTATATAAGTTCTATAATTTTCTTCCAAGTGATTTCTTACGACGACTGTCAAAAATTTTTTTTGAATTAAACAAATGCTTCCATCATAAGACTTCAATTCAAAGCAATGTTTAAATTTGAAAATAATTCTGGAAATCAACAATATTTCCGTCTTATTTAGTTTAGTCTTCTATCCAGCTGAGTATTGACGTACCGTAAGCTGTAGGGGATTTGTTTCAATATAATATTATGTAAAGTACATTGGAATAAATTTATTTCCGGAACTGCTCATATGTAGTTAGTTGCACCGAAAGGAGAATAACAAATCCCAACAACTTGCTTCAATTCATTAATAGTAAATTTTAAGACGAAGCTTGCTATGCAACAAGTCCAAGCTTAGTTGCCGCTCTGCCTGAAAATACAGTACAGGTTTCGCTGCTTGTTCTTATTACATATGCACAGTTATGTGCATGTGTGTTTTGCATATAAAATATGCTTACGCTTGGCGCCTGGAATCATTCTCGTTCTTACTTGTCGTCGCCGTCAGTTTAATGGCTTTTAATGAATTTTAAATGCCAACAACGAGTTGTGGGCGAATGCATGAAATTTCCCTATATCAAGGCTGCACACATACGCACATATATTTAAGCCAGTAACCACTCATACGCGCTCACATGTCTTTGACACAGAGCTACATATATGAATGTCTGTGGTTTGAGAAGTTTGTTCCTCTTACTCCTTAGAGAGCTCTGTTTGGAGCCAATTTTATAGTTTGACAGTCACGTGCTGAGGACAGATCGCCTTAAAAAAATTTTTATTTCATTTCGTCTGGGTTTCGCTTGGGTTGTACCCAAATAACCATTAACTACTTGCTACACATGAAGAAATCCATTGTACTATATCTCGTTCATTCTCTGAGAAATACAAGTCTATGAGTCCCAATTAATTAGAATAAAGTTTATCGTCAATCATTTCATTTTTGAAATAGTGTACTCTAAAGTACCACTGCTTTATATGACAAGCCTTTTACATCAAAAAAGTTGGATCAAAGTCTGAAATTATCATAAGTTACGATGACCAATGCTTATTCAAAAGTAATCAGAATAATTTGTTATCCTAGTACAGCATAAGTTCGATTTATCTCATTTCATGAATCACTATAATTTATTAATCGCATATGACATTCGCAACTCATCCATTTTCATTGTGATTGACAGTTTGATTGTTTTCTCACAGCTGCTTTATATTTGCTCATCAATATTTCCAACAGCTGTTAGTTTACTGGATAGAATAATATATAAAATTTACAAACATACATCTACATACGTATATATATATGCACCTATTTGACTACGGGGTACGATTCCTTTGGCTTATATTTGGACTGTGATGACGTAAATATTTGGAAATCCTTATTTTACTCGTCTCCTCTCTTAAAATACAACTCAAACCACCAACACAAATAGTTAGGGGTAAGAATAGGCATTATTTGCCCAGCGCTGGAAAATAGCACATGAAATAGAAATTATTTAAGCAAGTTGGCGGTCGATTTGTGGCCTCAATAAAATATTAGTGTGGCTCTCTATTTTTACTCGAGACGAAATTATATGTTGGAGCGCATTGTACCCTTTTACATAGGGATTAAGGCATAAAGGAGTATTTTACATAAGAACATAAGAATTTTGGAAGGAGAAAATCAAAATGTTCGTGTATAAAATAAAAATAGAGTAAATATACATAATCACAATATTTTTAGAATTTTATATTGAATAGTAATGATACATATGTTTAATAAATTTTTAAAAGCGAAACGAAAGAAACTTTTTCTTGTTTCACAAAATTCGTTAATTTGCTTTTGTTTTGAAGCAAATGAAAAGGAAATAATAATAATAGTTTGCTAAATAATTTGTGTTCTCTAAGTAGGTTGTTTTCGAAGTATTATATATAAATCTTTCTTCTTTTTTATTGGTGTAGACAACTCTTACTCGGTTATAGCCGCGTTTAAAAGACTATACTGCACAAAATTATAATTTCTCAAAAGTTAATTTCTTTGCCATTTTGAATGTTGAGTACAAGCCTTCACTTAAGCAACTAAGTAATATGACTTTTGTAAAGCTGCACACATTCCAAATATTTATGGAGGCAAACTGAAATGTGAGTCTGGCAAAACCAAATATTAATTTTGCAAATGACCTCAATAAGTTTGCAATATTGTATGCTTCGAAGAGCTGGCAATATATGTACATATGTATATAGGTACACACTACCATATGTGCTGCTATATACCGTCAGTGAAGCGTCACGCCAATCAGGAAATGTTGAGTTTACAACAAGTAATTCTTGCTTGGGAATAAAGTCGGCAGAAAAACAACGGGATTTTAATAATTATATGCCAGTTTCTTTTGCGTCTTTTGACTCTTGCTTCGGACTTGCGCCATAATCGAATAGATTTTTTTGAACTGGTATGAGATATAGTATTAGGTGTTCAACTAAGTTTTCGCTTGTTTTTTTTAATGAAAATGCAATTAAAAGGTTACAAAAGTGTTATTCGAAGTATTTACCATCGCTAGTCACAGCTTTTTCTTAACTTTCTGGTAAAGCTTGAGTAAGATTACGGTAAAACTATTCATTTCATGAAATATCCAAGACTCCAACCTTGTTTTGATGTCGTCTTGTGAGTGGAACCAATTCTAATTCACCCCCTGTGCCATCGAATCGAACAAATAAAAATCGGACGTCGCAATATCTGGAAAATATGACGAGCGCCATTTAAACGTTTCCAGTTAGGTTTTAACGAGTGTGGCAATGTGAGGTCGAGCGTTATCACGCAGTCTGTTTTTCGTGCCTCTACTGCTATTGAAGGCATAAGGAACCCAAGTCCCTTATTCTTGAATCATTTCCAGCGCATGTAATTGCTTTGAAATAGTTTAGCGGGTGACTCCCATTCTTAAAGCAAGCTCTTCTTGCGTGTGACACGAATCCTCATCGAACAATAACATACCTCAAATTCGAAGGTTTTTGGTCTTCTTTCACGCGGATGGTCGTTATCATCGAAATCGCCGTCTTTGAAGCAACATTAAATTCTCTACGAAATTGTTCTGTTTGGGTAGCATGATCACATTTGTAAGCGCTTTTAAGGTAGTGTATTTGGCTTCTTACCTTACTTACTACCTATGAATACGAAACGATGTTTCAAAGTCGCTTGGGAAAGTTTCTGTCGATCTGCTTGAATTTTTCACACGATCTTCGTAAACATATTTTGGAGGTAATTTTCGAAGGAATAATATTTTATCTAATGACTTCGATTTTTTGAGAGCAAAAGTGTAAGTAATTTTTTTCACAATAAAATTAATTTAAACATGATTAAATTAAATGCATACCTATTTCCGATTGGGCTGTCAGCGTATCTAGACATCTAAAACTTGTATATATATGTCTGTCGATTACTTATTCACAGTACCATGGGTTATTATTGGAATTGCATATTATATTTTAGTAGACACAACTTCCCTCCACTCAATTGACATTTTCAGAATGGCTTGTCAATGACAAAAGACAAAAGTTCACTACGAATGACATGCATTAATGAGCTGACACATTTGCATGGAGAGTTGTTAATGTTTTTTGAAAGTTACTCAGCGAAAATAAGAAGTCTTTAATGGCTATGGTTGAAGTTTATGATAAAGTGCAGCGGCGCTTAGCGCAGTTAAAAGTCAAAAGTCCGATGATAACGATTTCTCAAAACAAATGCTTCCTAATAAAACTACAACTAAAGAGCGACCATTTCCATAAATTTTTCAAATGCCACTGTCAATGGTATTACCACAAAGCAGTCCACAGCCATTTACTGCCATACCTGTGCCAGGACAATTTCAATCAAAATCTGTACAATTCATTCAAACTAAAACTTATATAAATAGCTCTCGTGGCAATTATGTAATTTATGAGCTGCATGCATTTTTGCTACGAGTTTTCGATTGCCTAACAAGAGTGGCTTGGCTGGCACAACATACAACGGCATGCGAACAATTTGCAATTTATCTACGTTGTTATCATTTCATTTATACCGTTATTTGCAACCATCTGCACACACACACATACACCCCACCATACAAACAAGGCCACATAAAAGATGATCTGGCAAATCCACTCGAAAAAAGTATAAACATGCTTCAGAAATGATTTAATGTATAGCTTTTGTGTGAGTGTGTGTATGGGTGTGTGTGTTGTGTTTCGCAGTTACATGCTTACAAAGCAAACATTGTTATTGTTGCATGTTTGCATATGCATAACTGATTGTATTTGTTGCTTTATGCATGCAGCTGCACAAGAGTGCCAATCTACATACATACACTCACGCATACATACATGCAGACGCATACAAATAACTTTTATCTTGCGAACTGCACTTGAGCCCGCACCCGTCTAATCTGTCGCCCAGCTGTGCTCTAGGTGTGTAGATGTGTGTGTAAAGGTAAGTGGATGTGATTGCAAATTTGTGGGTGTGTGTGTATGCATTCTATGCAAATTCATTGTTGTAATGAATATATGCGGGGACACGACGGCAGTCAACGCGTGGACGGGAGCACAGGTGGCTTGGGGTGCGACGCGGCGTATGAGTGCTCTGAATTTGTATACTAATATCCATAGGCACATGTGTGTTGTACATACATATATTTTATTTGTATTTGTATGTGTGTGCATTTCGGGTGCCGAACGCTTCGCACGGCGGGAGTGGCAGCAGCTATTGTGAATGGGTTAAATGTTTGCAAATACAATTTTGATTGATGACATTGCATTGTTCGGCGCATAGAGAGCAATTTTTCATCGGCTTCCCACAGCGGTGGGGCGGGCAAATCAATTCAATTGTTTGGTTTTACAATTTCGACAAATGTATGTGTGTGATTTTCATAAATCAATATCACTTTTGTAGACACCATGAAAAAGATACTGTATTATATTTGCCTATTGTTACAAGCCATGCTATCACGTGGTGTTTATTAACTCACACTCACACTGTTTGATTGTGAATGTAGCTAAAACGGTAACAGTTGTACGAGTATTATCTAATTTGTGATATATATTGATGGCGACTTAGGCGTATATATATATGTAGTTTTAGTTTATTAAGTTCATTAATATAATATTTTACACATTTCACAACCTATGATTATTTATTAACTTATTCTAATTTATAACTTTTAGTTTGAGTTTACATTTAAATTGTCAGGCAGCGGCTTGTCTGCCCCGCTTGACTACTTCTGTCCTTCTTTGTCAAGAATGATTCTTGCTACTCTATTCGACCACACAGTTCGAATATTGTTCGAGTGTTGTTCGAATTAAGCAGCTGTTTGTAATTTTTTGGTCAGAGGTGCATTTAAAAGGCACGTCCGCTACGTGTGGACCTTTGACCCACAGCTTCCACTCCCACATATATATATATATACATATACATATATAATTTAAATGGCTACAAGAGTTCAAAGCTGCGCAGAAATAAAACCCAATCCCAACCCTTGGGAAGTTGCCGGGCAATATCCGTTCAAATTTGTGCTTGATAGTTAAATATAGTAAGGAGTATTTTCTGAAAGGAATATTACAAAATTTATAACTAGCATTACACGAAGTTTTGATACAAATTTAATTTACTCGTATATTTAATTACTAATTTAATTTTCGTAAGAATCCAGGTGCAATCTGACATTTCCATTGGAAAGTTTGACAATTTTTAGCATAACATCACTCAGAACGTTTTGTCATTTAATCGTGAATTGTTTTATTTACAGGGAATTAAAAAATTCATCTCGGCCAAAAAATGGAATTAACTCGTGAACATTTTCGTGCGATCATTTTTCACAACTTTCAAAGTGGATTATCACGACAAGAGTGCATCGATGAACTAAAATCTTTGTATGGCTATGAAGCACCATCCTATATCACTGTGAAAAACTGTCACAACGAATTCAATCGTGGCCGACGCTCGCTCAAAGACGAATTCCGTGAAGGTCGTCCAAAAACAGCCGTTGTGCCAGAAAACATCGATGCCGTACGTGAACTGATAATGCAAGACCGTCATGTAACATACCTTCAGATAGAGGCATGCTTATGCATTTCTCTCACCAGCATACATTTGATATTGCATGAACGCCTGGCCGTAAAAAAGGTTTGTTCTCGTTGGATCCCGCACAATTTGACAATCGCTCAAAAAAAGGCTGGTGTGGATTGGTGTAAAGAAATGCTGAAAAAATACGATCGCGGTGTTTCAAAAGACGTTTATAAGATCGTCACAGGTGACGAATCATGGAAACAAAACAGCAATCGACCGTGTGGGTCTTCCAAGACGAGCCAAATCCAACGAAAACAAAAAAAAAAAAAAAAAAAAAAAAAAAAAAACATTTTCGTTGATAAATATTCCTATTTTCATTATTAGGCCAGAAATATATATAGCAGGCCTCGTATACTTAGAACTTTATAAAGTTCGACTTCGCTGTTTAATATTTCCAAAGTTTAGTAGTTTTCTGTTTCGAATTTTCGAATTCATATGTAAATTGAAGACTCCAGCCATGACTAGCTGTGACTAGTAACTAGTTAGAATTAAAACTAATTTATGACTGAAGACGAAAACGTTATAGACAGTATAAGAATCTTCGGATGATATTTAAAGTTTCAAAACGGATTCAAAAGCTCGAATCGATGGCAGCAGATAAAATAATTAAGTGGATGAAACGAAAATGTCAGAGAGAATTGATGCAGGAGTCGCTGGACCACATACCAAACCCGTGGAAAGTTTTCCGAGTATTTTTCAAGCCGAACTTTTTGCCTTATGTCGGTGCGCAGAAATAAACCTCCAACGCGATAATCGCAACGAACGTATAACCATACTTATCGACAGTCAAGCGGCACTTAAAGCAACCACTAACCACTGCCATGAAATATTATATATCCGTTCCTCAAACTAAAGTATATAACAGTACTCACTATCATTTAAATGCTCGTAGTTGGAAACGAATGAAATGCAGTCGAATAACTCGATGAACAATTGTTCTCTTTACCATGATAACCCCCTATTTAATTTATCATTGAACAGTGCCCTTGAACTTATCGATTTTGATCTTTCATTAGATGGAAATGATGACAACTCCAAACCACAAAAGAATGAAATGGTAACTTCGAAATTTTATACCTTATTAAATGTACTATCTGAAATCCCAGACTTCAGAAAGAGTAATAAATTTTGCGAAATATGCATTTTTATTGACAAAAAATTTATATTTCTGATGAATTCCGAGCCTAAGATAATATCTAACGAAAAATTAAGCGAAATTATTGCCAAATCCCTGCTTACATGCGACAGCCTACTGTATTGAATACTGTCGTGAAGAAGAATATACACACGCCACAAGACTAAATGTAATAATTTGTAAATATGTGAGCCATTAATGAAGATGACACACATATGTGTAGGTGTGCGAGTGTATGTGAGTGTTTCGTGGCAATAGAGTGTGAAGGGCTCTTAAAATTATCCCACTCAAGTGGCACAACATACTTGAAGAAATATAAAAACAATACATACATACAACAACACTCTAAAATGTGTGTATGTGAATAGTCGGAAAAACAGACAAAATACGCAAGCGGATGTACGCCTACTGACAAACACAGTTACATAACCAACACACAATAAGCGAGTGTACGCTCCTCACTTCTTATCAACCACATCAGCCACATCGGCTTCATCGGCAAACCCGCCTCCCTACCGCTCGGTGTCTAAGAATATGTTAATGGCCGCTTCGGCTGATGATGACGATAATGACAACGCTGTAATGTTGATGAGGATAATGACGTTGTTTTTGTTTCTTCAGGGTATGCTAATGCGATTTGAACCATAATAATCATGATAATTGTGCTATAAAGTCGACACCAAGTCGTTAAAACAGGCGATGCCACCGCAGAGCTTTTCGCTCAAGACAAGCCACCCACTGCGCCGCCCGCTCGTCCGTTGCCTTACACAGAAATTAAACTTGTTTTAGTTTTCCTGTTTGGCACTTTGCGTCCACACCAGGCATAGGTAACTCAAACGCATACAAGCGCATCACATAATGTTTGTGTATGTGTGTGTTAAAGTGCATATGAGGTTGACAGGTTGCACAAATTGCAGCAGCAGAGACCGCACGCTGCGTGCCCCCCGCATTCTTCAAGACTTTTATTAGAAATTGTGCATTGAACCTTTCATGCACACGCACATACATACATACATACACATATATGAACCGTGGAGAGGAGAAAGAGGGTAAATGGTTTACTGGCTGCAGTGCCAAGAACACATGATCTCTGAATTTATGACGTGCATAATCAGCAACATTCCTCAGTGTTGGGTAAGTACTCAATTATAATCCATTGTTCAGTATTTTCGCATATTAAACCAGAAATTACGAAATAATAAAAATAATGTTTAATTTTAGTGTGTCTTTACTGCATTAAAGAGAAAATTTCAATATTTCGTATTATCTGTTAAATTTTAGTTTTAATAATATTTGGAACATTTGGTTTCAACAAGACGGCGCTATTCCCACATCTTGGATTCAGGTCTTGGAGCAGAACATCACGCGTGTCAAGCGTCAGTCAAAATGCTCAAACGAGTCATCGAAAATTAGACTCAACGGATGGACCATCTGAGATGTAGTCGCAGGCAACAGTTGAAATATGTAGATTCCGCATTAAATTTGAAGCTTCTGTGTTTTTTCTTTAAAAAAATAGGGAACCCCAAATTGATCACCTTTTATAATGAGTACATAAGGTAAATATTACAATATTAGGGTTATAAGGTTTTAGGCCAAGCTATAGACTATTTTAATACATATTCAGTTGAAAACCATGTCCACTTAATTTCTTTAAAACATAAAGAGTTTAATTTTCTCACGGAAATTGGAAATACTTACACATATTAGGTAAATAAAGTAGTATTGACCCGATTTGATCGACTTTTTGCAAAGAGTATACTGATAAAAAACATACTGATAAGAAAATTCTCTTAGAATTTCGTTTCTGGATTTCACAGGTAAACCAATATGTTCAGTAAAAAATCAGAGGGTATCTGCATGTTTGAAAAGCTATAGCCCGATTTTGGCAAATTTAGACGAAAGATGGCTTATCTTAAAAGCGCAATTTTCCAAAGTTTTATTTTGATCAATTCCGTTTTAGAAAAATGATTAGACTTGGTCAAATGAGTTCCTTTTTCGAAGTCCTGAAGGGTTAAAAGAGGCGGAAGCGGGTTTTCGCTAGATCCCGAAATTGGATAAAGCTTATCGCTCATGGAAAGGCAGTAAAACTGGGAAGTGCGTTTAGCACTTATACAATGGTATAAAACCTTTAAAGTAAAGTAAGTTTGAATATGGATTAGCTTAAAGATTAGACAGTAGGTTTATCAACAAACAATTTTAAGCGCAATTTCATATCCGTATTTCTGGTTCTGCGTTTATTTTTTTTATCAGATCACTTCTAATTTTATTGCAGATTTTTAAAATAAAATTATAATAATTTAGTATTATTTCAAACATTCGTGGAAATTCATAAACACGACCTTGCGCGAGCACCAGCCTGAGCTTTAAAAGGACTCTGCAAAATCAGTGCATAAATGGACGAGTTATAATGACTTAAAATCAAATTATGAATGTTATGTTAAATTCAAGAACAAACGCAGTCAAACGTGAAATAACATGACAGCAAAGCTTTTAATTATTTATTTTATAAATATGCACCAGGTATGTACCAGCTATATACCTGGTTTTGGTTGTTATTTAGATTCAATGAATTATTCTAGTGTACGTGATGTGGAAGGTGTACAAGAGCTTATGTATGTATGTGTGTGTACCATGCATAGAAATATTCACATAAATGCATACAACAAACACGCACATTATAGATGTGTAAAGCCATGCGGGGGATAATTTCATAAAACCGACAGAATAATAAAATTTTCCAGTTGCTGCACTTTATGGCTTTCACAAAGACGAAAACAAGCATTTAACGGAAAATTTGCAACAATTCTGTTATTACACAAAATCTAACAAAACATATTGAACACGGTAAATTTAATCGCCTTTGCATTTACATTTGATTAGCATGCAAATTCGAATGTGCTGCAAATAGAGACTTCGCCATTCATTGAGCTCATTTTAAATGTAAAACCAGATTTCGAACAGAAATACTAAATTTCGGTAATTTGCTTTGCATTTGATTATCAAAAATTGTTGCAAGAATCATGTTCATATTTGTAACCACAGAGGAGGACGAAGTGCCACCACCGCGAAAGTTTTCATCATTCAGACCAACATCTTCAGCGCTGTTCACCCTCAACAGCCGCTTTTTTGTTTTCGTATGCAAATTTTACACGAATTTCGCGTTCAAGTTTAGCAAATCCAAAGTGATATTTTATTCAGCATAATTTCGTCATTTTACAAGCCTCCCTGCCCACCATGCGCCCTCTCAGCCACATCTGGCTTTGTGCTTGCCGCTTGACCAGCTGGCCGATTATTTGTCTGAGTTGTAGGAAAATGCAAATCGCGACGCGTCGGTCCGTCAAAGCAAAATGTCCATAATTCGAGACGTAAAATTCAAATTTAAAAGGCAATCGTGAAAGCCGAACTGCGAACAATTTCAATATTCGTTATGTAAACAACAGTCAGACGTTAGCGACAGCAACAATAAACACAGCGCCACAGCGGCAACACGTCCATAAATTGGCGGCCAGCAGCTGGTGGCGGCAAGTTGCCGTTTGGAGTGTTACAGTGGCCCACTCACACACATACAGTTATGAAATAGCGGTGTTTATGTTACTATATGATATATTTTCTATATACTCGCATTTGTACTATATTCTTTGGCAGACATTTGATTACCTCACTCAGAGAAAAGCTTTTGTAATTTACATTAACTGGCGCTGGCGTTGGCTGCCGGGTGGATTGCACGCTTCTTGGCACGCGAACACATTGCTAATTTATCACGCCCCAACTATTTCAGGGCTAATATAGGCGATGTACACTTGTTCTGTGTTTATTTGCGGCTGTTTCTTGTTGCGAATTACCAAATTGCCAAAACTGCTAAGATTTTAGGAAAAGGTGTTATATACCCTGAGAATGTTTGACAGAATCTGTGCGGATTCCCACACATTCCAGCGCAAGCTGCCTGTTGAAAATGAAAGCGTTGATATTTACTAAATTTGTGTGGAAAAGTGTTCTGCAAGCGAAGCGCGCAGAAATTTAATTAAAATTAATATGAAAAGAAGATGTTTACTTTTAAATTGCCAAGCCAATTGATTATAATTAATTATAATTACTAACGAGGAATTGAAATGCTCAAAGATCCCCTTCCCTGCTTGCTGCTGCCATGTTTTTGACTTTTTATTTATTTTATTGCGTATTGAAATCGCTGCTTTGGTTTTATTTGAACACCAAAATTTTTCTGTTAAATTAGCGTTTTTTGTGCATAAGCGAAAATAAATAAAGAATGTTTTTCTTATTTAATTTTGCCGACTGTGTGTGTATGTGCACTCCTCCACGTTGCTTTGTGTGTTGGCGTTTAATTTTGTTAATTTTGCGTTCGCAAATAAGCATTTAATGGGCAATTAAAATGGGGTAAATGTTTACCTAAAAATAACCTAAAAAAGTAGAAAGAGAGAGGCCCAGGGATCACGCAGCGCGTTTTTGCACTAACTGCTCAAGTGCTTGGCCAAATATTTGGTTAAATATACATTTTTTACGAGAGTGAACTTGAAATACTACAAAGAAAAATGTAAGCGAAATAAATACAGTGGTGGCAAGAAAAAAGCAACTTTTCAAGATATTTTTACAGTTAAATTTTGATTATTTTAAGAAAAATTTTTTTTCTTATGAGTTTTATAACGCAATGAAAAAAAAAAAAAACATTATAAATCGGGGAACTCATAGTTTCGTAGCAAATTTACTGCTCTTCAGAAAATGGTCTCTTTGTTAGGTTAGGTTCAGTAGTACGGTGGATAGGCGTGTGGAAATCCATCAGTGAAAGGGTTCAGAAGCTCGACGGGCTGTGCATAACGGGAGCTTTAAGAAAAACTCCAACGGCGACTTTTGAACTGTTACTAAACCTGCCTCCTTTATACCTCGTTCCTGAAAACTGCGCAATAAAATCGCAGAAGATTTTACATATAGAACCTTCGGGCACAACTCGGTGAGTATTGTGGTTGGGCAAACACCGATTGCATGATCCCACTTTTCAACAGGGAAAGAAGGTTCAAATGACAGCGATCTTTCGTAAAGGTATTTTAGCTACGTGCAGCACTTGAAACATCTATAATGGTGGCTCGAGTTGGTGCGGGAATATACTGCCCAGAGTTAGGCATAAGGCAACCTTTTAAGTTGCCGGATCACTGCAGTATATTTCAAGCTGAGGTCTTTGTTATTGCGAACACAGCGGAGCGGTCGTCTAATGCACCTGCAGGCAATTCCAGAATCAACATCTACGTTGACAGTGAAACAGCAATCAAGGCAGTAACCTAGTATCGCATTTCACCAGAAGTGTCTTATGAAGCAGGGCAGCGATGGAAAGTGTTGTGTGTCAGGCCACAAAGGTATCGAGAGCAATGAAATAGTGGACGCGATTTTCAAGAATAGTGTACGACTAACATCCGAAAACGTGATAAATGTTGTGAAACCCTTGTATTGTCTATACGACGATCTCGACATAAGCATTTAAAAGAAAATAAAAACCCGATGGAATGCGCTTCTTGGGTGCAAAACTGCAAAAGTCTTGTTCAAAACGGTAGATCGGAAGTACTCAAAATTCCAATTGGCATGCGTTAGAAGAGACTGTAGGAACCTGGTCACTGTCTGGTGGCATCACACGTTCGCAGGATGGGGCTTACAGATCGAGTAGACTACAGGAAATGCCTAGAGCAGGGCAGCAGGGAAACTATGAAGTATCTCTTGTGCACTTTTCCCGCAAGACAAGACGCTGTAAGCATCTGGAACCCCATGGTATGATACATCGGAGGAGCTTTCGATAGTGAGGCCGTAACGTCTGTTAAAATTCGCGTCAAGCACAAGCATCCTAAAGGATGACTACTCCTCTTGAACCTAACTCCATCTGGTATCGCAAAGGATCAAAACTGCGTAGCTTATTGGCCTACCAGATTAACCTAACTTAGGTTAAGTTTACGAAAATATCAGAAGGGACCTTTTTGTACCTATATGGCCTTTCTCAGACGTGTATATATAACAGATTTTGTACTTCATTTTCAAGTCAGTCTACAAAGACTGCACACACGCCAAACTTCAGAAGATAAACTTAGTCACCCTCCTTACCGACTTACATATTCTCAGTTTGCGAATTTTGCTGCACACATAACTTTTCAGTAATGAGAAACCTAAAACATAAAATTTTAATCTAAATTTTCAAAATTTCAATATGGACCAAAGTCACGTGTCCACACTCTTTTATACCCAAATTGGGGTTAAACAAAGTCAAATTCTATCACCCAACAAAAACATGAGTATACAGGTACTCAACGAATCTTTATATTATAATTTAAACCCGGAATTAATTCAACGAATGAGATTTCACTGAATTGAAATCATTGAAAGTAAATAAAGTGGCACCCAAACTAATATCTAACACCAGCTCTTACGGTCGGCTCAAACAGCGGGTGCAACATCCCAAGGGTATTAAGCACACTAGATGAACTTCGAGTGAAATAAACACACACACACACACATTTATAGGTGCAAAGTTTTAATAACAGCGGCAGGCTTCCATTGTCCCGGGTGAGCCGCGTGTGCATTTGGAATTGAGCATCACGCACACATTCAAACAGATGAGGACCCATCTACGTTCTGAATTTGTAAATATGTATATACATAAAAGATGCACGCATACAGCTGTTGCGCCCCGCTCGCAGGGATGCGGCATGCATGGGTGCCATACTCGAGTACTGTAAGCCTGTCGGTCTTATTGAAAAGCGGTCAAGAAAATCGTAGCGTAAGACGAAGTAGAACACTTGCGTAAATCATTTTACAGCATTCGTCAATGACATGCTGCTCAACTTTCATAATAGAAAAGCCGGCGATGGACATGGAAGATATTGGAAATTCTAAGCAAACGAAGTGGGAAGTGGGGAGAGGTCATAAAGTTTAATGAAAATCTTGTATAAAGACAATGTTGTATTAGCATAGTGTAAAAATATTGGCAAGTCTTATACTCACAGTAAAAGTTCCTTAAAAACTATGTGCTTGGCGAGTCGGCCTCCTCCGCTGGCGACGCTATATTGCTGTCCGATGTTGAGAGTGGTCTGCAAATGCCCAATTTGGTTTTCCCCACTGGCATACCTTTGAGTATCGCCACTGCCTCGTCCAAATCGAGTCCGTGCAGTGTGTGTTCGCCGACGCTGACCAATCGATCTCCGGGAAATATCTCATTGGTCGCTTCTGCTGCGCCACCACGTATCAGACCACGTATCACAATTACAGTACCTTCGGCATCCATTGGATCCTGGTAGTCAAGTATAGAGAAACCGAACCCTTGTTCGGTTTTTTCGATTTCGATGGTAGTGACGTCGCTGCTCCAAAGCGCCAAACCCGAAACGTTCTCCAATGATTTGGAACGTTGCTGGTCGGTCAGCGTGGCAGTGCTCGATGTGTATAGAGAACTCTCCGATTGTGCTTTGGTCAGCAGATTTTGCAGGCTCTGATGACCACCTGGTAGTAGAGAGCGTGTTTCGAAAGCCTCTGGATTTTGCGATGTGTTTATAACGGATGGTGCGGTGGGACCACGCGCACATACCAGCTTTACGTGTGTTGGCAGTTCTTTCAGTATTTTGACTACTTCAGTGTGCTTAAGGCCTTGCAATTTATATTCGTTTACTTGTAGTAGCTCGTCACCCGGTTTGAGTATGCCTTGTCGCCCCACAGGCCCATCTTCCAGGATAGAGCGTATGTAATGATGTGGACGCTTTTCAATGCCGCCTTCGACATCCACGGTGCCCTCCAGGCTGATCCCTAGACCTGAAAGTTTATTTATTTCGGCTACAATAATTTCACTTTCAGGAAACTCACTTTTCCAGGTCAGCTTCAGCGTCTCCACATTGGGCGGGGCTAGGGTTGAAGCGGCGGGCTTGGCGGCTAACGTTGTTGCCGTTATCGTTGTCGTTGCTGCCACCGCAGGCACTGTTAATGTTGTAGTCACCGTCACCGCCGTTTTTGCTGCCGGCACCGCTGCAGTTGTTGCAGTCATTGAGCTTACAGATTTCTTACGAACATCAATTGGCTGTTTCACCGATGGCTCCGGTATTGCAGGCGTCTGCCATTCGGTAGACTGCATTTGAACCGCCAGCGTTGCTGAGTCGTGATCATCACTGTCATTGTCATTGCTTCCATTGATATGCGTTGCTTTGCCGTTGGCTATATGTTTTGCCGTGGGCGTTGTGGGCGTCTTTTGCCGTTTGGCACTGCTGATGCCACTGTGATCGCTGCGATCGAGCATGTAAGACATATTAGAGTCGACAGTTTCACGTGATGGGAAGTCGGAAAACTCCAGCATAACAATACCGCCTTCTGTGGCCACAGAATCGGCATCGGAACGTGGTGGCAGCCAAGAAAGTGTTGCAATCGAAGGTGATGCAGGCAGTGAACTCTGTGATTGCGTGTCTCCTTTCAATTCCGTGAGTGCATTTTGCAAATGTTCATACTTGCGTCCACGCAAGAAGCGTTCCAGTGTCAGGTGGACTTCGATGTCAGTATTGCGGAGTATCTCCACCGCTTGATGATTGGTAACGCCCGCAAGTGAACGGCCGTCTACAGCAACGATACGATCGTTGATCTGTATGCGCTCACTCACCTCTGCGGCACTGCCTTCTATGATACTTTTCACAAATATACCCGAAAGGTCCTCCTCTTCACAAACATAACCGGCTACAGTTATGCCCAGACCGTAGACATTCTTATGCAACTCTACCTCATACGTTTCTGTCTCGGGTGAATCGATGTAATTCGATGAAGCCGTGGAGCAGCGATCGGCGTCAATATGCGCTGCATCCGGTGCATTCGTTGAGGTGCCGGCATCTACGCCAGCTATCACAGTCTCAATTTGTTCCAACTGAGTGGTTTTTGAGTAATTTATGATGGTGCTGCTTGTGTTGGTGGTGGTAATGTCAAATTGCTGCTGGTGTAATGAGCTCAATGTAACCGATGTGCCGAGTGTCGTTGCTATTGTGGTTGGCGGGGATAGTAGAGGCAAAAGGGGTGGCGGTGACGGTGATACAATCGAGAATGGTACGATGTCCAAGTCCTTGGGACATGCGCGCGCCGCTGCGGATGCAGATAATGGTAAATCAGTTGGTATGGGTGGCAGTGGCAAATCGGCTAGTTCAGTGTCCGGCGTTGGCAGGAAGCAGCTGCCGCCCATGCCGCTGCCGCCGCCAACTCCAACGCCTGTAGCACTAGTAGCAAAGCTGGGATTTTGAAAGAGATGCCGTGACAGTTCTTCTGGGTCGGAGAGGAGCTTAGTTGGAATAATTGGCGCATGACTGGCCAACGTTTGTAAATCGATGGCTGTCGGCTCCACCGGCCTCGCTACAATCAGTCGAACCTGAGCTCCAGTCTGACGAAGAACCGTTGCTACTTGCTCGGAACTGAAGCCACGCAAGTTCACATCGCCAATTTGCAACAAATGATCACCACATTGCAAACGACCATCACGTTCCGCAATGCCGCCGGGCGTCAACGCCTTTATTACAACACCAGTGCTGCGTCCACCGACCAATATGAAGCCCAAGCCATTACCATCATTTACCAGATCGATAACTTCCACCTGAGACCATTCTGTACTCAAGACCATTATGCTGTTATTAGAACTGTTAACTTCTTCTTGGTCTTGGTCGTCGTACTCGTCGGTTGTGTCGCAGAATCTGCAAGTTCTATTGGTGCCTGCTTGCTTGATGTAGAGCAACGACGGCGCCCTCTTATGCGTGGACGCCTTTGTCGTTCCTGTTGATGTCGTTGCGAGCCGTGGGCAACTGCTGTTGCAGCTAACATGACTTCCGACTGGCGACACTGCCAGCGTCAGTGAGAAATTGTGCGGATACGGTTGCCACTGTGTTGGCGACGAACAACACTGCGACAACGACGATGAACGAAGTGGCGGTACTGGCGGGGGCGACGATGTACGTCCTAATGCTACGGAATGCGTCGATGCTGACAACGGCGGAGGTGGCAGTGCCTTAAAGACGATAGTGCATTGGCTGCAAGACGTCGAAGGGGAACTATGGGAAGTGGAGGAGAAACAGGATGAGAGGTGCACGGGCGATATGGGTGTTAAGAGTGGCGACTTTTGCGAACCTGCTATTACACAATTTTCCAGTTGCTGTTGCAGTTCACACCTCTTTAACAGCACGTTTGCCTCGGCGCTATTCCTGGCAACACCGTCGACTCCGCTCTCACGGCTCCGGCAACTGTCTATTACTTGTCGCGTGCGTCAAATGCCGTTGCTGTGCACAGCGTCGACGTCGACGTCAGCGTCGAAAAATCGATGCTTTTCTAGGTTATCAATCGCAAAGTGTGGGTGATTGTCGTTCCGCGGGCGATTGTGTATGTGACAGCTGTGGCGCAGAATGCCCGCCGGATGTTGTGTATTGCAGCCGTCACTCGTCGTGTTGCAGCGTTTATTAATGTCGTTTGTGCTGCTATTTTTACAACAACTATCGTTGTTATTCTTCAGTTGACTGCTTAGATGATTGTTCGCGCTATTTTTGCGCGTGTTGTCGCTGTTGATGCTGCTGTCGATGCTGCTGTTGTTGCTTAAAGTTTGACACCCATCCCTTGCAGCATGTGTAACGTGCATAGTAACCACAACAATGCGAACCGACAAGCGTTGTTGGCGTCAATTGCCTCGCCGCGCTAACTGAACTGGGGCAACGGGCGCCTGCGACACTAACTTTTAAATTACGTTACGAGTACCGCACGGGGTGCCGTTCGCGACACTGCGCTTGTGGCCACTGTGCTCTTATATAAGTACTTATATTATAATGGGCCAACAGCAAATTGCGGCACTTTAACTCATTTGCACAAATGTTCGCGTTGACATCCTTGGCGGATCTTGCTCCGAACGTTGCGGTAAATGGCATTACCTCGAGTGCGACTGCTACGAAAAATGCACGAATTGATAGTCAACGATACTCTTCGTCGGGTTTTTATTGAGTTACGCCGTTATACAACGGCGGTGCGCGAGCTGGCTGGCTGAGTGGCTTTGTTGGTCGGCGTTTGTCGCGCCGCAACGAACTCATTACGCACAAAGGACACCTTCAGCTTCGCGTGAGCGCAACTACATAAATGCGTAACTTTCATGAAACCTTTCGAACGTGCAACGTGGTTAATTTCTTACGTGCGTCTACGAGCAGCGCGGCATGCGCGTGGCAATGGGAGCGTAACGGTTATTGTGGTAAGTGAGTGAGTGCGGCATGGCATATTTGCAAACAACGGCAATTGTGGTAAGAAGAGCTTGCGAAGTATCGTGGCGCCACATCATTAAATTGCTGTAGCTTGCAACATGCCGCAGAAAACCACGTTGCAGATGTGTGCCGCGCGTTTCGACACGTTTCATTCGAGCGCCTTGATATTTGCCTATGCGGACCACGATAAACAGGCTTGTGGGTGTGTGTGTGTGTGGTGCGGGGTGTGAGTGCGCTAATTTGCTGGTATGTGCGTATGTATTAGTGTCTGGTTTTTTCATTTATCCTGCTTGTCGTCGGTTGAGTGCAGACGGCGATGATGCTTGTTTAACTAATTTTCGTAGCTCATTTGATCATTATGCGCTTTAATGATGTGGTTAACAACTGGCTGCCTGCCGCATGCATCATAGTCGGCTTGGGTCTTTTTGTCTGTCATAAGCGCACCGGCTGGCTGATGTGCGAGTATGAAATCGAATTAATTATGGTCTGGGCTTGTACGAGGATATGAGCGAGCTATGTTTTTTTATATAAAATTTTCAACAAAGCTTGAAGCAGAATTTACCCTAATGGAGCAGGCACCTTGATAACTTTTTGAACTTTTGGAAAAGAATCCATACTAGCTCAACGTCTTTCTAGCAAGTGTGACCAGCGTTAGGGAAGAGTAGATCTTTCAGAAATGGTTAGAATAGGCACTTCAGTATTATCTATCGGTAGATTAAGAACGGGGGAGAGGCCCACGCACTCGCGAGCTCCTTCAAAGTAATTCACAAGAGGGGTAGTCACCTCTTCGACCTCAGCAAGTTTGACAGTCCCTCATTTGTAAAGGTTTTAACTAGACTTTGCTAAAGCGGCACTTTTCCGGTAAGGCTAAAGATTTAAACGGTAACAGTTATACAAGCTGGAGAAAGGTAGAAACGTCTCAACACTTCTTTCCTGATTGTCGCGTCTTAAGCCGCCCGCGGGGAGGGGGTAGAATTGCCTGCGGTAATGTATGCCTGTCGTAAGAGGCGACTAAAATCCGTTTGTCAGAAATATTGCTATAATACTCAGCTTGAACTGATGTTATAGACTTTAAATGAGATTCATTATAATTTAAAGATATTTGAAGTTTAAGCGACAAATATCACCAGTCATTGAGTCCGATGGGAGCTCAACTGGCAGTAGCAAAAACTACAGGGTCAGACCCGACACTTAAATCTGGTACCACGGGGAGCAGTAGGAGTTCGCTCCAATCAGATGTTGATGTTGTAATGGGTACCTAATACCCGTTAGGATAGTAAGGATTAGATAAGTCGTCTTCGACGTCATCCAACGGTAGGCCCTGGAAACGTGCCGTTTCGACGCAGTCGGAATAAAGAGAGAAAGGTGTCAAATGAGTAGGGTTAGCAGCGCACGCAAGGAGGTGACCAGAGTCATGCGGGGACTCATCGCACACAGGACGTATATTAGATATGTCAGGGTCTATTCTGAATAAGTAGAAGTTTAATCTGCTACAGTATCCAGACCATGGCAATTCGAGTTCTTCGTCTGGTTTGACTCCAAGTACGCCACTGAGAGGAAGTCGGTGAAGGTGTTGATGGCTCCACTGTCAATGGCCGTGCCAAAGCTCATCGGAAATTACTTGCGTCCGAAGCCTGGTCGGCATACTGTTTGATGTCATCGACGTAGTTTAGGAATGTCCTCTTGATGTTCCTAGAAGACGGTTCCGCTCCAAGCAGGGATGATTTCTGCGAAAACTTAAAGAAGAGTTTATTATGCTCCTCCTCCACAATTCCCACAACAGTCGGCTTTACACACCGAAATTGACCCGTATTTTATCCGGTCAAGGGCTGTTTTTTAGGAGATTTAACTCCGTTTCTGTTCATTGGGTTTGGACCTTTGGCTACATTCTTGGTGGGTGTCGTTTAAACCTAAGAGCAGGTAGAATTAAAAATTCAGTTCAGTGTGGAGTCACACTGCGACCGGGTGCAGAACCCACAACACGGTAGAGGTCCCACCTTGCAAAACGAATGAATTATTTGGTTCCAATTGGACAGATAGAAGGGACATCTTTTCCATCCTAGTAGGGTTCGAGCTCGACCCAAAGCCTCTACCTTGCTCTGGGTTTATGGGGCGCTGATCAACACATTGTTTTTAAGCAACGTGGGGTAAGGCAGTCGTCGGTAGGTACTCACGTAAAAACACAACGACTGTTCCCGCCTTACAAGGCTGGATATTCTGTCATCCAGAAGATCTAACTTTTAAACTGATTTATGAAGGGGGCAAGGTGCTATGTCAATATCTGAGACCTACTTATAGGAGTTTTTCTGTCTCTACAAAAGACCATTTATAGCAATCTAAGTGCGATCCCCATTTTGGGTAGCACTCATAGAAACTAACCTTACTCTGAGTAATGAGTACTCGGATTCTGCGTCCTCTCTCTTCTGGTGGATTCGTGGTACACGTTCACTTAGTGATGTGCACTAATCAGATTATGCCTTAGCACTTAACTAAATTTCGGTTGCATTATTTATGTGTAGAAAAAATCATGGACAGAGAAAAACGAAGTAAAAAACACTTAGCTTAAAAGGTTACCATTTTTTTCACAAAGTTTGCTTCTGTAAGTAAGAGTCTTTATCCCATAGCGCTTTTTCATACAAAAGTATCTGCCTGACTACATACTTTCCAACTTTTACGCATCGCGGAACTCTTCACCCACAAATTGCAGCTAATTTAAAACTTCTCTTTGGTCTGCTGCACTCCTCGCCCCTCTTATCCAATTTAAACTTTAAATGAAAAAGGCTTCGTGCCACCGCGGCAGCCTGACATAAAAAGACGTGCATTTATGAGCCGCATTTGTTATGCGCCATTGAGCACACAGACTGCCGACGCAGGATTAAGGTCATCTGCCGCACGAGCTGAGCGCACTTACTTACTTCAAAAGCGGTAGACTAAAAAATGCTGGATAATTTTAGCAAAGCCATAATTCTTAGTTAAATGCAATTATAATGTGATAAAAGGCTACAGAAAAGTTGCGAAAAAGTGTAGGAGTTCATCACATGGCTTTTATTATGGCAATTATTCAAATATTCATTCTTAAATTATTTAAGTGGTTAAAATATTTTATACAAAGATTTGAAATGTGCTTTGGGTATTGATCGCTCTTTCTGTTATTTGCGTGACCTGTGTGGAAATGAGAACAACCCTTTATCGGATGAACATCTTGATGAACAAGTTTTAGATATCAGAGATGTGAAGCAGATCTGACGGCTTAAAGGCACATAACCATAATATCCTAACCCTTTTATACCCATAACTCGAGTTTTTCACATTCCCAAAAAATTACAAAAATTTACTGCAAATACGAGTATTGTCAGGGTCTGTCCTCCCGCTTATTGCATGCTAAGTATTGCTTCTACACTGTATTTTTGTCGCCATAACCTATATTTGCTATGCTAACGCGCGCGAGTAACTGAAAGTCAGTGGGAAAGCCACGAAAATCGATAGAGGCCGTAAGCAACAGTTAAACGAACACACAGCCAGAATTTACTGAAGGAGTTTCTGATAAAGCAACAGCTCAACTGGCAAACAAAGCCAAATTCGGAGAGCAATGCAAATGGGATCGAAGACTGGCATAGTGAAAAATGCGAAAATGCAAAAAACATGTGTTTTTGTGTTGCCGCTTTCGGGGTGTACTAATTTCTATCTTATGCGGACAGCAGGAGGTCTCGCTTTAAACACATACATACATTCATATGTGTGCATGTGTTTGTGTGACGAGCTGGGTGTGTGTCTGCTGTTGCCTTTTCAGGCTTGGATTGCGACTTTTTTATGATCTGCAGTCGACACTGACTTTCGCTGACTCTCACTTTGGCCTCCGCATGCTACGGTCGCTCTTTGGTTGCTCATACGCCATGTTGTGCCAAATTAATATATTCTAGCACACAGCGTTTCCTTTTCATTATTCCGACACTTCTGCTTGTTTTGCTTACAATGTTGGAAATAAATGTGCTACGTGTGTGTGTGTGTGTGTGCCTACAAGTGTTAGTGTGTATGTGTATGCTACTATTGAGCCTTCTTTTTGTTTTGGGTGTGCGCTGATTTGGAGCTTGCCTCTGATCTACCAGCGCCCGCCGCTCGCTGAATACATGCACCTTGTCTCGCGAATTATTCAAGCCTTGTGGGGCGGGCTTTGTGAAATATTATTGCGGTCACTTTCACTTTTCATTACGCCTGGACTTTTTTCTTTTGATTGTCGCATAGCCAAGCATATGGTACACCTACATGAATGCTCAAAATATGTGTGTATGCGTTTTCATAAAGAGTTGAAAGTTCGCGCTGGCGCTGCCAATGACCTGGCCACACCAACAAAGCGCACCAATTTGTTTGTGAATGCACAAACTTCACGCACACAAGGGCTCGCCTAGCAGTATGTTATTGTGTGTGTGTAGTTTAATTAGGCGCTGAAAGTGAGTTTGTTGCTTCGCATTTGCCCACGCAAGACTTCATGCGACAACTTCACCTCAATTGAATTATTATTTAGTTACGACCAACACAACACCGCACCGCGCCACACAGCTCAGCTCAGCCCGTTTCGCACCGCTTATATTGATTTAACAATTTAAGCTACGACATTCCGCACGAATCACTCACATTTTCACAAAAGCCATTTTTCACTTGGCATACCGTGTGAATTCGCACCAAAAACTTAAAGATTTTCAGCACTTCTTGAATCTCTTAAATAATTTTTCTTTAGATTTTCTTTCTTTCCACTTTTTATGTAATTATTCACACGAACTTCTAAATAAATGCTCGCACTTCGTTCACCACAAGTCACTAAAGTACTACCGTAAATATGTATATTTTCAGAAAGCAGAAAGTGTTATAAAAAATCTTCCTGTCTTTTCTTCTTATTTTCGGTGGTGAACGCGCGCGATTTCACCAGCAGCACCTTCACGCTACGAGTCTTCTCGGCCGATTGAAGTAGCGCTCGCCACCGTTGGCTGCTAGGCGCTGTCGCTCTCTTGTGTTCCACATACGCACTGTGGGCACTCAGCGCCACTATTGTTAATGGCTTTGTTGTGTTCCTGCTTGCCGTTCGAGCGCTCTCCCAACAACCGCCGTATCCGCCAAGAAACAGAGTCCAAGTCCATGTTTGCGCAAACTCCAATGGGGGTACACTCTCGCTCTCAGGTCTATAGTTTCCAACAGGCAATATTTACACATGAAGTTGGCGGCGGTTGAACAAAAGCTAAAAACCGCTATTTTTAGCCAATTCGAAACTGTTTGAATATTACTCACTTTTTGGGAGTATTTTTACTTCCGCTTGGTAAATTTAACTAAAACTCATTAATGCGTTATATCGCAAATGGTCTGAGTACTGGGAAAAGTTATTCTCCGTTTGGTTCCATATATGGTCTCAGTACACGGCTAGTATTTTAAGGCCACTTAATCTGTTGGTAATAACGCGATACTACTTATTATGGTGCTAGAATGTCAGCGTCCACATTTGGTAATTTGTCACATCGTTCGGGTCTTGTTTGGGAACAAAACGTGACGATTATTAGTTCGCCAACTCTGACAGAGCGCCGATTTTCAATTAACGCTTCGATTTAGGTTTCTCTCGCCAAAGATTGGCTTTGCCCTAAAATAATCATTTTATCAAATACTTTTGGGTTCATTAAATGATGTGATTGATTAGCCTGAGGAAATCTACTATTTATACTACGCTGACAATACCGGCTAATCACTTTTTAGCTAATGAAGTATATCAATCAAGGTGACAACCATTGCCAAAACAATAATTAATTATCGAGTAAAGCGTTCAAGAGGAGACAGCTGGACACGTTAATTACACTACTCAACAAATCTGAAGGAAAGAATTGCAACTGATGTGCTAAGAGGTTTGTGGGGTATTTGAGGTGGCCTGATTACTACATGTTAGGAAATGTTTATTATCATTTTTGGTTTTAGAGACCCAAAATTAGCAAACAGCTTCTAACATCACAATCAAAAAATGACTGTAAATTAGTGTTATATGGTATGTAACTGGTGATCCAAGCTGAGGAACTTCTTTTTAATAGTTTTGTTTGGCATTTAGTCATGTAAAGACTTACGCCTGAACAACGTTTACAAATCGTTCAACTTTATTAAGAAAACTCACGTTCTGTAAGGAAAGTGTTTCAAGTGTGTTGGGGGACCGTTATCGCGCTATCATAACCGACTATTTGATGCATGAAATTGATGATCATGATTTTGGACACATTTGGTTTCAACAAGACGGCGTTACTTCCCACACACCGTAGATAATTTCACGTTTTGGGGCCGGTCGATTGATAGCTAAAAAGGTGTAATATCATACTGTTAGACTTTTTCCTATGAGGAGCAGAACATCATCTGTGTCATTCTCAACGGTTGGACTGTCTGAGACGTAGCCGCAACCTACAGTTGAAAGAGATAATCTTCAAAAAGTAAATGCCAAAGAATGTTCTTTCGAATGATGATAAAAATTCACCGTTAAATTTGAAGTTTCTGTGTTTTTTTCGTTAAAAAAGTAGAGAACCTTGAAATGAATCCCCTCTTATAAGAAAAAGAAGAAATTTAAAGAACATTCATTACGATCCAATTCGATATCGACGGATAGTTTCGTTGGAGTGAGGAGCATGGGTTAAACCCTCCTAAGAGTGTAGCATTTTTATATATTGAACAGTGAATATTTTTCACTCAAATGTGACGAAATTGGTGCTTAAAAGTATTTTTGGGACCTCGGCGACCAAATAAGTTTGAAGTTAAGGAACTGGCAACATTGTACAATGAAGATTGTTACCAAAGACAAAAGGAACTCAAAGAATCTGTGGAAGTCATTCAGCAGATATTTGTTTAAAATTGTTTAGAAGCAAACGGATACATTCATAAAGTAAAGCGGATTGTGATTGCTGATAAAAAAAAGGATCCACTATGGCAATTTTAAACTAAAAAAAATCATATATGAAACCTGGCCAATCGGGCAAAGCAATGGCAAAGCCAACCATCTGAGCTCCGTATTTGGTGACTTCAGAAGTTTGTGATGTATTATTAGCTTCTAAAACTGGGTTAAATCATTAAGAGGGTCATTGGTTGTCGAAAAGCGCGCGGAAATTACGACTAGACTCAGTGCAATAATTTCCCATAATAAGAGCACTCGGCCTCATGTTGCAAGACCAGCTGAAAACTATTTGGAAAACAGCGGTTGGGAAGTTTTTGCCTCACCGGCCTTATGGCCCGGATTTTGTGCCTTCTAACTAATATTTCTGGAATATGGTTCAGCTTTTTGAGATCCACAATTTCCAGAAAAATAGAAGATTGAAGACTCTGCCGTTTCATATATTGCAGAAACAATGTAAAATTATTAATAGTTTTATTTTAGTGTTAATATTCGACGTTATTGAAACCTTCTTGAGGCTTTAGTGATAGTGATTTGTTATGATTGTTTCATGACATTGTTTACTGTTTAATGCGCATGTGCACAGCGTTGCCCAGACAACATGTGAACGCATACTTACATATACACAATACATATATGTATGTATACTGTGTTGTTCAATATTTTGGTAAACATTAATTTATCAAACTTGGTGTGATTTCTATATTTTCATGCACACTGTATGTACATTCATATATGTACATATATATAAAAGGACATATGTATGTATGTATAAACTTCTATATATAAGTAATACTTGTATATAAATATGTAAGTATATATGTACATAGATTCATATACATAGTAAATCTACTTGCCCTTACTCATATTTATTGAGAGTCGTCGATACAAAATCGAACACTGATATACATTTGTATGTGTATACATATGTATATATGTTGTATATAATAATTTCCTTCTTTTGATTGTATCGCTCAATCATATTTACCGTACCTGTTTTCCCAATAAGTTTGGTGGTGGTAGCTTTAAACATACATACTTATGTGATTAGAAAACAACAAAAAAGAACACCTGTTCTAACCACCACCAAACGGCAACGGACCTCGAAACTAAAATAAAGCACCATTATTATTATTACGCTAACCTACATCACGCCTCCAAATATTCGCTAGTAACACCGTTAGTCAGCCACTTACTTTTGGTAGCGACAGGTTCGAATGCTTTTATTTACACGCCGGCAACTTCAGTACACACACATGTAAGCATAGCAGAAAGACTTTCAAATCCACTTTTCAAATCCAAAATGTAAAAAATGTCAAAAATATTATTAATAATCACAAAAAAAATTGCCTTTTGCACTTGTGCTCAAACATTTTTCTAATTTGCCAGCAGCCGACACATCAAAGACTGACACTTTCTGTTTACTTAATTTAAACAAATAAACAGCGAAAATATTAACAAATTGAGTACTTTTAAATTAAGCAACCATGTCTGATGAATTGAATTCAGATGAAGACCCATACGCGAACGAGTCTTTCGAAAATGACACGGATGAGATACCTGAAATATCTGAAACGGACAGTGAGAGTGAAATAGAACCCGAAATGGTACCATCTAATAGTTCGGTAAGCTCAGAATCCTAGCACTTTAGAACTCCAGGATGACATTTGAATTATTGCAGCTCTATGCTTACGCTAGAAGCCGGTTTAGTGGACGCAAGGGCTCGTTGCAAAATAAGAATTACGTACCCTACGATAGTTCCTCAGAAGACGACCAAGATGTGGTAATCAGTGAGACTATCGCCGAAATTAACACCGAACCCATGTGCATGGATGACGCTATCAAAACGCCAAAAATTTCTTTTAAGGCAGCGCTGACCCGGCGCAGTTCCTCGGCGCGAGTGATTGGAAACAAACGAATGCTTGTTGAACCGCTTTCTATTGTGGAAATACCAAATACTGCACCTACCGTAAGCGATGATGTGAGCAATGGTGAAGTCTCGGACAATGTCGATGAAGATGCGACAGCTGAAGTGAAAACGGAAAAAGAGGCCGAGGTACTTGACAAATTTAAAGACTTAAGTTGTATTCAAGACGACTCAAGTCAGGAAGAAGATAATGTATTGTTGCCGTGCAATGCTCCGCAACCGCATGAAGCACCTGATGACAATGATTCACACAAAGAGATAGATGTGCACGTGAATTCTTTTGACATATCATCAGAGAAATTGAGAGAAAATATGAATAATTTTGCGGATATTGCTAGCGTTAGTGATGGTCCGTCAAAGGAAAATGATAATGAGCTTGTGGAATATGAGCCAAGTATTGATGTACATATTACTAGCGAAACACCGACCAGTTTTAATTCAGAGGAGTATGCCTTCCATTTGAACTTCTTAAAGACGTGTGGATCAAGTGACAAACTGAGGTTAGCAATAACAGATAGCACTCTAGTAGTGATTTTCCTTTTAATTAATTATAAATTGTAGAATGCGGTCCAATCCCCGCAAAAGCTGGAGCTTCTCTAACGATCGCATGCGGGAAATTGAGCGGCACAACCATATTTTGCTACGAAAAATACTCTCACAGAAGCCGACATACCATTTGGCCACACCAAAGCCTACTAAAGTGAGTATTACAAAGAGAAAATTAATAAGTGTCCTGATTAATTGTGGAATCCTTAGTTCGCCACATTACCTCCAACCACGCGTATCACCAGCGCAGCGATAAACCGAAAGAAGAAGCAACGACAAATTGATCTGGATAATCAAGGACTCAAGCGCCGCATCGAAGCTATAACTCTTCGACGTCCCACGCTGCAACATTTAAATTAATAATAAATGTTAATTTTTGATTTTTTGAACATACAAATTTCATTTATTATTTGAGACTAAATGTTGAACAGTGTATACCAATAAATATATTTTGGCCATTTAAACATTTGTAAAATCACCTTTGTATTATAGAAGTCAATTGCATAAAAATTCAAAAAAAATTACTAATAGAGCTATAACCGCGTAAGCGGTGTCTACGTCAATAAAGAAGAATTGAGTTATAAAAGTGTGTAAAATTGAGTAAAAAGTGTTAACTGTAATACTTCAAAATATATCTTGGGAGACATGCTACTCTATTGTTTTAGCCTCTTGCTTTCCAGAATCGGACAATGCAATCTCTTCAGCCTTATTTAAAAAGGTTTCACCCAATGCCTTAACAGCTTTGAATGCTGCTTCGCCATTTTTCTCTTTGAATTCCACCTCGTTTTTGAGCTTTATCTTTTCACGTTTCTCCAATTCACGATAAATAACTTGTCCAATCTAAATAAAGCGTAAAATATGTTCATAGAATAATTGATATTTCACTCGGTTTACTTACGTAGACATCGATAGCTGCATACAGAAGTTGGTTTTCATCCAGTGGAATAACATGCCATTTACTCATACGTACTTTTTTGTTTTTGTCTACAGTTTGCTCAACCTGATTGCAGAAAAAAGTAGATATTAGTAAATAAATACTTCTTTAGTTTTGCTTGTGAGAAATTAACCATAACTCACAACATAATTTGCCAAGCGGTCTAAACTCCAACGTCCACCAGTTTGACACACTTGATTACACCAAACACCCAAGTCTACACACTTTTCTATAAGATGATCTGCATTTACTTCTGGGAAATCACGAGCCAGCTTGCGAAAATCGCTGATTGTAAAATAATTGAAATGAGATGACGAATTGACACATTTATATTAATAAAAGATGATTTCATACTTTTTTATGTTTACACCATGTAGTCGAACTTTTGGATGTTTTAGCAGTGCTACCAGCGCAGCAGGCAGGCGTTTCAAATTGGTCAATTGAAATATGTAACAGCAGTGCTCCTCGACACATATTTGTATAACGGCAGATTTGCCCGGTCCAGTTTGAAAAGAAAATGGCCATTCCATGTCAAACGCCATCGGCACCAATTCAGTATGTACTTGCTTTTCTACCCACTGACTGCAAAATACATTTCATTACAAATACTATAAGAAGCAACGACAATAATAAGCAATAAATGCAGCAAAAAACCCAATTACTTACAATATTAGGTCTGACGCTTCTGCTATTTCATGTCCTTCTGTATGGTATTTAATAGCGCCCTTGTACTTTATAAATGGAAGTTTGCGCTTAATTTCTATTTCTTCCGGAACTACAATGTCATCTTCAGCCATTGAGCGTGTGTTGCGCGTCAAGCGTGCACTACGCCGCTTCGGTGGATTGTCATCCTGGTCAGTATTTTCTTTGTCCTTTGCCGGAAACACGGCGTTCTGAAAGTGAAAATCCACTTGTGAAAAAAGGAGGCAATCGTTTTATTAGCAAATAATATTTACCTCTTCTGTACTTCTTTTTCTACGCTGTCTTATCATTATGCTAAATATGCGATAAAAATTAGGTACTTCGGTTATTTACTTTCCGTTTTATTGTGAAAATGAAACTGTGTATAAATGCTAACTTTTATATTGACAAACACAGCTGCTGATTGGATCTAAGCAATTTTCGCGCGCAAATCTATGCAGTGTTGACGGATCGACATTTCTGTCAATATTTTCATCCGTCTTAGCAACACTTAATAAATATAAATAAATATCAAAGCATTTGGAAGTTTTTAAGCAACTTGAAATGGTGGTAAAGGTTCAGGAGAGCGGCTTTTCCGAAAACGTGCACCAATTTTCACGGGAAATGTCTTAAAATTCGTGTTTTTAATTCCAATTTACGAATATATATGGCGCGTTATCTATTTTTCTTTTTTTTTGCAATAAAAACAATAATAAATATTTCGATTTTGCACAATATTCACGCTATAAATGGCATCACTGTTCGAAATTCAATTGAAAACTAGTGATACAAGCAGTGATCGGGTTCGAAATATCGATACTCTCGATATTCGAGACTAAACAAGAATTGATAAAAATGAGATATACATATAATAGAAAAATATTATTAATTGGAAAAATAAAAATAAATTAAAATATCGATAATCTCAATATTAGAGTTTGACAGAAAATTGGTAAAAATGAGAAATACACAATAGAAAAATATTATTAATTGGAAAAATAAAAATAAATTAAAATATCGATAATCTCAATATTAGAGTTTGACAGAAAATTGGTAAAAATGAGAAATACACAATAGAAAAATAATAATAATTGGGAAAATATAAATAAATTAAAATATCGATATTCTCAAAATTTGAGGCTGATCGAGAATTGGTAAAAATGAGAAATACATAATAGGAAAATTTATAATTCATTATTATTGCAGAAAGAAGAAGAATTTGGACACAGAAGAATTTTGAACACCGGGGTTTTGGACCGACCAGGGATATTATTTTTCGAGCGCTCGAAAAATAATATCCCTGGTCGGTCCAAAACCCCGGTGTTCAAAATTCTTCTGTGTCCAAATTCTTCTTCTTTCTGCAATAATAATGAATTATAAATTTTCCTATTATGTATTTCTCATTTTTACCAATTCTCGATCAGCCTCAAATATTGAGAGTATCGATAATTCGAAAACGATCATGAATCAATAGTGGCCATTCGAATTTACAACAGCTGTGCCATAATTTCGAACATACCTTGCCATTTTCGTTGAAGTGAAGTGATTGTAAAGTTTTTCATATTTTTATAAAAATAACAAAAAAACCTATTTATCTTATTGATTAACGAAAGAACATCAATAATTACGTGAATATAACTTATAGAAAGTATAATTTCAACATCCAAAGACGTGTAAAGTGCAAAAGTGAATTTTTGATTTCGGGAAATACGATGTTTTTTGATAAAAACAAAGAAAATACTGATTTTAAAGGCACGCGCCTAACATATTCGTAAATTAGAACTAAAAACGAGTATTTTAAGACCTTTCCCGTGAAAATTGGTGTACGTTTTCGGAAAAGCCGCTCTCCTGAACCTTTACCGAAATGGTTAATAATACTAAAGAGGATAATAGTTAAAATTGAAATATAATAATTAAGTGTAAATTTATAAGTTGGGCCACACAAGCAATGGGAACAGTTTTACAAAACAAAATATTCGTGTCACCCTTTGTTCAAACAGCTGTTTTATTGTCACCGAATTAACCTCAATCAAATTAAGCCGGTCTGTCCAATTTGAAGAATATTGTTGTATTAAGAAAGCGGATTTAAATTAATTTATTAATATATAAATAACGCAATGGACACAAGAATGAATACATTTTTTGTTTCGGAAAAAATATCCAAGACACGTTGGCTTCCAGATAATTTGCAAGCAAGCGAACGTTTCCTAACCGGCAGCTGGGATATGCCTTCAAATTTTGTGCGTTTGTGGCGTTTACAGCAGAACCAATATGCCGATGACTACAATGAATTTGTGCCGCGCTGTAGTGACAAACAATCCTTCAATAGTGACATTACAGGCATCGAATTCGTTACTACCGACTTAGCTGTTGTCAGTAGCTCTGATGGTAAGTATATTTATATCTCACTATCTTCTTATTTCTTACAAAATTATTACCTTCCAGGTCGCATAACAATAGTGGAAATTAAGCGTGCGGTTGAAGACGATATTTTGCAACAAAACGCCCAAAGTGATGTCCTGCACAAATTTAACGCAAGCGGAGATGCGGCGCCTTGTACGGCCGTATCGGTATATGAAAGAGAGATAGCCACAGTTGGCGAAGATGGTCGATTGAATATTATCAGTGCTAATGATGTCAATCAAATACGGCGCACTCTTGAAGCTGACAGCATTGCGCTAACAGCTGTTAAATATGTCAATCCGAATGAGGTGCTTACCGCAAATCGCATGGGTGTCATACGCATGTTCGATACAAGAGCAACTGAAGAAGAGGTAGCTGTTACGGCTTTCATGACATCGTGTGAGGATGAGAGAAGACCGAACTATGTATCTGCACTCACCTCACATCCCACCCAACCGCATATCGTACTAGCCGGATCGGAGGAGGGCTCCATAACCGTATGGGATCTTCGTCAACCGGGCTATCCGGCATCCTACTTGAGTGCACACAAGAGCGCCATAACAGAAATCGGGTTTCATCATAGAGAACCTTCGAAACTCTTCACAGCCTCAGAGTGTGGCGAATTATGGTTGTGGCAACAGCAATCTAACATGAGCATTACAAGTATGGAAAAACCGGTAGCTGAAAATGTTAATCCCTGGTTAAATGGCGAGCGCGCAAAGAATCGTATTAATGTGACATGTTTAATCTCCAATTTGCGCAAATCTATCAATACATTTGACGCAAGCGGCTCGAAGCTAATCTGCGGCAGTGATAGTGAAGCAATTTATTTAATTGATAATATATACTAAGTGTAGTCTTAGAGCTAGTGTACGATATTAAAATTGGTTACTTTTTAAATTTCCTGAATTTTTATTATAAAGTCATTGTGATTTATACAAATTATATCATGTATGTGTGTGTGGAAGCCTCTAAAAGTTTGGTTGTTGACTTCGCTTATTACAGACATGTACCCACAACATTTTCGCTGCAAACGGAAACAAATATTAAGCATAAAGCGAAAATTTGGTTACAGAGGACAAGCATGAAAAGCTTTTCCGTGGCAGACATGGTTTAGAATTTAGAATAGACTTTTTTATAATGTATTGTATTGCATTATTATTTATTAAACGGTTTACGAAAATCCTGTTAAGTAAAAAAGTACGTTTTGCTTGATAAATCATCTAACGGAAGATCAAAAAAATGAACTTTTGTACGTAGGCGATATTTAAGAAATCGAAGTAAGATAACTACGTATATTTCTAGGGTAATGTGGTTAGTGTCATGTGAAAACTCCTTGCCTGTAGGTCCTCCTTTGCATGTTGAATCGAATTCGGAGCCAGTTCTAGGGCACCGCGTCATTGTATAGCGCTGTGGTCAGTTTGGTCAATGACCAATAAATTGAATCAGTAAATTATACGTCTGTGTGTATGTATGTACATGCAAGAGTGTGTAATTAAATTACCTGTCACATTAACGCAGCGTCATGAAAGCCGTGATAATTCGTTTGTTTGTTTAATTTTTTTACATTTTATGAAAGGTTACATAAAAATAGCATTATTTTATTGCATCTGTGGGAAATGCTGTGCTCATTGTGTTTATACATATATATAATTCGATTGATATCTTAATCATTATAATTTGAACCAACAGCAGCCCACTGAAAATGAAATGTGACTCATGAGTCTTACGTCAAAATATTTGTTTTTATTTTTTTTTGATTCTGTTATTTTATATATCCGACTATGTTTTTTAATGTAAATAATTATCGACACTGGTCTAATATTCATCATTAGGCTTGGAATAGTCGATAGAAGGCCACTTAAAAAAAATGCAGCTTGTAAGTTTATATAAAAAGTGGTTTTCATTAATTAATGTTTATACAAAATGTTTATAAATGTACATAAATATATTCACAGCGACTAAAAATAGGAAATAAATATGGAAACTTTTAAGTTCTATACTATTGTGGAGTATGGTTTGGAAATTGCATCGTCCTTATGCAACAGGCAGGGCCGGGTGAATGGCTGCGTTATGGCGTTGATCCAGACATTGCCGACTAAAATTATCATTTTGTAAAATATTAAAATACGAGTGTCATATTCTTGTACTCACTCCACTTAGATCCTTTCAGCACCGGACAGGCTGCGTGCCTCGTGCGGTAATCGCCTTCCAAAGATCGGTGTAAATTGTACCAGAACAGCACATTGCCCTTCTTGGGTTTTATGGCGAAATTCAAATTCGGAAAGGCAGTAGCGCCACCTTGTTCGACTTCAGAGAGCTGGAGTTTAGTAAAAGTAGTTTTATTAATGAATGTACAGGAAAATATTGAACACACACTTACATAAAATATGGCGGTGGCAATGCGATTACCTAGTCCCTCGGGCAGACGTTCGGTGTCCTGAAAGCGCAGCGAAAATAATAAAGAAAGTGTACTAAGTTGTTACACTCGTGCCACAACTCAGTATGGTTATGTGTGCGTGCTTACCAAATAAAAGTCCCAGTGCGGCTCATAGTGGCCGCCCAGTCCGTAGTTGGCGACCTGTAATTTCTCGCAGCGCGTCACATCGAGGCCAGTGAGGTCCTGCAAATCACGCAACATATCCTGCATGTAAGTGTGTTCTTGATAGGCCAGCCAAGCGTTCTTGCTGATGCGGAAGTCGGTAGCTTTGGACAGAGTGACCACATCGCGCACGGTGGAGCGTTGCATGTAGGGCGTGGCCAAGTATTTGATGGTTTCAATCTTGGTGTCGTCGATAAAATCGTGAAGTGTCAACACCAACGGATCCAGGCTGTGCTCCTCCACTTTAAATGGGGCGAGAAGACGATAAGGATGATTTTTGCTTTCGTAACGGCAGCGCAGCGGACGCAATTGCGTGGGCGATGCAGTGATTTCGCCGCGACACACTTTCTTATACGTCTCAAATTCCTCGGTTTGCTAAGTGTAGAGAAGCGGAGTGTGTGTTTATGTGTTAAGCTGTAATCTGTTAAATTGAGTTAGAGTTGATCGACTTACATGGTAGTACGAGGGACTTGTGGTTAGCGTTGGCTTCCGCTCGCCAACCGGACTGAGTATTGTGTTTCTCACATATGAAGCGGTTGCACGTGTGGGATCAAGGCTCAACACGTCATCTGAGAGCTTGAGCGCGGTTTCTAAATCGCCTGCGAGGTATCAAAATTCATTAAATGGAATGAGAATGCTTTTCCAGAAATGGAAGAGTATGGTGGAAATAGCTTACCTAAATTGAGCAAACTCTTTGCAACATCCTCCACATACTCTAGTGTGTGCGGATCCATGTAATATGGTTCGCGACTGAGTCGTTGCATGGATTCCTTCAACCACAATTTCGTATGATTGTATTCCTCCAAATGAAACAGTTGCTTACCCAAAACAAAACAGTCCTGCCAGGTCATGCTTGTACTGGAAAAAAGTAATAATAGACGAAACCGAAATAAATAAGAAAGTTGGAAAACTACTTCAAAAAGTATACTTATATAAAGAAGTTTGTTTTTTCTTCCATGACAAATACTCTAAGATCAAAAACCCTGCCAACACTCACCCATATTTGACGCCATTTAAGAAACCGCCTGCTATCTGCGCCGTATCCAGATGATAAGTCTCCTGCAGACGAGCCAAAGCAGCCGCGGATGCTTTGAAGTCTTCTCCACTTGGGAAACTGAGAGTTTCGCGAAACTCAACCATTTGTCGCAGGAAAGCTGGTGAACGAAGTATTAATTTAGGACGAAGTTATGCTTTTTTGGAATGTTATGGACCACATTTCATTTACTTACTGTTCGCAGCCTCATCTGATTGCACGCGCTCCTCATAAATCGTCCAATCGGTGGTTAGGCGCTTCATTAAGCGGTAAACATTGACGGGATTGGTTAAATAATTTTCGGTATTACGGGCCGCCTGCGCATATTCCATTTCGATGCGATGCAGTTCACTGAAATGATATTTGAGTTATCAAAACTTTTGCAATTTATCGAGACCTTAAACCTTTATTGTGAAAAAAAGTGACAAAATTAAGTGAACTTTGCTGCCAGCTTGATCCTGCGCCTGTGGTCTACACAACCGGAACGGACCCGGATTTTCTCTGACCAAGGACTGTCAACTCGATAGAATTCTGTCGCTTCAACAACAACAATGTCATTAAACCATCCTTCCGCTTAGGGGATGGACCGAAAAGGGCGCCTAAGTTGGGGTTTGAAAGTTAGGGACATAGCTCGATATGCCAAGTCCTTTTTTAAGGGTGCTACTAAACAACTGCCCAAACGATGATGATGGAGCTGACGTTAGCTAACAACGGTAACCGTGAATGTGCTAGAGAATTATTTTGACCTAAAGAATTTCTGGCAACTAACAATTGTGCTTCATTCAGAAAATCATCAGGTTTTGGATATGGAAGCATAGATTGATCAGCATTATTTGAAGGTAAAAACATTCTCATATTAAAATTATTAAGTAACTCATTGCCCGGTTGGTCCTTAATTATACTATTTATGAAGCTTTTTTGAATAGGCTGTGGGTGCTGTTGTGTATTAAGAAGGAAGTTATCGTGTCCCAAAAATGTATTCGGTGGTGGCTGCTGTAGAACATTTGAATATCTTGTGGTAGCAGTGCGAAAAATAATATATGTAAGCCCTTGTTTCTCAGCTGAATTTTTAGTTCGGTGTTCAATATCCAAGACCTAAATTCTTTGCGCGCTTTGAAATGCTTCGAAAATGTTTTCGGCCTCAATATTTATGGTACATCCACGTGTACTTTATCGAGTTGTTGTTGTTGTCGATAGAGTGTATGTGGATACACTATAAATATTTCTCCTACATACATTCGTGCGACCTTCAAAGCGGTGAAAAGTCTCCTATGCAAAAGCAAATGGACGAGATGCGTGATATGATTTCGAGACTTGTCAAGTCTGTGAGTGATCTTGTGTCAGTTCAGGTGATCCATGCAACAACTGTTCCGGCCAATGTAAGTGGTTATAATATTCCATTTAATGACACGATCGTTGGTCAGGCGGCAATGTGTACGACTCCACAACATGAAACTAATAATACAACGACGACAATAGGGTTACCACCATTGGGAACTATTACAAAACGTGAATGGAAGCGAAGTACATACAGTTCACGAAATCATTGAATTATTACCTAATTTCTACCCATTAACATTAATTTTGGAACATTAACTTCGGTGCAATTTATAGAAAAGGTAACGCTACTACAAGAAGTTTTGTTAGCAGCTCAATCTAAGCTAAAAGGCGTCGCCAAAGAATGGCTTGATGCACAAAATGTGTTCCAGGTCTCCTTTCGTAGAAGCATTCCAACATGATTTCTCAGCGCAGCATATGATATGTTTATTGGAAGACCGTTATGACAAACGATGTCAGTCATCTCGAAATTATGATATCGGGGATTGGATCCAGTATTTAAAGGTCCGTATATCGTTACGAAGGTACTAAACTACAATAGATACATCATTGAGGATCTACCAGATTCAACGCATACACAAAGACGTTATTGTAACACTTGTAGTGTAGATCATATGAAACTATGGTGTACATTGAGCAGTGAGTTAGACAGCGATGATGAAGACGAAATGTCAGGAGAGGCCGAGCTGTCAACGACAGTTATCGAGTGAGAGGCATTCGTTGTTGGACAAGCGAACGAAGCAGTCGAAGCCTTCCATAATCATTCAGTCATTGAACTAAACAAACATTTCCACTGCTATTCAAACTGCCTATGATTCTCATACCAAAACTGCTCTCTCCTCACGCTGTAAACTTGAACTCTTGTATTGTCGGCTTCACTTTTGTTATTCTTATCGATCAATTTGCCTATCAGTGGCTTCGGTATCAGTCGTCTTACGACGTGCCCGCCGTGTAGGTAGGTGTGTTAATGAGATAGGCTTTTAAGGCATTCGCAAACGTGTCGACGGCCGACGGCCAGTGTCGTAACTGATTAAACATTCAAATTTTATTATTCAACGTAATAATTTGATGTTTAACGTCAGTGTTACCGGTTTGAAGAAATCTTCTTTTAAAATTCAAACATTTCTCTGTTCGCCGTTTCACCTTTATTTATTTTCAGCTAGTTAGTTTCGCATTTGTGTTATTATGCAGATGCGCAGTCGGTTCATCGTTTGTTCATGATCATTGCGAATTTCATCTCTGTTCATAGTACAAGGCCGTGTGCGAGTAGAGGGGTACTTGGTCGTAAGCTCTTTCGAGCATTGCTCCTCAAATTAACGAATTTGCTTAATAGAAACTAAACTCCTTTTTGGTATATTCAAATAATGGTATTTATGAGAGCCTCTTGCCGTGTTGTGAAATTTCCACACTCCAGTTTTAGTTTTTTTTTTAATTTGACCGAACTGTATGTACAAACATGATCGAAATAGTTAATATTTCTGATTTGGCAGACTGACCAGTAAATAATAGTTAACTTGGTTTGAAAGCGGCATTTACTTGAAATATCTCTCTATCACATGAAGCGACAAAAAATTAGGAACTGAAATTTGTTTTTAAAAATATTTGATAAAATTAAAGTATTAGAGAAAAATTGATTGATATTTGAGTAGCCTCCATTTTATAAAAAAAATAGATTTTGCAGTTCCTTTAGATAGCGACATTTGTACTAATCAGAAGTCTTATATTGTGTTACTCGTATATTTGAAATGACCACAAGGGTAGACATCATGGCAACGAGGATACTGCCTTTTTCCCCCTTTACTTCAAGGACGCATAACTCAATGAATTTTTTTTTAGTTTTTTTCTAATTAGTTTTCTATCGGTAAAGAAAAAATGCATAGTGAAAATATCAAATATTTTTTATCGAGTGCTTAATTGGTCGGCTTGAAAACCGCTTCACTAATTACTTACTATACAATTTAAAGACGGAAGAAAAAAAAATTATATCGGTTTTGACAAGCTTTTGTGCAGAAGATATTTATATTTTTGTATGGAAGATACGCAAATATTTTCAGTAAAGTGACCCCACTTCCATCAGCACTGTATAATATTTCCAGCATGAAGCTTTAAATCTTGTTGAACCCTCTATTTGTCGAATAATTCTGGAAATTATATACTACTGTGGATAAAGGATAGTCGAAATATTAGGTAGTCGCAGTTGTGTCATACCATAGTGTTACAAAGGTGAGATTTTAAGTTTCATTTAAGCAAAAAAAAGGCAAGCCAAGCAATGAAATTTGTAAAGTTTTCGGAGATAGTTCGCTTGCTTCCGATCTGGAAATTCGATGTGAAGGATGCACCTCGCTCTTGCTGATCTATCGCTGAAAATTCGATGAAAATATCGTAAATATTGACCAGGACCGTCATATAAGCAGCCATGACATTGCTAATAACTTCACTTTCATCATTAAATGGGTTTGAACTATTCAAAAAGGCTGGCTACAAAAAGAAGCTCGATGTTTGGGTACCAATAAAATACGACAATAATGTTCGAAGAAGATCATGTTCCAAGAGTGGTGAAGGTCAACAAATGGTCGCAAAGCTAGGACTGACGCCTCGAAAGGTTATACTCGTACTGAGTGTTTGGTGGGATTGGAAAAAAATCATCCACTAGGAGCTGCTCCAGACTGGTCGAACGATTGATTCTACTTTTTACTGATGAGATTGGAGCAAGCAATCGAAAAAAAACCGCCAGAACTGATCAATAGAAAAATGGGAAAAAGTAGGCGACCAAAATGGTACATATCAGGTTCAATAAGCTCATTATAAATATAAAAAATAATAATTTGAAGTTTAATTATAAATACAGAAATACTTTTTTAATTACTTAATATTTTTTTCTAGGTTGGTATGTCTGTCAGTGGTATCTCTACGAAAAGTCACATCAAAATAATCATTAGTGGTTAGTATAGGCTCGTCTTTCTGAGGTACATGAAGTGCATTCACTTTTTACGATGAGTAAAATTATTCAGCAAAGGAGTTCCATTAAATTTTGCGTGCGGAATCAGATTTCTGGTGTCGAAACGATCAGAATATTGGAAAACGAATGATCAACACGGCAATTGGGAAACGACAATTAAGAGACAGGGATCTTACTGACCTCGTTGGAATATCGAAAGGATCAGTGAAAAACCTTTTTTAAGATCATTTGGGCTTAAGAAAAGTAAAAACACGGTTGACTCCAAATCAATCATATCTTTTTTTTGAAAAACAGCGTCCCCTTAACGTCTGTGATACAAGCCTTTCCGACTACCAGAATGTCATGAAACTTGGATTTATACTTACGATCCAGAAACTGATGATCAATCGGCCGAATATCGTGGCAAAGGTGAGTCGAAGCCGAAGGACCCATGTCAAAAATCAAGGTTTTCTTCGATTGATGACAGTATTCTTCGATTATCGAAGTGTGGGCACTCCGAATTTCTTCCGACTGCCCAAACTGTCAACAAAGAAAACTATTTGAGTGTTATGCGTCGTTTGCATGAAGCTATTCGTAACAAGAGGTCGGAGTTATGAGCCGCCAACTCTTGGTGTTTGCACCGTGATAATGACACGTCGTATATTGCATTGATTCTTCGTGAGTTTTTGGCCAAATTTTCAACCAAAATTGAGCCGCAACCACCGTCTTCGCCTGATTTAGCTTCATTTGAGAGTCTGTTGAAGACATTATACGTAAATCGCTACGCGCATTGAATGCTATTCCACAAATTAACTTTAACAACTATTGCGAGGATTCGAAAAAACGTTGGCACAAGTGTATTGAGGTCAAGGGAGACTACTTTGAGGCGGACGACATAAAGTTTGAAGAATAAATAAAGATTTTTAAAATTATGAACAAAGTCTTACTATTTCTTGCGCATAGTATTATATTTTGAATAATATTATACACGTATGAATGTGGAAACCCCTTTGCACGAAATCCCCCATTCCCACTGGGCTGCTGACTATTTTCGAAGCTCAAATTTTCGATGCGTTTGAAAACCAGAAAAACACGCATAAAATTAAAAGCAAATTTAATAGTTATAGAAATAATAAACATGGGACAAATCGTTATTAGCACATCTCGAAAACTGCTTTGCTGTCTTTGTACAGTCGGTTCGGTTTTTTGCGAGTGTTGTTCAGAACTCACTATTGCGTGAACACTTAACGAACTTGTCAAACTCGATGTTATACATACTTTATTGTCCATATTTCATAAAACATGATAAATCAGGATAATAAATTAGCGCTTATTTATTAGCAAGACTCAAGCGGCGTCGCTTGCACAGACACAGTCTGTGAATACACACACACACGCGTGGACACCGGGGCAGAGACACTAGTTATTGCTTTTTAGCAATATGCTAATGCTAGAATTTTGCACGCCCGGCCCAAAGCTGCTTACCTCTCAAGTGTCTGCAGTTGATGCTTGCTGGCGCGCACATATTCTCGGAAGCTTTGCAGCAGATACTCTTCGGTGCGGAGCAAATTCTCTAAGCCGGAAATGGATGAGAAATAATCAATTTGAGCGCTGCAAGTGGACAGCAGGCCGACAACGACGAACAGGAGGGTGGCACCTTTCCAACGCATTTTGGACATTTTTTGTTGCTTTAATGCTTGAAGTCTTTGTTTAAAATATGTAAATGCGTTTATACTTTTTTCAGAATAATTTTGAGTTTACTTTATGTAATTATATATTTTTTTTATTTTTTTTTTGTAATTTTAATTTTGAAAAATTGCACTTTTCCGTATCTTTTTTTGCGCTCCTCAGCACTTGCTCTGGATTCACTGGAATGCTGAGCAGCTCATACGATTATTCGCAGAATTTGCAATTTAGCACTTTTTGTTCACAGAGTTGATCTTGTCACTTGGGCCGTTATTCGTGCGCACCGAAAGCTAGGCGTGTACGATGGTAGTTCGGGCGTGTCGCAGAATTCGCTATTTGAGCTACGCGATTTGTGTGAACTTGACGGCGTCGCGTTAGAAACACAACTAGTCCATTGTTGGCGAGATTTCAGCAAGGCTTTTGACGCGCTTCCACTGCCGCCGTGAGTAGCTCAACATCTTCATTTCAGTTGTGTATTTTGCATTTAATTATTTTGTTTCATTTTTTATGCTAATTTTTTTTGCTAAAAGGCAATCGCGTTCGTCTGTCCAGCAGCAGCACTTATGATACAAATTAAATTATTCTGTTATATTCGCGTCGTTTAACCCGCCTGCGAGTCGCACAGCACACAGTCACTTTACATAATTAAATAACGGGTGATTTTTTTGAGGTTAGGATTTTCATGCATTAGTATTTGACAGATCACGTGGGATTTCAGACATGGTGTCAAAGAGAAAGATGCTCAGTATGCTTTGACATTTCATCATGAATAGACTTACTAACGAGCAACGCTTGCAAATCATTGAATTTTATTACCAAAATCAGTGTTCGGTTCGAAAATTTTTTATCGACAAATTTTGTTCAGCGATGAGGCTCATTTCTGGTTGAATGGCTACGTAAATAAGCAAAATTGCCGCATTTGGGGTGAAGAGCAACCAGAAGCCGTTCAAGAACTGCCCATGCATCCCGAAAAATGCACTGTTTGGTGTGGTTTGTACGCTGGTGGAATCATTGGACCGTATTTTTTCAAAGATGCTGTTGGACGCAACGTTACGGTGAATGGCGATCGCTATCGTTCGATGCTAACAAACTTTTTGTTGCCAAAAATGGAAGAACTGAACTTGGTTGACATGTGGTTTCAACAAGATGGCGCTACATGCCAGACAGCTCGCGATTCTATGGCCATTTTGAGGGAAAACTTCGGACAACAATTCATCTCAAGAAATGGACCCGTAAGTTGGCCACCAAGATCATGCGATTTAACGCCTTTAGACTATTTTTGTGGGGCTACGTCAAGTCTAAAGTCTACAGAAATAAGCCAGCAACTATTCCAGCTTTGGAAGACAACATTTCCGAAGAAATTCGGGCTATTCCGGCCGAAATGCTCGAAAAAGTTGCCCAAAATTGGACTTTCCGAATGGACCACCTAAGACGCAGCCGCGGTCAACATTTAAATGAAATTATCTTCAAAAAGTAAATGTCATGAACCAATCTAACGTTTCAAATAAAGAACCGATGAGATTTTGCAAATTTTATGCGTTTTTTTTTAAAAAAAAGTTATCAAGCTCTTAAAAAATCACCCTTTAGTATAAATCCAACGGTACTTCTTATGCTGCGTCGGGCGACCGAAAGCAGTGAACTAATTAAGCAAGCTCATGATAACTCGCTGGCTCCCGTTTGTGTGCACCAAACGCAGCTAAGAACTGAACTCGACTAGGTCAATGTCGCAACTCGATACGAGCGCTCTGGTTTGCGGTCCATCAGCGCGGGCTTCCGCGTCGCTTTGTAGTAGTTTATTTCTAGAGTTGAAAAGTATTGTAACTCTATTTTTAAAGGCATGTACTGTTCGCATTTTTATACTCATAACAATACCCGACTGGATATTTTGTGCTTTAAGATCGAATAAAAGAAGAAAAGCTGAAATACAGCCAGAAAGAGAAGAGAGAATGTATAATAGAATGGACCACAGTACTCGAAATGTTTCTATATCCTTTAATGAGCTTTAAAAACGGCGAAAGGCAGGACCAACGTCTGAAATGCAAATGTAGAATGATTTGAGCTCCCCTTTTGGTCTCTATAGCGCACTCATTTGTTGGTGTTGTAGCGGCAGAATTTGGCCGAGTTGACAGCCCTTGACTTGCCCGGGTCCGTTCCGTTTAAATAGATCTGACTGTCGTGAGGACGGTAGCGCACTCGGGTACTAATGAATCTGTAAACCCTGAAGCAGGTTTTTAGCTGCTGTCGAAAGTTTTAGACATCTTTGTATTTTAACAATAACGACTTCAATAGCCAGCATCTCTTGAATGCGTGTTGGGTGTTGTAAGTTATCTTCGCTCGTTTTCAGGCCCTTCCGATCTGCTTAGTTCGTTTGCATGCAGCGAAATTCGTGTGAACACTTACGATCTCAATTATATTCCGATGCATTCTACATGTCGACACGTAAGTTGTGTGTGTGTGTACGTCGGAGTATTGATAAGCGTGTTCTACAGTAGGGAAAATCAAGAATGCGCTGAGATATTTATATTATGAATATATGAGCTTTTAATTAAATGTCAACTACAATGGGAATGTCAGCAAGGCATTGAATCGCAAAAGCAATGGGCAAAGCGCTGCAAGGAGGGGTGTCAGTTGCAATTTGCACGCGCACACGTCGCCATGTTTGTAAGTACATTTATTTGTAGAGATATTTATATATACATATTATACATATGTATGTATGTAGTACAAATTGTGTAAGTAAGTACATACATATATACACACCGATTTGAAAAATGCATTCGAACAGAAATACGCTGATATTTATTATGATGTTTCTTATTGATTTTAATTGTTCGCTGGCTTTAAATAAAGTCATGTTCTACAATACATTATTTTTATCAAGGGTCGTTTGTGTTATGTTTCCCATCAAATCGTATCTTTTGAACGGAACTATACACAGCCCTCTTATACCTTGGATTGTTGGACGATGTGCACACTTTCTTATGGTTATAAATATATCGTCACCTGAAATGCAAAATAACGTAACAACATTTTCAGAAATTTACAGTGGCATGAATGAAACACGAAATAAAATCGAACATGAGTGAAACAAAATATTAATATTGGTTAAGACTGGTTTATATATACATGACCGCAGATCCAGAAAATGTTGAACATATGTAATATTATGTATATAATTTGAAGTAGTGAAGCGTAATCAATAAGACACTCAATTTCGATTTTTTTGATGATACGTTATTTTGCATTTCAGGTGACGATATGTACCTTTGTATACAGAACCTTTGTTCCCTTCTGAGGTCCTACTGAGGCGGGTCCTTCTACTTACAGTTTATACTTTCTGAAGTTTCCAACTTTCTTACCCGTTTGTTGGATCCAGTTCTTACTAGCAACATTGCTTGAAATAAATATCCTTCGAGTTGAATTAATGATGCTTAGTAAGGAATTTGGAAGATTTATGGTCCTTTGCTCTTTGGCAACGGCGAATACCGCAGTCGATGAAACAATGAGATGTACGAGATATGCGGCGATATTGACTTAGTTCAGCAAATCAAGAGGCTAAGCTGGCTAGGTGATATCGCCCGAATGAATGAAAACACTCTAGCTCTGAAAGTATTCAACACAGTACCCGTCAGGGTAAGCAGAGGAAAAGGAAGATCTCCACTTCGTTGGAAAAACCAGGTAGAAAAGGACCTGGCTACACTTGGAATCACGAAGAATAGGTTCAGACTGACAGATGACAGACATGGCTAAATCGACTCAGCTCGTCAGGTTCAGCGTGTTTATAAATATATGCACTTTTTAGGGTCTCCAACGTTTCTTTTTGGTTGTAATTTCGTGGCAAACTTAGTATATTCTGCTCAGGGTATGATAATGATTAACAAAAAAAAAAAATCAGCTATGAAATGTCTCTCCATGGCTTGTGAGATGCTTCGCACAATTCACCAAACTTAGTTTCGCGTTGAAATAAAGTATTAATTTAATTAAAAACAAATACATTTTTAATTTAAATTAATAATTTAATTAACAAACACACAAGACGCATTGTTAATTTAATTTGATAACACTTCTTCCTACGCACATTAGCCCGCGTCACCACCGTAGGGTTAAGGCGGCTATTCAAGTTTCATTGAGCGTCAGTCAGTCTAATGAGTATGCGAAAGCGTTGACTTGGTGATACATAGTTGATGTATATCTATTGTTTACTTCGCTTTTGGCGGCAGTTTCGCAGGTTTAAAATAACACACGGTTATCAAGCAGGTGCCGGTTACGATCAGCTGTGTGTTTGTGCGCCATATTCGAATGAGGTTTCAAAAATTCAGCTAATATTCGAAGCCACAAATCTCATATAATGACAGAAAGTAGAGAGAGGCCGCACAAGGTGACATGAAGGCGATTGATTGGCCATTAAAAGCTGTGTTTTATTAACCTAAGCTAATTAATTAAAGCATAAATTAAAGTAAGGAGCTTAGAGTGACGCTTATATGGGAGAAGCTAACGGTAATGCGTTGATAACCTAAAAAACGCTCGTAAAGTGGCTTTATGAGGCGAGTAAAACTTAGCTAATCAGATGAAGCACAAACATACATACAAATACACACATATGCCTTGCCTTTAGTCGCGCTTGTAGTGCTAATGTAGTGCTTAGTTCTTGAGTTGAAAACAGTTATGCAGATGAGGCGTAAGCGCGTGTGCTCGAGTTTGAATTTTGTCCAAACTTGTTTGGTAGATATCTTAAGTTATGAAAGCTTTTTGCCGAAAAACAATTCCTTATTGTGGAAATATTGAAGACATAAATACACTCATATATGTATGTAACGTTGTATGTATATATGCATATATGTACATATGTGTATACATATTTGAAGGTAACCGCATTATATAATGTTGCGCTTCTGCTACCATTTTTGTTGTGTCACATTAGTAGAATGCAGTTAGACGTTGATACCATAAATAACGGTAAAAAAGTTAACTGCAGAAAGCAATCTCGATTTTGACATCAACCAAATACACAGATAAATGTTAAAGTGGCCAGCAATTAGAGCATGACGGCATTATTTTGAAATAAAATAAACTTGTTTGAATTAAAATTTATAATTCGCCGATTAGCACAACCACTTTGGACGAGAGCCGAAATCTAACCGAGCGCCTTTTTGGTTAACGAGTTAACGAAGATTATATGTCCCTGAATCGAGCGGGATTGTCTGCATAGACTTTAGAATTTACATATCCTCACAGAAAAACGTCTAACGATGTGATATCACACGATCTTGTTGGCCAATTGACCGACCCAAAACGTGAAACTATCTGCTCACCAAAGTGTTCTCATAATAAATCCATGGGTTGATGCGGTGTGTGGGAAGTGGCGCCGTCTTTTTGAAACGAATAGTCGCCAAGATCACGACCTCCAATTTCAGGCATCAATGTCAATTATCATGGCCCAATAACGGTCGCTATTGACGGTTGCGTTCTCACCGATATTATTTGTGAAGAAATTTTTTTTAATGAAATGGCAGGTATTGAATCTCTTCAGGTTGCTGTTCGACCCAAATGCGGCAATTTTGCTTTTTTAGTTACCCATTGAGCCATAAATGGAACTCTTCAAGAGCTCGTAGTAGCTTGGGAAGGTAGAACGGCTTCAGTTCTTTCACAAGCTTTATCTTGTACGCTTTCAATTTCAGATCTCGATGTAACAATTTGTAAAGTTCTGCATATGATTTTTAGAGTGGATGGAGAGTTAGAGCTTCTTTAGCCAAGTGGTTAGATATTCTTTAACTTCTTCCTTTAACTTCTTCCTTTTCGCTGTTTGGCGCTAATTGGAAATTCATGTGGAGTCAGGTTCTACTCCACTTGGTCTTTTCAACGGAGTGGAGGCCTTCATCGTCCTCTGCTTTCCTCGGCGGGTACTTGCTGTTGGTATTAATGCTGGTACCAAGAAGACAGCCAAACCCCTAAGATTCGCTTCCTTATCCAGCAGAACTAACGTCACGGTTCTTGAGGCCAATGATATCAGTATCATCGCCATTGAATATTGTACCTTCTCTATTCAGCTCGAATTATTTTCTCGAGCAGTAGATGGAAGTAGTTCCACGATAGGGAAGCCTACTTTCTTCTTTTCTGAAGCCTACTTTGGTATCGAACCGCTCGGAGAGGTCTTTCAGTTTGTTGGCGATAGGCCTCAGTCTTTCAGTCAAATTGTGGATTGAGAGCACACTTAAATTCGAATCGTCGGCCATACTTTCGTTCTACCCTATTCTACAAAGAAGCTGATGCATGCTTCTTATCAGTTCTGCTTTAACCAGCTGAGGATTCGTTAATTGTGAGCTGACGATTATGTAATATAATAATTAAAGAAAGTAAAGTAACTGAGTAATTTCCAATATCGTTTTATGGGAAATCTATGCACGTAATATAATAAATTTTTGTAACAAAAAACAAAAAAATTAAAAAGAATCAATAAAATAAACAGTTATAATTGAATCACAACCAAAGAAACGTGTCTTAAAAGAACGCCACGTCCTTTTTAACCTCATTTCAACTACGAAAGTCGAATAATTTTCAATCAAATATTCAATTTTATTTTATTATCGATCATAAGGTTGCAAACATGCCGCTTATCAGCGACTTAACTGATAATCTGTGCAAAACACTTCCGAAATGTTGAAAAACCAGTGTGTGCCGCAGCGGCCGTAACTAATAAGTTGTTAAATTTCGCATTATGCCGTTTTTATGGCGCCAATTAGCGAGCTCAGCTAAACGTCGCGATGCTCGCAGCCAAATGCATACATATTTATGTGCTGAAACAAGAGCGAAGAGCAATAAAAATACGGTGCAAAAATGAAGCAAAAATTCGCCCACGCAAAGCGGAAGCGAAGTTCAGATTTTGTTTGAATACATCGCCATTCAACAGCTGCCACCGCACGGCTGCTTAATTCCAACAAAATGTCGTTTCTGTCAACATTTCTCGCCGCTTATAATTAAGCGCAAATGCAATTAATATTTCCACATTCACACTTCGCGCTTCCCAGGTGGCTCGGCATGTGCGGGCTTTAAATTTGCTTCAATCACTTAAAAATTTCGATGTCGCTTTAATAGCGCTAATTATTGAGCAAAAGTAAGAGTTGGAGCATTTAGTTATGATTTGTGGTAAAAATGTTTTTTTTTTTTTGGGTTTTGTATTTTGTGTTTTTGATTTGCTAAACGATTTATTTATAACAAAAGCAGGTTCACAGAGATATTAAAAATGTGTTAAAATTTAAACCGGAAATTATGCAAATAACATATTATTCTAGATACATATTGATTCTTCTCGAATCGAATTTCACTAGAAGCTCTACGATATAAAAATTGATAAATAGAAACTAATGAGCAACAAGTTGATGATGATGATGATGTGTATTAAGTTCAGTTTCTAACACACAAACATATTTAATTATAAAATTGGAATTGTAATCTCAATTACTGTTTAAAGGAGGGATTTCGTACATAATTTTCACCTGTTGTAATAATAATAAATTTCTTCACGTGTTCTCCGAAGCTATAATGCCATTCACCAATACAAAATATGAGTTACAAGAACTTGCTTCCGATCGTACAGTTTGCAGAGCAGCAGTATGCTATAGTTATTCAATCTGTGACGTCGCTTCACTATATAGGTTCTTGAAAAGTTCCAAGAAGATCCGACGTTTTCGAGCCAAATTTTGTTCAGCGGTTAGGCTCATTTATGACTGAATGGGTTTGTAAAAAAACAAAACTCCCGCGTTTGGAACGATGAACATCGTTAATATGTTCTATACCTGTCTTTTCATCCAGAAAAAAACATGGTTTCGTGCGGTGTGTGGGCCGGTGGAATCATCGGTCCATATTTCCGCAAAACCGTCAAAGCCGAAAGGTATCGCGCCATGATAACAGAACTATTTGATGCCTGAAATTGAAGTTCATGATATCAGCGACATTTGGTTTCAAAAATCAATGAATTTATTGAGAGAATACTTCGGTGAGCAGATAATTCCACGTTTTGAGTCGGTCAATTGGCCACCAAGATCGTCTGATATCACATTGTTAGACTCTTTCCCGTGATGATATAAATATATAAAGTCCAAAGCCTATGCGGACAATCTCGCTTCGATTCAAGCTCTGGAGCAAAACATCACGAGTGCCATTCGCCAGTTACCAGTAAAAATGCTCGAACGAGTAATCAAAAATTTAACTTAATGGATGGACCATCTGAGACGTAGCCGCGGCAATATTTGAAAGAGAAAATCGTCAAGAAATAAATGCGAAAAAATCTTCTTTCGAATAATAATAAACATTCCCCATTAAATTTGAAGTTTCTGTGTTTTTCTTTAAAATATGGAGCCTCGTGGCAAACTTAATATACCCTGTTCATGGCATAAAAATCGAATACCTTAATGCCTACATTGAGTGTTGCCGTGCCATTATTGGGGAATTTAACAGTTAATTGCATATATTATTACATACATATTTCTATTTAATTGCTTTGTGTTACTTTGCCGTATGCTTTGGATTGTTATTTTCTTGGAATTTCAATATAACAGGCAAATTGTCCTTAATCCATGGAATCCATGGCAGAATGACATTTTTTAGGATATTGACGTATTTCTCCCTTTTAAAATTCCATCAATCATATTGAGTGGACCTACACCATCCGAAGAAAAAAATTCCCACACCATGATTGATCTTCCACCATGTCCCACTACGCGTGAAACATAGTGAGGATCAAATTCTTAATAGATTGGTCGGCAAACATACCTTCAACCATCAGGATCTATGCGATTTATTTTGGTTACATCGCTCCAAACAACATACTTCCATTTATTTGTTGTCCAAGATCAATAAGCGTTGAAAAAGTCAACACATCCTTTCTTTTGAATTTTAGTTAGAAGTGGTTTCATGCGTGCTATTCTGCCGTGAAATCCAAATTCGACTAAACGCCGGGCAATTGTTCTCTTGGAAATTCGGACATTATATTCGTCTTGACTTTTATGTAGAATGTCAGTGGAGCTCTTTTTTGGGTCACCTCGGGGAATGAGTAATTCTGCAGTATATTTCTGTTGAAGTTTTAAAATTCAGTATATGCTTAAGGGCATTGAAAACAATTTCTTTTGAGCATTTAACCTGATTCGAAATTTGTTTGTACGTCTTTCTAGACTGACGAAGGTCAAAAATGTAACTACGTAGGGCGAGGAGCTTTTACTTATTAAAAAACTTGATTAATACATTTTAATATATTTTAAGCCAAAAATTTGAAACACACCCTTACCAGAAATCAATAATATTATTAATAAAAATTAACACCTTGAGGAATTTTAATTCTTATTAGCTGTCGCACTTAATTCACCTTCTATATCGTAACGAATTTACAACTTTGGAAAAAAATAAAAGAATTTTAACTTCACAACAACAAAACAGAATGAATTTAGTAGTAAATAGAGTAATACGAACAATACAAAAGTTTTAGGAATATAAATAATGGTATATCAAAAATTTTTATCATCTTACTCATCGGCCACCTACAAAAAAGGGAGCGTTTCTAATACGCTGTCAACAGCTGTATGTACGAGGTGTGATCAAAAAGTATCGCGAATTTTGTGTTTTTTCAAAAAATATTTATTTATTCATGAATATCTATTTTGTCTCCTTCAAAGTAATCCCCATGAGATATTATACACTTGTGCCAACGGTTTTTCCAATCTTCGAAGCACTTCAAAAAATCATTTTTTTTATCTTCTTCAGCTCCTCCTTCGATGCCGTCTTTATCTCGTCAAGAGAAGCGTAACGTCGTCCTTTAGGGAACAAGAAAATGTCACAGGGGGCCAGATCTGGGGAATACGAGTACGGTGTCTGCGGCATCATTAGTGTGCTGTTTGTTGGCCAAAAAGTCGCACACAAGCAACGATGTGTGAGCAGGGGCGTTATCGTGGTGCAAATTGCGCATAACCGTTTTTCCCTGTGGCAAGAACCCATGATGCACCACGCCCTTGCAATCGAAGAAAACTGTCAGTTACGATTCGCGATACTTTTTGAACGCACCTCGTATACAGGGTTTAGGAAGTGGTACTTATATATAAAAATTTCACCATTTTTTGGCACAAAACTGTAGGTATTTCATATTTAGCTTTCGGAGCAAAAATTCTATATGCCAGGAGAGCTTATAGACCTCTTTTTGAATATTAACTTAGTTATTTGAACCTGTATCGAATGTATTTCACTCCATTATTGATACTTTTACTGTGTGCGCATACCCCGCAGAGAAATCAGTTACTTACAAATAGCCGTAAAATTAGCAATCAAACGAGTCAGCCGATTATACGTATTTACTACGAAAAGATATTCCACAATATGTCAATTGTCAGATTTTGGCTAGTAATACAAGTATATCACTCTAACCTGAGAATCAGTATTCAAATTTACCGAATTCATTCGCCACTACATATAATATTCGAATTTCAAACTATAGTGGTACTCTCAGCCTAAATGTATGCCACTATTGTATTTACATTATGAATGTCTGTAAATTGATTGAAATAGCGAGTGTACTATTTATTCAATAAGACACACAAAAAGTTTGTTTTGGCATATTCTAAGAAAAATTTACTTTGCAAATCGCTTGCAATAAAATTTATGCTCACTTGAGTATAAATGACTTTTCACAGTAAACAAATCGAACCGTTGTATAGGGTGCAGCACATTTTGAGTCAGTGTGTAAATTTTGAGGAATAATAAAGCACCGATTTATATGTGCGATATAGTTTAATTTGGTCGCTTGCAATATACATAAGTACATACATATGTGTATAGGAATACAACATCTACCGAGACTTCGTCTTTATGGGTCGCAGAAATACGAGTATAAAACAAAAAACTGTTTAGTGGTTTCCATACTTTTTCATGCTTCTTGTGCTCGTCTATCAAAGGTACATATACTCGTATATTGTTTTTGCATACTTTGCTCTTCATTGAAAAATTTTAAGAGTCTTCAAATAAGCCAAATCTGCACCTCTTCCTGACTCAGACATGCATTAAATTTCCGTTGCAAAAACTGTTTGAGTGACGTCTTTCTGATTCAACATTCAATATCGATTTTCACTAACTGTTCCGATTATTAATGGGTTTAGCATAGACGACGGTTAAAACGCTCACTTTTTGGCTATGCAGTGACGTTTTAGGGTTTCTAAAGAACTTTTTGCTCTCCAAATTCCTTAAATTTCGGTAGGTAGCTTGTAATTGGCATCTGAGGTATGTAGGTAGATTTAATAGAGGGTGATTTATTTCGAGATTTCCTATTTTTTTATTTAAAAATCACAGAAATTTTCAAATGTTGGCCGCGGTTACCTCATATGGTTCATCCGTTTAGTTCAATTGTCGATGGCTGGTGAATAACACGCGTGATGTTTTGCTCTAAGGTCTGAATCGAAGCGGGACTGTTCGCATAGACTATAGACTTCACATATTTCCACAGAAAAAAATCTGCCGGCCCAAAACGTGAACCGAAGGAATAAGTACCACTACTCGGATCACCCGTTATAACCGAAAGGCTTTATATAAAGCTAAACTATTTCGACGGATTGTTTTCATGAGAAGCGACCACGGTTAGAATAGCAGAAGTCGAAGTTATACAGCGATCACCAAACAATCGAAAGCATGACACACTCTGTATAAGTACACAAAATATAAATAACTGAGTGATGACAGTAATTGCTCCGCTTTTTGCCATACAGAGTATACAATTAAAATACAGTTAGTGTGAAATGAAATAAAATCACCAGGTTTTAAAACCAGTTGATATCCACATTTTGCGGGCGCAGATCAGAAATTAACTAAAGTGAGTAATTGAAGTGCATTCACATTGGAAAAAATAACGCTGGTAATGATATCTCTCACAATTCTTAGAACTCTGACGGCGGTCACAAGCACACCCTGCAAGAATGTCCGAGCTGCTCCAGTACAAGTTTATAGTTAACGGCAATTTCGGAGATTTGTGATTCGCAGTTTCTGAATAAAGGGACTTGGTGAATAGAACTTAGTTGCATATTTGAACCATAAGCAATTGTTGTCTTGGAATATTAGAAAATGAATTATATTATTCCGATATTTTTAATAACAAACTATTCTATAATATATTATATTATTATATTCTATAATCTACATACGCCTAATTATAAAGAGTAGACAAAATAATTTTGAACATATTCAAATTAACCAAAATGGCTACTACTTATCGTTAAAGTATCCTCTACAAAGTCTGATTTTATACAGATGTATAGTTATTTTAAATATGAGTATTCAGGATAATAAATAATTCCAATCATTTAAGTATATATTCGGACTCATCCTTGCCTTCCTTCCCTTTCGTGAAGTTTCCATATGCAAATTGAACTAGAAGGGGATCAGTGCAGCACTATTGGGATTTGCTGCGGGGCACAAACGAATGCAAGTACATACGGGCGTTTGACTTAGGCTTGGATGCTGGTATACGCCGCTGCAATGCAAATGGACAAACATAATCGTACAAACGTAAAAGTTCAAGTGCTGCGGTATTTGGAATTCACTTACTGAGTTGTGTGCCGACAATCACCGGACAGACATGCTGCTTGCTGCGATAATCGTATTCATGGTACTCATTCAGCTGCGTCCAATAAAGCAAGGCATTCGTCGGCAGCGTGATGCCCAATTCCAACTGCGGAAAGACAATAGCGCCACCCAACTTGGCTGTTTGCAGCTGCAAATGAGAAATGTAGAGCATAATTGATTTAGCCACATTTGATTCCCGCCCATCCATATCTCACTCACATTGAACAGAACATTCGCCATGATTTCGGTTGTCGCTGGCAGCAGCGCATCTGTATGTACGTCTTCTTCGAACGTCCAACGCTCCATTTGCCAAGCGCCCCACTTGCGTCCTGCATGCCCTGTAGCCAATTGTAGGCGCTCCGTGGTGCTCTTGTGCTTTAGTAGCTTTGCTACAGCTGCCTCATCGCCATCATCCGCATCGGCGATAATCTGTTGCAAGTCGCTGATTTCCTGAGCGCTCAACACGTTGTGATATATGGCGATGTATGGATCCAAGCTTAGGAGCTCCACTTGGAGTGGTTGCAGCAGCAGCTCAGGCAGATTACCGTAAATCAGGCGACAATCTGCTGCGCTGTTGCTAAATGCGCCGCTGCTGCTGGCGGCGTCAATGTTTGTTGCCGCACGACAAATCTCTCCAATCAGCAATTCTTCAACAGATTTGCCACTTTGCTTCAATGGAGAAAGGAAAATATGTTCAAATTTTGTATATTATTCTTTGGCGAGAGATTTATTTGGAGTATTGAATGGAAAATGGGAATAGAAGCGCTATTAGTACTTTCAAGTGGAAGAAAACGCTTAAATTTGTTTTTTGAGCTAAAGTGCTTTGCTGAGGATAAGTGTGAATAAAGATTAAGGTGGTTTGATTTGGAAAGGTGAGGTTAAGGATTTTTTTAAATCGACAACGGAGAAAAATTTATATTGATTTAGGTCCACCTTTTGGGAAAATCTATTGATGCTGAGTTTCTTTCTCCCGAAACATAAACTCAAAACGTTTCCTGGAAATATGCCGAAACTCAGTATATTCGAACCCGAAGCACTTACCGCTTTATTTTCTTTGCTCTGCTTTGAAGCTTTTTTGGAATTTTTCTTGGGCTTTTTAAATTTTTTTTCCACTCGTGCCTTAGTTTTAAGCAGATTTTTATTTTTTGGATGTTTCTTCAATAGTGTGTTGATGATGTCGAGAGCGCTATCCAGGTTACCTAAGTTGAGAGAAAGAAGCATTAAACACTTATTTGCATACTTTTTAGTAGAATTGTAAAATTTGACTTATCAAATCAGGATTGAATTTGTGTACTGTATGTAGATCAAATAATAAATATACACACACACAAGTTGAAAACAAATTTTTAATACGAAAAACATAGAAAATCTTTGAGACGTCAACCTATTGCTTCACACACTTTTGCCAGCACCTACTCACCCATATTGGATTCGATTATAGCCAGCGCTTCCATAATCTGCAAGCGCGCATTCCTCACCTCTGCACTGAGCCCCTCAGTGGAGGACATGCCTTCTGTGGCATTTGCCGCCGCTATTGACGCGCCAGCCACAGCAGGCAGCTTCCCTAGCGCCACTTCCATCCAAAATTTCGCAATCACAAAGTCGCCATTTTTCACTGATTTACGACCGATTTCCAGACAATCGCTCCAGGACATGGCTGCGCTGCGGGGTAGAAGAAATGCGCTACAAATACTTGTCTATCTACAATCATATTCAAAGAAATGCCGAAAGCGAATTGCTTTACGATAAGCTTTTATTGGTGTTGTTGCTACACGCATTAACGATTTGTAGACGACGACTTACCCTAACTTTATGCCGTTCACCTCACCCACAGCCAAACGCTCTGGCTCCAGTTGGTAGACGCCCTGAATGCGCAGCAGGTTAAGGGCTGCCTCATCGAAGTCACTTTCGCTCGGGAATTTCAATGACTTCCTGGTAATTGTCAGATTTTTAACGATTTCTGTTGGCAATAAACGGAGGAAAACAACGACATTTTTAGAATATTTGCAATAGCTGTGTGTATGTGTGAGTGTCATCGCAGTATGACTCGCAGAAACTGCGTTGACGGTGACAATGACAGAGGAATCTCCGTTCTGCATTAACATTGATTGACAATCGAAGTTCGTTCGGATTGTCGACATGTCGGAATGCCAAACTGACAATGCAAGCGGAAGGACTCACCTGTTGTGCTGTCAATATTGTGAGCATATTGCCGCAGCATCTGCCAGTCGGAAGTGACGCGCTTCAGAATGGTCAACGCATTCAGAGGATTACTCACATATTTGTGCATGTCAGCGGCGGCCACATCGTTGATGGCTTTGATTTCGTTTGTTTTGCTAAGCGGGAATGTAAAATATGAGAATAAGTGTGGGGCGAGAAAAAATGAGTTAGAAAAAGTTTTTGGGAATGTAAAATATGACCATAAATGTAGGTGTGAGAAAGATTCGTTGGGAATGGAAATTAAGGGTAATTTCTATTGGTTTATCAAAAATATTGAGGTAAGGCAAAGAGCGAGCTATAGAATATGGGGCACTAGTTTATTCGTAATAATTTGAGTTTTATCTTATACAATGAACCGTTTCCCCTACTCACCTCTTTATAAAACCGATTTTCTGCTGCAGCGCTTCGATATATCGCCGGAGTGTGTCCGTTAATACCGCCTGGGTATTCAAATACTCAACCATTAGATATTGATCGTTCATCGTTGTTGTAGTGGTTTGCGCCGCTGCTGAACCGAAAGCGAAGATCAACAAAGTTGTTAGCATGAAAAGAAACAACGCAAACGAAGAGGTTCGACTAACTGCTGTTGCTTTGAGTCGAACTGATTTCTGTGTTGGTGTGTTTGAGCGTTTACTAAAGGTCAATGACATCGCTGCAAGTTGCCGGTCTTTTCAGTGTTGTAACAAAGTTGTAAAGGCGGCGCAAGGTCACTTGGTATGGTATTCGTTGATAGTCACTATGGCACTCTAGCTGATTGGCTAAAGGTTACATAAACAAATGTGCTCGGCCAACTTTGTATAAAAACGAGACTTGGTTTGCTTGGCTCTCCTCGTACACACTTTACAGATGATGGTCGTTTGAAAGCTTCTCACAAACTGAGCTGTAAATGCTTAAGAATGCTAGTTTAACTAAAATCCGTTGCGGTCTTAAAAGCTCTCGGAAGGCAATAAGTTATGGTATTTTTGTATTTTCTTTAAACACGGTTCATTTCAGGTCAGCATAAAATGAAATGTTTGCTTGTTGATGAAGCCTTAGGCAGCAAGGCATATTCTTTCATATTCGCATGTTTTACCGATCTTCTTTGCTACAAACGGAGACTGCAGAGAAAACATACGCGAAGTTATGGCTATAAAGGTTAATAAGAGATTGTTGTTGGATTTTGGAAATTTCATTTAAATTCGAAAGAGTTCGTGAGATAAAAACTAACTGTGAAGTATTGCCACCATTCGTTAACAGTTAGAAGAATTACGTACTTTTTAACGTTTTGAACAATTTTTGGTGGAGAGATTTTCACTAATTAGAAAATTTCTTGAGAAAGTTTCACTCTTAAGTTTACGAATACGGATATATTGGAATTTGCTGATTGTACTATTTACAGGATAGAATGTTTTTGAGGCAGCCGAAATTAAAAAATCATTTGACTAAAGTCTCACTTTACATATAGAATTTGCCTAAAAACCAAATGTTGGTAGTCGAAAAAGTCTTTTCGTATTTTGTCAATAGATCTCATTTAGTGTTGGAAAGGTTAGCTTTTAAGCTTCATTTTACCAAAAAAAATTCGGAGTAGTTGAAAAAAAGTACAGCCGTTCAAAAATTAGTGAAAATCATAATTTTGAAATTTTTGTTTAAAAAAGGGAAGAATGCCACCAATGAAATTTGTGAAGTTTGCACAACAATGGCTCGCTCGCTTCCGTTCTAGAAATTTCGAAATTTCGAAATTTCGATTTACGTTGTTGGAATAATATGCAAAAAATTGGAAAAATGTCAAAAAGTGGTTCACCAAAATGGTACATATTTTTATATTTATTTATTAGTATAAATATAAAAAAATAAGCTGAAGTTTGATTAGAAATACGAAAAGACTTTTTAGACTACCCAATATATGGATCCAAGGCTTTTGAATTTGGCTAATAACCGAATATGTTATGTGTGTGTATGTATGCGTCCAAAATATCGCGCGGAAGTAATTTTTCGTTGTTTTCCGAAAATAGTTTGGTGTACGTTTCAACAGCTAAATTGAAAAAATGCAATTTAACGATAACGAAGAGGAGTTCACTTTTCGTGTCTATAAATTTGGATCGGGGTACACTAAGCTACAACGAAAAGTTTACATTTACTTCGAATGCAGAAATTTGAAATGTTATATACAACGACTCCATATGCTCAGAGCTTGCTACGAGCTTGTTATATGTCAAATAATTACCATAAACTATGTTAATTTGGACATTATCACATTGCGAATGTGACACCTTTCTGGTGTCCCCGCTGCTAAAAAGAATGTGCCGTGATGTTATTGGCTGATTGATTACTGAATCGGTAATAGCAATGCGTTATACAATATACAGTTAGAATTAGAAAAAAACCAATTTTTTTATTCTATTTTCTTAATGTATATACATATACATATTTAAGAATACACACAGAAAAATTCATGTCGTTCCGGTGAATATTTTCGAAGTTACACGAAAATTTGAAAGGGCGTTTTAGAGTGCTTGGAAGAACAAGGCTAAACTTTAAACGCGTTTTTGCAATGTCGGTGACCAACAAGGACGAAATTTTGGTCAAAAATCGATTTTTTTTTAGAGAAACCGCTATTTTGTCAAACAATTTTATTTTGCTTATTCCTTTGATTTGTTTTACTAGATTTCAGAGGATCCAGTTCAGAGAGGGTCTCCGCAAAAAGTCTTTTTTGAGAGGAGCTCCCAGAGACCAGCTGTAATGCCTTTTATAATAATTTGTTTAGTAATATTAAGTCTTTTAATACATTATAAAATAAAAAAATACCAAAATATGTATAAAAATTTTAATGTTTTCTCAGAAAAAATTCTGGAAAATTCGCTTTTTTCGGATTTTTAGCTGTATATAATTTTTCTAATTGCACATTTTAATGTGCTCAATTTATTTGTTTACAATTTAAAAAAAGTTTTGGACTTACCTTTGAAGTTTTTTTATTATTCATGCTTATTTATTTCTTGATCATTACCCCACTTATCAGAAATACTTTAGGCTGAAAACTTTCATTTGTCGGCTATTGTGCTGTAGAGCTGCGTGTACATTTCGACATGCTCGTAGACAAGCACATTACTTTTCACCTGTGTTGTGCCGGTATCAGTAACAAAAAAAAATCGAATGTTGTTCTGCGCTTTTAATTTTTGGTATACGTGGCTAAGAGTAGATAATTCTTAGTTTTTAATTTTTTTTTGGTGTTGCTTATAGTTGCTTAAACATTTCAAATACTTTTAATCTACGCTGGAGCTGCAGCGACCATACACACTCATACGAAATTCGGGAATATTGAGAAGCGCGTGGTTTTGATATAAAAAAAAAATCGAAATTTCTTTAGATGACTTGTGGTTGGATGCTAGCTATTGAAAACAGCTGTCAAATGCATTGGTTCTTCAATGCAATGAGCCGGAAAAAGAGCGTACATACCTGTATGTACACTTCTGTATATATGTACAAACAATGCAATTGTGTAAATATTTTATAGAATTTCTGCATTTACTATATATACATATGAATTACATAATGGAATATATTCATTGTTTGTTGGTAGAAGTGTATTGTCACCTAAATGCAAAAGAAAAATATCGAAAATGAGTTTTTTTATTGCTTACGATGCACTACGTCATATTACATATATACAAGTATGGAGCATAAAATTTTCAACTTCCGCTCTCAGATATAACCAATATGTAGCCAATATATAACCATTTTATATCCATTTTATTATCAAAACTCAAATTTTGTTTCATTACGAGCGTTTAATAGTCTTATATCGTTTTTTCTTCGCCTAAAATATTATGAAAAGTGATGTTACGTTATTTTGCATTTTAGGTGACGGCGTGTTTGTTTTTAACTAAGAACACATCAAACAGAAAAAAACTTAATTACAAAAAACTTGTAAAATTATTTTGCTTTAATTTTACACAAACACATACATATGTACACACAATTATCGTTAAAAAAATTTTATTTTATTTTAAAGAAATCACTTAAGTTGTGCAATGCTCAGCTCTTCGTTTCTGTACAAATCCTTCCATTGTATTGATTTATGCCCATCCTTCTTTTTGTCGCAGGGCCGGAGGAATTCCTGTCCAGTTGCGTGGAACCACTCGTTGCAGACTGGTGAAATAAGAGAAGCAAATTTTTAATTTTTTCGACATTTCTAGTGAATTGGAGAGTGCTAAAAAAGTTTTCATGCACCACGTTCCAGACACTTCAGTTAGACACACATATTTATTTCGAAGGAACCATAAAATCATTTACGATAACTTTGAAGACGCTGGAGTTAGTTTTATGGTACACGGAAGCAATGCGACGACAGAAACTAAATGAATTCAATCTATAGAATATGTATGATGTGGGTTTTTCTATCTGGCATCGCAGTTTAATATTTTACAGGCTCCAAAATACTTACAAACCGAAAAAAATCTTATCAACTACTTTCCTTCCTTCTGAACTTATAGAACTTGGCTTTCTGTACCATGCTACCTTAAAAATATTTCGTTCCTTCTCGCACCAAAGATAAAATAAATAATTAGTACTTACTCCACTTCGAGCCCATCAACACCGGACAACCGCCATGTTTCGTGCGATAATCCAGTTCCAGTGACTTGTGTAAATTGTACCAAACGATCATACTGCCCCTAATGGGGGGCGCAGTCAAGCGCAGATAGGGAAAGGCGGTAGCACCACCAAGTTCTACCTCGTTGATCTTTATAGTATGAGGACAGAAAGTAGAGTACAGTCATATATATTTAATATAACAATTTTCGAAAGTCAGAACTTACATAAAATAATGCGGTTGCTATGCGATTGCCTTGACCCCCGTACTCATCTGTTTCTAACATCTAACAAGACAATTGTGCAGCATAAAGAAGATATGAATGATATGATGAATGATAATAAATATAATAATCACCTCCGAGAAGTCATAGTGAGCGCCGTAATGGCCTCCAATGCCATAATTGGCTACTTGTAAATGCTCGCCGGACTCCAAAGACAGACCCGTTGCGTCCTTTAAGCGTTGTGCGATGTTATTCAAAAATGGATGTTCCTTAAAATCGAGCCAAGCATTTTGACTTGTACGCACATCAGAGTAAGTTGAGTTTTCTAGATCGCCGACCATCGACCGCTCCACATAGTCTTCGGTTGCATTTAATATTTGTTCGATTTCTTTCTCAAATATGCTTTCATGGTAGTATGAAATCGATGGATCGAGGTTCAGCTCTTCCTTCTTGAAGGGCGCTATAAAACGGAACGGCACATTGTTGTGCACATAACGGCAACGTAGACGACGCTTTTCGCGCGGTGTTTGTTGCAGCTCACCATTGCATGTCTTGTCGAAGAGTACGTCGAGTTCGGTGCGCTGCGAGTGAGAGTTAATTGTGAGAAAAAACAAAAATTCCAAAAACAATATAAATATACCCGCAGATATTTTTTAGACTCGTCCTCATTTGAAATGGCATATCGCTCCTCAAGCGCCTTATTCGAGTAGATCGGCCTATTGCGCAAACCATGTACATTGTTGGGATCTTGGGCCAAGAGTTCTTCATTGAAAAGCAGAGCCAACTTGCTCTTACCTGCAAATATTCAAAGGCAAAGCACTAGCTTTCTACTAAAATACAATTTTCACTGTTGCACAACAATTCACCTAAGTAAAACATGGTAATCGATAGCTGTTCTAGGATCTGTACGTCGGTGATCTGTCCTATAAACTCCTGCGGTTCATAAGACTCCTGCATTTCCTCGGCCAAGCGTATACGCGCTTGTATAAGCCACTCGGCAGCGTACTTAAGCTCTCCTGCTGAATACAAATTGCGGCCTAGCCAAAAGCATTCGCTCGCTGTAAAATTAGAAGACAAGTTCATTTCCATTAGATCGCCAGCAGCCACATCAACGGTTTCTTGCTGGTAGGTGCGCTGTAAACGCGCCAACCCTTTGCTGGCGCCCAACAAATCTTCATCAGTGGGGAGCTTAAAACCATCCCTCTTTACCAGTGCGGTGAGATTTGCAATATATTCTATTCTCAAGGGATACAAAACTTATTGCTGATCTTCGCGTTATGTAAAGCGTTGACTCACCTAGTGCGGGTTGGTCCGCCAACACAGTCTTGTTTAAGTTCTGCCAATCGATCACAAAGCGCCTAATAATCTTATACGCATTCAGTGGATTAGAATAGTGTTCATAGAAGTCACCTTCGGCCTCTTGAGAAACCTGCTCCAGCTCATTTAGTGTTCTATGAGAATAATGAAGGCATTTAACACGATCCATTGCCACGTTTTTGAATTTGCTTTATTTGCAACTTACTCATTGACTTGCCGACTAATCGCCTCCATTTTCTCCATATATGCTTCCAGATATGTAATCGCTTTCGTTTCTAACTCCAGCAGATCGAATAGACTTACGATGGATGTGTAGTAATCTCCACTCACATTGCGGCTTAGAAAAGTCAGCAGAGCTAAAACTATGAACTGTTGGGGCTTCATTTTCGGAGACCAAACTTCAGCTATTGCCTCGTTGGCTTTAAAATTATAACTGAAATTGTATTCAACCAACTTACTGCATTTCAGTTTTCGTGGCCGAAAGTAGTTCGAAACACGGAAAGTCACTGTTTACACAAGTGTTGAAGAACTGTCGGCCGAGCCAGTACGGAAGAGTAAAATTACATACGTGCATAAGGAAAACAAGAAAATAAGCTCTTCATTAATATCGTATTTACTTAATTTTGACTTTATTTATTAGTATCTTTTATGACTTGATGCAATGCAAAGAATTCCAACTTATTACTGAAAAAGTATGTATAAGTATTTAAAGAAGGTTTTGCTGGGAATCGCTATGCTTGAAGCAAAAAACTTTGCTCTGTAGATGGCGCCATATATCAAACTGTAGGGAAATGCTTAATTCAATGAGTAGTTCGACGACATTTGCTCGTCTTTGCACGCTACTAAAACTAGGAAACCTTTCAGTACTCGGTACAAAACTACAAACAACTCGATGCATTCAAAAAATATCTTTGACCCTTCCTCTTGCAGACTCTGTGAAGAAAAATTGAGTAGTATTACTATGCTTATAGAACGAAATTTGAACTCGAAGTGGTTAATTAAAAGCAGCGATTTGTTTCTCATTTCTTATCAGAAATATATACACACATATTCCACATACCCATCTAATGCTATAAATATAAAGAAGAGCAAAATAATCGGGCACATACGTCTCTTATGCAGCAATTCTTCAAAAGTTATGCCATCGGCGGCTAATCAATATGCATTTTTGCACGCACCGGCACTACTTCTTACGGTTTGAACAAGCGGAACAACAACAATAAAAGAACATAATGATAACAAAGAGCAACTCTGTGGGGCTGATAAGCGAGCTTTTATCAATACACAACCTCACTTCCACCTGAGGCCACGGCATTGAGCCAGAGGCGTTTCAAATGATAAAATGACGAGCCACATATTTTGGTGGCACAGTTATCATATCAGTAAATACTGTTTGCTAGACAAACGCAATGCAATACCGTATGGCAACAACGAGCTTGCGCCCACTCGGCACTCTGCTGAGCCGTCAATGTGATCTTCCTCAACTTTAATTATTTTGATTTACCTGAGCAACATTTTGGTGATAAACTAACAGAAAAAGGGCACATTCAAGAAATAGATAGAAGAGGGAAGTCAGTTCAGCTATCTAAAATTGATATGAACCGCAGAAATATTGCTAATTATCACTTTGTGCAACAGTCTAAGTACTATTTAACCATTGCTACAAGACTTTGGCTAACTGTCGTTTTCATTTAGTTGCCAACAATCGGGTGAATCACAGTGCTTACAGCCAGTGGCTGCTTAACGGAAATATGCTCTTTGTCGGTTTTTTTCTTCTGCTCCTCGGCGCTGACTTTGGCGCATCACAAAACGCTCAAAATTTTGACAGCCTCACGACGTCCATAGCCGGTCTGGAACAACTGATTGAGACGGAGGCATATTTGATACAAAATTTAGAAAACTACGCGAAAGAACTGGAAGAAAAGTTACTCGTCATTCGCAGGTGAAGTGTTGTTGTGATTTGTGTTGCTGCAAATAGTGTTATAGAGAATTATCTCACCGACTTTTTCTCAAAATAATGTCATATAAACTATGTATATTATGTAGGCATTTGATGTTTGTACTTTAACAAATTTATTCAATGGTTCCAATTTATAAATGTAATTGTGGTGACGATACAGCTAAGGTGATAATACAATTCTCAGAAAATACTTTGGATTATTCAAGAAGCTTTAACGTCTTAACGAAGTAAATCCTATCAGACACGTTAGCATTGCCGGGAAGTGCAAAGTTATTTATTACAAACTCTAATTAGTGTATGACCAAATATCTATGAGAATGCAGACCCTAAAATTTCCAAAGCAATTCCATAAAACTGTATAAATACAAGAATAACTCGAAAACGAGGAAATCCTCTAAACTCGGCTGCTGTGAAGCCACAATACCTTTCTCTAATAAAAGAGTTTTCCATGCAAGAAATTGATGAAAATCGGTCAGTTTGAATAACAGCTAAATATTTCAGTGGTCTGATCTGAAAAATATGTTCGTAGTCCTTGCATTGCCTTAGACAATAATCTACAAGGATCGTTACAAAGTAAACAGGACTTAAAAAAAAAAAACAGAACAAACCGTGCCATATCAAGTGAATACGGGGAGTGGTAAATGGTTATAATGCGAGTTTTGCTCAAATAATCGGTCACAAGCGTAGATCGATGAGACGGCGAATTATCAATTTTTGGTCGTCAGTCAATTTTTGCCGAACAAACTGTGCACACACCTTTCGTAAGCGCAAATATTCGGTCAAAATGCGATAAATCGATGTTTTGGAGATGTTTAATTACATTTCCATGAATTTCAATGATGATTTCGGCTGATTTTTGATGAATTCACGCACAGTTTCGATGGAATTTCCGGTGATCACGGATTTTGATTGGCCCACATGTTGATCATCACTTATGTCCTAACGATCACTTTTAAAACGTTGAAACCACTCTTGCACTCTGCTACGGGATAGGTATCATCACCATTTCATCAATTGAAACGTTTCCGTAAAAGTTTTACCAATTTTAAAACAAAATTTAATGTAGACTCTTTGTTCGAAGCTCATTTTCGCACTGATAACACAAACATACTGACACTTAAAACGCAATAACTTCTCCTCCATTCAATGAAATATAATGAAATTCTAACTGGACAATCGATAAAGATAGCAGATTTTAACGCGTGAGTCGACATATAGATGGCACCACTAGGGGCGCTAGATTTAAAACGTCCTGTTTACTTTTGAACGCTCCTTGTATGTGAAGAGAATTTGTGAAGATACCTGGTCAAATAAAATGTTTTCTATGCAGGAATTGATCAGTTTGTATGACGGCTATATCCAATAGTGGTCCAGTATCGGTGCTTTAGACAAATTAACAGGTCCTTGGGGAGAAAAGCACGTGTCAAAATTTCAGATAGATATCTCAACTGTTTTGTTGCGTTATATTTAATTTTTGGCCATACTTAAGGAGTTACATGAGTTTCCTAGGGTAAAAAGCAGTCTTTTTTCAAGAATTTTATTTTTATATTAAAATTCATTCATATTTATAACAATTTCATAAATATTTTATTACAATTTTTTTGCTAATTGTATAATATCTCAAATACCTGTGTAAAATTTCATGAAAATTGGTTGAGTAGTTCTCGAGAAATATTGCCAATCGACTTCAAGAACACAGTTTCGAAAAAACCCGTTTAAAGACGGTGCACTTAGCCCAGCTAGCCTCGAGTGAACAAGTTCTCAAGGCTGTATCTCCGAAACTATTACTCGAATCAACTTGAAAATATAAGACAATATTCTGGAGGTGTTGCAGAATTTATTACGACTTTAAGTGATTATTTTTTTTTATTTTCGAGGACATTTCTATTTTATATTAAATAACACATGCCATTCTATACTTTTCCTAAAGCCTGATTACTAACCTTCGTGCAGAGAATGACAAGGCACAGAAGAATACTGGCTACTACGTATCCATACCTACAAATGTATTATCTTTGGTACGCCGATTGCAAAAGGACTGGACTTATTTGGACATTTTTATGAAAGAAAGCGTTGGTCAAGGTAATTCTCTCCTAAATTTACGCAATTTAGAGCGTTGTAATAATGACGAAATATTTTTTTTATTCTTGAAGAGCAAACTAAAGCGTTACACGAGTATTGGTCTAACTTGCCAACGGAAAACGATTGGGGCGAAGCGGTAAATGCAATTAGCCGACTACAAGACACATACGAACTTAAAACAGAAGACCTCATCAAGGGTATAATTAATGGCAAACAGTATGAGTGAGTATCCTTCACATAAACTTAGGAAGACTGAATATTATCATCACAGTTGAGAATTAACCGGCCTGAGACGAGGGCCTTCGGTAAGCAATGGCAAATTATCGAGTGTATTGCTGAGCGAAGCAGTTTAAGTGTACATATTAATAAAGAACATTCTAAATTTTGTGTAGTGGAGTTTTTAACGCTTAAAAACTAGAAATTTTAATAAAAAGTCTTTTTGTAGTACAAAATTGTCGGCACTGGATTGCTACGCAATGGGTTTCGAGCTGTTCGGTAGGAAGGAATATATAAGCGCTGGATTTTGGCTTTATTCCGCAATCAGTATGTACGAAGAGAATGCTTTGTTAAGACTTCATGACTTGAGCAGAGAAAAAATTATGGAGCTGTATGCCGAAACTCTCCTGAAACAAAGTACTTACCAAACATACTATACGGATCTTTCTATATCTATACAATATGAGTACTGAGGTCCGATTATACATATATTAATCGACATTTCACCACTTTCAGGTCGCTATCAGGATGCTCTGACAATGATGAATGTGGTATTGAGTTTACCTTCGTCGAAGCCTAATTCGGAGCTCCAGCGCCGGAAAAATGCCGTGGAATTGCACATTAAAACCAACGATCCACAGCCAGTAACGGTGAGTCGGTTCAATTGACAGTTAAAACAATAATACAATGACAAACTCATTCATCTTTAGCACACGAAAAACCCGCCAACTGGTTACCAACTTGGCTGTCGTGGGGCATTTTCGAATCAGCTATCGAAGCTCTATTGTGTCTACAACACGACCACCACAGCCTTCCTTAAATTGGCACCCTTGAAAATGGAAATCCTAAGCCTTGATCCGTACTTGGTTATTTTCCACGACGTTATGAGTGACGAGGAAATCGCAACGCTTCAGCGTATGGCCCAACCGGTTCTGAGGCGTGCCACCGTTTATAGCGAAGAACGTAAACTGAGTGAAGTGGTTGCCGGTCGCACCTCAAAATTTGCCTGGTTCTACGACGGTACAAATGAGGTGACAGCGCGCGTTAATAAACGTATTGAAGATATGACTGGATTTGAACTTGAAGGCTCGGAAATGTTGCAAGTGATGAATTATGGACTTGGTGGACACTATGCTACACATTACGATTTCTTCAATGTCTCCATGGTAAGCAATTAGAGCGCGCCCATTCCTCGGGTAGTAAATTTTGTATTTTTAATGCTTTCGTTTTAGACGGCTGATATCGTGGCAATGCAAGGTGACCGTAAGGCAACGGTACTCTTTTACGTAAGCAAATTATTTGTTTTCTTAAATATCGCTATTATATGTATGCATATTTATTGTGTGAAACTAGATGACTGATGTGGAGCAAGGCGGCGCGACCGTTTTTCCAAACATAAAAACAGCGGTCTTCCCCAAAAAAGGCACCGCTGTCGTGTGGTATAACCTCAACAATCGGTTCGAGGGTGATTATAAAACGCTGCATGCCGGTTGCCCCGTCATAGTTGGCTCTAAGTGGGGTAAGTTTTGCAATAAGTATGTTTAGAAATATTCGTATAACCTTAAACTGATTTATTGCAGTGACCAATAAATGGATACGTGAACGAAACCAAATGTTCCGACTGCCCTGCTATAAAGGATAATTAAAAAATAACTCTGCGATTAGTATATAGGTTTAGGCTCGAAAACCAATTTTTAAATGTTTTTAATACAGTTAAATAAATAAATTCAAAAAATCGAAGTTGTAGTGTCTTAATATTATTGTCAGATCATTCGGTAGTAAGTCGGTTGGTGGTGACATCCTATTACTTTTTTATGTAGATCCTCGACCAATGCTCTAAGGATAAAATTTCTCGATTGTATTGTTAACAAAAAATTCTGAGTTTTTAGTTTTTAAATAATATCAAAGTCACACAAAGCCAGCATGCAGTTACATACATACATATTTCCCAATGTATTTACATATTTGCGGCATACATTTATGTATGGCACTTTGTCTACTGGCTTCTAAACAACAATTTATTAATTATGTTGTTATGATCAGCCGGCTCATTGACCCGAAAGCTCTCCAGCTCTTCAGCTCAGCGGCACTACGCTTTGGTTACAAATATGTTAATTAGAAACCGGTTAACTAATCGCTTCACATTTAAGCTAGCGACCCACGAGCAGACTGGCTCAGAGGCTTTCTTTAACCTTTTCTTCCTATGAAAAGCCCACAGCCATACAATGTTTTGCACATGAAGCTGAGCGTTAGTCGCCTTTGGTTACGTGACTTTCAGTTGGAATTTCGATTTTCGCTAGAACGGTTAGCCGTTTATTACAGCGACACGCGCGGTTTGTGCTTTATTATTTCCATTTTAATTTGCTGCGTTATTGTGATACTCGGTTTCTGCGCCGTGAAAATGCAGTTATTTTTCCTGCTAACCTGCGCGCTTTTGCTGCTCCATTTGGGAGCGGTGTTTGCATCCAAAATGGAGTTTTTCTCTTCAGTGCATCAAATGTCGAAATTAGTGCAATTTGAAGGTGTTCTCCTGAAGCATATGCAAAAATATGTGGGATTTAATGAAAATAAATTGGAGTTTCTAAAGTCGTAAGTTTGGCATGAGAAAAATTTTGCGCTTGAAGTTACAGTACCGACAGTGGAATGTTTTTGAAAATTGATTTGGACTAATATTGCTTATTCGCCGGTTACATGTTAAAGCTGTGAAGTGTAACCGTCCGATATATGGAATATTTTTTAATGTATAACTGAAAATTGATGGTTTTCGGAAAAAATACAATTATTTATAGCGAAGATATAAACCAGTTTTTTTAATTTGAGATTCCAGTTTTCCAGAGAAATGTTCTTATGGTATCAGTGGGATCATACTTTATGTAAACTTTTTGTGATATTGTCCAACACTAAGTTCCAAAACGGCTTAAGAATAAATTTATCATTTTTTGTAATGGGTATCTAATTAGTCCAACAAAAGCTAGGCCACATTTTTATATTCAAGGCGCGAAGGTATCGCTTTTGGAAATGTCTACTATTCTAGATTTTTGAGTGTGACACCGCTAAGCCATCCTGCACCATCAAATGACGGCATGGGTGCGCTCGGTTCGCGTTCATTCTCGAGAAGAGAGCTTCCAATAGCTTCATTTCCACTATTTTCCACCGCTCCTGTGACATTTGTCCCAGCGGGCTACTGGGATCTATGAGCGACGGTGAAATTGGCTGCCGCCGCTGCCTTGAACGTTGTCAGTTTATCCGCGTGCTTGACGTATAGCATCCGGCTCGTCATACGCTGGATCCGAGGTAGGAGTTGTTTACCTCTTCTGAGTTTTATAATTTGGAGGTCTCTACCCACTGCCTTTTATAGCTACCCCAGGTAATTCATTAGCAATGAACGTTGTAGTACCCATTCATCTACTTCTAAGGATTCATGTAGAGCAGTCCAACATAAGGGGATGATTGGGAGATACGTCAGCCTTCGCTAGGAGTCGTCTGCAATGTAATTACTCTGCCAGGAGCCTGCTTGATATCATGACATTGTAAGTGACACCAATTGCCCAGTTGCCGCCCGCGCGAAGGATACAGCTAAGAGGATTTTGCCGACCTTGAGTGTAATTAGGTCTTAAAATTATGTTTACTCTTACAAACTAATTATGAAAGTATCCAGAAACATAGTACAAATAGTATAGTAAAAATATGAATTGATGAGAAGGTTTGATAAAAAGAACAAGAGACACATTTGGTCGAAACCCGATGTTTTCATTTTTATATAACAAAACTTTTAAAGTATGTACAAATTGGAAAGCTTTTTTTTCTAACCATAGCATACATTTTTACAGTCGTTTGGTCGAATTGGAAAATGATCGCGATGAAGCGCTACAGGAAGGCTTAGACTATTTTGACAGTCCTGTAAACAAATATTTATTAACGAAACGTTTAACTATGGACTGGGAGCGTGTTGAAAATATTATGCAACATGATGCGGGAAAACGTAATTTAAATCATAAATATCACTTAAATTGGTTTGAATCGACTAAAACATAACATTACGATCATTGCTCTCCGATACTTAACAGAACCGCTCAGTAACATAGAACGTTACGTTAACGTCAATCCCTTTCCCGAAGTTTCTGAATTAGAAGGAGCTATTGCCGGCTTTTTGCGCATACAAGATGTATACCGATTGAAAGCGTCAGATATGGCGCAAGGTATTTTGGACGGCGTGAAATACAAGTGAGTAGACAGAAGTGCAAGTTATCTACTCTAATTGTTTTAACTTATTTCATTAATAGCGTGGTAATAGATGCCCATCTCTGTTTGGATATCGCAAAATACGCTGGAAAGGAAAATCAAATGCGACTAGCGCATGCGTGGGCCTTGGAAGCACTGAAACGTTTGCACAAAGCCGAAGAGAACGACAGCGAACAGAAGTTCGTATCGGAGAAAACCGATGAGGCCGAAATTTTGGAATTATTGGCGAAGACTAAAAGACACTTGGGTGATTTGAAGGGCGCAAACCAGACCTATGCTGAGCTTGTAGCATTGCGACCGGATGTCAAGAACTATACGAATAGCTACTTAGATTTTCAGCTAGAAAACATATTTTCGGAATACTCGACTGTTGATCTCACCGAGGAGCATGAGGTGGGTTAGAATGTTTTTCAATATTTAACCCTATCGTAAAGCTAATGTTTCAACGCTAACGCAGCCACTGCCAGCGAACCTGCTCCACACCGATGAGTTCACGCGCTACAAACACACCTGCAATGGCTTGCTTAAGCAAACTCCAAGCGAGGAACGTGATTTGCGTTGCGGCTATCTCACCGAAACCCATCCATTCCTACTGATCGCACCCATCAAAGCCGAAGAGCTAAATCATGATCCGCTGCTCGTGGTTTATTACGATGTTGTGACGGATGCTGAAATAGAGCAAATGAAGACTTTATCCAACGACTATATAGTGCGTGCAAGAGTCATGGGTTACAACAAGAGCGTAGTCTCGCCAGTACGCACGAGCCAATTTGTCTTTCTGCCGAAGCAGTCGCACCCACTGCTGCGGGCGATTGATGTGCGCGCTGGGCATATGTCCGATTTGAATATGGATTTCGCAGAAGATCACCAGTTCCAAAATTATGGCATAGGCGGCCACTACGGCCAACATTACGATGCGTTTGACGCGAAGTTGGTGAGTACAAGCTGTGCTGTTTGCAAATATTTTAGGTAAACAATCAGACTTTCTGGTGCTATATGCTTTTTTTTAGGAACGCTTAATCAGCAATCGTGAATTGGGCAATCGTATTGCAACTTTGCTCTTCTATGTGAGTAAAGGCACCTTTCTTTCTTACTAACTTTTTTACTACTAAAATAACGTCTATGTTTTTTCTCAAGTTAACGGATGTTGAGCAGGGTGGCGGCACTGCCTTCCCCTACCTCAAGCGCCTGTTGATGCCCAAGAAGGGCGCCGCGGCGTTTTGGTACAATCTGCATGCCGACGGTGTGCGGGATCTTCGCACTCTCCATGGCGGCTGCCCGATTATTGTGGGCTCCAAGTGGGGTAAGTTGCAAGCGCTTACATACGATCGTAGCTTTTCCAGCAAATTAATGTTTTTCTCTTCCTCTATCCAGTGCTCAATCGTTGGATCCGCGAGTTTGATCAGAGCGATCGGCGACCTTGCGAGTTGTGGGTCGACAGTAGATAATGCTTTTAAAGACTTGCCATGGCTTTGCTGTATTTTTATGTTTAAGTATTATATTTATGAAATGGGTCTCCTCAGCTGTTTATTTTAGTGCTGAAAAAATAAAATATTTTCTTTAAAATACTTACGTGTTCGTCAAACTTCTCAAATGAAAATTTTAAGCAAACAAAGCCGCAATTTAGTTTTAAGTGTTTCTTTTTATTTGTGTGTGTATTTTCTGCAGAATGTTCAGCAATAAAGTTAGTTCATTTCACTATTCATTAAGTCCGTGTGGCAATGCCACCGAATATTTTATTTATATGCCAGTTTTATTTCTTATTGAATTCTGTAAACAGCTAAGAAAATCGTTTTATTTGCTAAAAATAACGTTCATACCTTTTCTTTAATTTTTTTTCACTGCGATGCTGCACCTTATCGTTTATCAATATTATTTATGTGGACTTAAGAGCTTAAAGTATGCTTCCACTAGCGTGAGTACGTCATTCAAACAACACAAATGTCAACATTTATACATAAATATGTATTACTTATGTTTTATTAGTAAGATTCTCTTTCTATATATATAGTTAAAATACAAGTGTTTTGTGGAAATCGGAATTTCTAATATTCTTAAGTTCTGTATTTGTCATAAGTGCTTCAATTACGGCGCAACTTCGCGCTACAAAATATCAAAAAAGAAGAAATATTATTTTTTTAGTTTTTTTTTGTTTTTGTATTTTCTTTGGTAGGTGGTTCATTTTACGTGAATTATCATAAGTAAACACTAAGTTGTTTTGCGCTAGATTTGCTAGTTGCGCTTTCGAGTCTCGACTTGCGACTTGCGTTTTGTCTTCATAATTACTTTGCGATTTTTAATTGAACTTTTTTCAATTCTTTGTTTTTGAAAAGTGTCTGTACTTTTTGTTTTTGGAATATGTAAGTGTGTTGGTTTTGATTTCTTTGCATTTTGACATTTGGCTTTGTGCGCAACATCAATACAGTTAGGCAACGGAAGTAAATAGCTTTTGCGTTTGCTTTTGTGATTTTTATTTCATTTTATTTTACTTTTACTGCGTTTTCGCATTTCGCTAGTTTCTTAAAATTTTTAAATAATCTGTTTTTTTTTTGTTTTGTAAATCCTTTCTAATTATTTTGCCTTAAATTCGCTTCAGATTTGATTTTAGTTTACCGTAATGCTTGAAATAAATTTTTTTCGCTTCTTTCAGCTGTTTCATCTTCGTGCAATGTGTAGGAGTCTTGGACAAGCTGCTTGCTACTTGTTGGTGTATATAAATGTAAGCATTCTTCTTGCTCTGCTCACATTGACAGTTAGTAAAGTTCTCAAAAACGGGGATTGTCATTGGGGGGGCACACATGTAACATCAATAGATATTTACTTTAACGCGTTTCTTAGCTTAATTAATACAGGTTTTATAAATATGTGTGTTTGTTCAACATCGTAAATTCATTCTGCTTCATAAATAAATACATTTAATGCTGCTAATTTCATAAATTTTCATATAAATATTCATTAGTTTCATAATACCTTTTAATATTTGATTTATAATATTTGGTTTACACTTATTTTAAATAGTTTTCTTTTTTCATAATTTCTTTTATTTGTTTTTATTTTCATTTTTGTATTTTTTCTTTTGCTTAAACTTCGTCTTCTCGTTAATTTTAGGCGTTTATTGAAATTACAGTTTCTTAGTTTCGTGTTTTTTTCTAGTTTCTTGTTTTATTCGCTTTAATCAAATACATTTATATATATTTATGCATGTATGTGTGTATCATATAATACGAATGATATCTATTTACCTTGACTATGAATATATATAGTAAGTAACAACATGTATCTGGTCAAAACATTCAGTGTATACATTTAGATAAGTTCTGAAAATGTTTGGATATGATAAAAGTCATCAAAATTTTGCGCTTCGAAGCAGTGCTGACCGCCGGCAGCGCGCGGTTGCAAGCTGCATTCTCAGCGAGTCTGTGTCTGCGTGTGTGTGTGTGCATGTATACACATATATAATTCAATGAGTTTGTGTGCGCGTGTTGTTTTTGTTGTTTGTAAATGTCAGTGGTCAAAACTTCCGGTGTACTCCAAGTGATATTGCTGGTTGGTTCTGTGGGATTCAGCACGCTCTTCATGTCTACATACTCTCTTTTGTTGCAGTTGTTTTTGTTGTTGATATTTACTGCTGCTCGAGTATTATACTACTTTAATATGTTTGTATTTTTGGTATTGTTGTTGCTGTTGTTGTCTGTTTAAATTTCGTAGTTGCGAAACTTGTTGGCCACATCGGAGTTCTCGGTGCCCCATTCGGTTTTCCGGTTGCCGTAGTAGAGCGCAGCGCCACCCTCGGAGGCACGGCGATGGGCCGGGTTGGGCGAGGCTGCCGAGAGGCCGCCGCTGCCGCTAACACCAGCGCCGGTGGTGGCGCCCGCCTCAGGCAGCATGCGGTCCTTGGTTTTTGGCGTGGCCCAGTGCATGGACTGTGATTTGAAGAGATAATTATTGAATGAATAAATTCCGTGCGCGTTTCTGTTGTGGTTGTGTGTGTGTGTGTATTCTACCATGCGCGTCTCATGTAGTCACGGTGAATTGTTTTCGCTCCATGTAATCGCCCCAAAAGAGGGTTTATTAATATGTGTAACATAAACGTGAGAGAAAATTGTTTGCGATTGTCGAGTGAGGCTTAAACTCCTCAATTTTGTTTACTTTGTATGTGCTTGTTTTTCGAAAACAATTCACCGTTTTTGTGTATGGTTTCAGTTTTCACTATATAAAATGTCGTTATGTAAATACAAAAGTATACACGAATGGATATGGAGTAGGGCAAATTCACAACATCAAGTATAATCATAAAAAACGAAGCCATTGCTGGAAAACTAAATAAAGTACGTAAATCATGCAAAATTTTGAAAATTTAAAACCTCGCTCGGAGGAAACCCAATAGATTGATCAGCTGCAGCAGATAACCATTTTTCCAAAAGCCTCATCGCGAACTTAATAAACTGTATTTTTCCAAAAAACCTAATTTTTCATTTTTGGTATATTATATTTGGTCGGAATTCCGCGTTTTATATTACCTGAAGAAAAGATTGAAAATGAAGAAAAACGTCTCTTACATTAAGAGACCTATAACAGGTGAAATGAAAAGTCCTCGGCCTATTATAGCAAAGCATATTTTTTTGGCAAAATTTTTTTCTTCAAAATAGTTCCCTTCAAGGATGATACATTGCTTATAGCGATCCTCAAACTGCTCGATACTATTTTTGTAGTACGATTTGTACTTTGCCTCGGTTTCGGTGATCTCCACTTTATTAGACGAAAATTTCTTCCAGGCTGGCATTTTTTGAGAACAGGAAATAGTCGTTGGGGGCCAGATCTGGAGAATTCGGTGATGCGGAGCAATTTGAAGCCCAATTTATGGATTTTTTCCATCGTTTGCACCGACTTGTGACACGGTAAATTATCGTGGTGAAATAACATTTTCTTTTCCTCCAAATGCGACCGTTTTTCGGCTATTTCGTTCTTCAAGCGTTCCAATAACGCTATGTAATACTCACTATTGATGGTCCTTCCTTTTTTAAAGTAGTCAATAAATATTATTCCAGGCGCATCCCAAAATACAAACGCCAAAACCTTATCAGCCGACTGTTGCGTTTTTTCATCCTTTGGAGCAGGTTCATCGTGTGCACTCCACTCGGAGGACCTCGATGGAAATGCCAGAGCTATGTTTCATCCATTGTCACATATCGACGCAAAAACTCGGATTTATTACGCCTGAAATTCTTCAAACACTGCTTCGGATCATCAACTCGTCATTGTTTTTCGTCAAAAGTGTGCTCGCCTGGCAAACTCGGAGCTTTATCACACCTAAATATTCGTGAATAATATGATATACTCATTCAATTGATATCTCTAGAGTGCCTGCTAACCACTTCACTTTATTGTCATCCAAAATTGATTTGTACATTTTTTTGATCCTTCAACTTTATTTTACCCTTCAAAAAGCATTATTTTATCAGTACGCGAAGTCTTTTTTTATCCGGACGGGGACCGGTTTAGTTGCTTTTGACATTTTCATTTAGCCACAAGGAAGAGGGAGCCATCTCTAATAAATATTATTCCAAGTTGTAACGAGTTGATTATGTTTTTCTACCTAAGAAGGGGTTCAAAATTGCAACCATGGTAATGAATTCATACGGAAACAAGCCTTACTTACTTTGTAATATTGTATATGTTTAAGAAGTGAAGATTTTGAAGTTTAATAAAGTCCTCCTATATAAATTCATCCCCTGACAGCTACATCACGACCCTCACAAAATGTATGTCAAAGGTAAGCCTACAATACCGATGGACACAGTACCATTGTTAATGGTTCAGAAAGAGAGACCTATTCCGCATTGGAAATGCCAAGCCAATTCCGGCTATGCATCATTGGTAGTTATTATCACGACGGTAAACGACAAAGAAGGTAGACCGAAGTTCTAAGCAAACTCTATGGACCTAAGTGCTCAACTTAGCCGATATATTTTTTCTTTAAAATTGAACATTTTACGAGTAGAAATAATCAGTCTAAGCTTTTTTTGATTTCAATATTAATTTTTTCCCCCACTTTCTTGATGTCGCTTTCGAAAACGCCTACGGATATTAAAAAAAAAAATCGATTTAATATTAAGAACCTCATGCGATTTACAGAGGCTAAGTTTAGCAAGGCTTGCATTGTGATTACTTACTTCGATGGCACACATTAAACAGACAGAGTTTTCTTAGTGCTTGTGAGCAGTTTATCTTCGGCCTACAATTCTTCTGAACAAAAAATATTATTCTAAAATTCGACTAGTAATAAACTCAAATCACAGCAACAATATTTAAAATTCTAGCATTGAAGTTCTTCCACTTTCCACTTTCTATTTGCCATTTTAATTAACAAAATGAGTGTGTTTGCATAGCAATTTGTGCTCCTCATATGCGCTCTGTGGCCTCAGTGGCAAGAGAAATTATTATTTTCTGTATTTCATGCCAAGCGATTCGGTCCATGCGGGAGGGAGCGCATGAATTATGCAGATAGGTACATATCGATTACTCCAAGGACTAATATACATACTTATTAGGCATGTAGTTGTGCGTGTGTGTGTGCGCTTGGAAAATTGAGAAGCTCTATAAATTTATTGCATAACATTAAAATGGTTTACATACATACATATATTCTTAGGAATCTCAGAGTAACGGCAACGAAATGCAATTCCCGCCGGAAAAGTGGCAGGATTGAAAATAAGTTTGCATCAAGGGAAGGAGGGGGAATTGCAATGACAACAGCAATATGGTAAGACACAAAATGACCAACTGACTGCCAATAATGGAGTAGGTGTTGCCACCCAACAAGAAGCTGCTATGTTTTGTGGGCATTTCGTAATATTTTAAAGCTTTCTTATGCGACTATTTTCATTAGTAAATGTGCGGCGGCGGAGTTGTCTCAGTGATTGTGCAGGGGGTCAGAAGCGTTTGGCGGAGAATGTTTTCTTAGCGAAGCAGGGAGTGTGCAAGTCAGTATTTTTTGTAGTACGTTCTCGCAACAGTGCACAGGAGTGTTGGTTTGGGGTACACTAAATGCATTAATGGGGGCACGACGAGAAAGTTTTCGTATCATTTTATACTCGCTGCGTTCGATTTGCCACTCGTACCTCCTTATCCACTTTCTCGGCGATTGTGTATCTTCTCACCTGTCCGACGTGCTCCTTCATACCCAGCCAGTTCTTGTAGCTCATCGCGATGCCACTGTTGCGCCATTTGTCGTAGTTGGCACGCTTCTCCGGGTCGCAGAGCGTCTCCTTTGCCTCCTGCGAGTAGATAAATGTGTTTTGTCGTTATGAAAAGGAAATTAGAAAGATTTGTGAGGAATAATGATTTTTATGTGCAAAATATTCAAATGTAATGAATAAAAGGAAGAATTTTCATGATTTGTAATATAATTTTATAAAATGCTAAGGACTATAACAATTAGTTTTAATATCGCTGTTAAAAATGTGTTCTGTCCAGATGTAATACACTTATGCCAATGATTTTTTCAGTCCTCGAAGCACTTTTTATGAGGAGTTTTTGGGATGGCCTTCAGCTCCTTCAGCAAATTTATGTTTTATCTCTTCGACTGAAAACGGGTCCGACGGGGTTAGTTTGGGGAAAAAGAAAAAATCACACGAAGTTAATCTGGTGAATATGGCGAATGGTGTTTATTGCTTTTTTGTTGTTCGTGTTGAAAAAAATTCAGCTTTATCGAGACGAGCCGAGCAAGAACGCGCTTCATACCAAAACATCTACCAAAGTCATTCGAACGGACTCGCGAGAGATGTCGGGCTCTTTTGCCATCTCTCTAACACTTGCCTAACGGTTTTCAAGCATCATATCCTTCATTGTTTTAATATTTTCATCATTAAAAGAGGTGAAAGGTCGTCCAGAACGAAGCATGTCTTAAACGTTCTCTTGACCATCTTTGAAGACTTTGTATCACTCGTTGGCTTGTGTTTTTGATAAGACTCAATCGCCGTAAGCCGTTTCCAACATTTGCAATGATTCCCCGCACCAAATCTGGTTAGAAATACAAAATTTGAGGCAAATTCAAAATCGGCGGATATAATCAAAATTTCCGGTTGCTTTTTTGACACAATGTATTTATGATATATTTAATCTTTTTGAGCGCATGCTTCGAAATTTTTTATTCGTTGGAACTTAAATGGGTTTCTGTGCAATATTACTGAGTCGTTCACGAGTATCTGATAAGGAAGGGGTTCTAGCTAAGCTGTTGTACGTCCACTAGCGCTAACGTAAAATATTTCCCAATTTAAAATGGATTTGTAAATGTATATTGTCAACAAATTTGGTAATATATTTAAATTGTATTTGTATTTTAAAAACTCATTTGCCGATATTGAAAAGAGATATTATATTACAACCCAAAACCAATTAATTATGCGCTGATGAGTTAATATTTTGCCAGCTCAATGGCAAACCAAATATTTGCTTCTACTTCTAACTAAATTTTGCCAAACCAAACCACGAAACCATTCATTCCACGCATCAATAATGGCAAAGGTAATTAATTAAGCAATCCTTTCGCAGTAATATTTTATGACTTTTCTATAATTCATTCTATTTTGCTATTAATTAATTAATCAATTCAAATAATATTTATTTACTGAATTATTTAGTTTAGCTAGATATGCGCTCATTTATCAACATGTCTGTATTTACTTTTGTATGTATGTGTTTATAGAGTCTGGTTTGGCTTCCATGCTTTGCCAGCACTGTCAATAAAAGCGCAAGGAATTCGCAGAATTGTATATGGAATCTTCTGTTAGTTTGCTTCAATGTATATTTCTGCATATTCAAAATTCCCCACATCATCAATTTTGCCGCAATAGTTGCAAGAGCAACAACAAAAACAACAGGAAGCTCAGCCACAGCTCACATTCAGCTATTTAAAGGCAATCGCCAAAGTAATATTTGTGTTAATTATTGCTTTTGCGCTCATGTGCATTCGCTTTCGAAAGAGGGCGGGGAGGAAATCGCTTGAAAACCATTTAGAAGGGAAATTTACTGAAAGCGATGAGCAAAAAAAGCAATATAAATCTAAATTGGAGTAGAAGCTAAAGCGAAGTGAATGAAACTTCCATTTCACGTGAGCAAATGGAGCAACGAACACCGGGCGCAGTCCATGTGTATGTATGTACACACACACCGGCATATAAGCCGAAGTGTGGGTGCTCTTTGTCCAGCGCTGACCTAAATATTCAGTGGGAAAGCGCTAATCGATTATTGCCTGCTGTCAACAGCAAATGGCAGCTCCCAGCACCAGCACACAAGTGCGCGTGTATGTGTGTCGGCATGCTGGTGCAAATGGTAGCACATTCTGGTGGATTGTAAAAGTAGACCGACAATGGCAAATGCTTTTGCGCCGCGTTGTGTTTGCACTCGTTTATGTATATGTGTGTGTATACTTGTGGAGAGGTAGCGAGTAAGTGACATATTCTGACAGCGACAAATGTGTGGGCGGGCGTTGCGGCCGAAATTCGTCCACATGGTTTGGTTGCTTCTAAAATTATATTATTTTAGAACGAAAAAAGGAAAACAATAGACAAAGCAATTTACGCTTGATTGTTCTTTGCGAGTGTGGGTTTGAGTCCTCCCCAAATCATTGTGGTGTGAAATAAAATGTGTCCTTTCGGTTGTGGTGTATTTATAATTTTTAATAATTTTTTGATATTCTTTGAAATGGCTGGCTTCAAGCCGTGACGACGTATTTATAATAACCGCGCCGGAAAAATGGTGGATAGCAAATGAGAACAACTTCCTTAACTTATGAAATTGATTTACTCTAAATCGTCCAGAAAAATAAATATGCCCCTTTAAGCAATAGTTCTGACTTGATCTCGTCTATCTTTTCATTTGCCAAATAATTTTAGTTTACGACGCAGCCAATTCATTTTCACTGATACATCATTCTAATGGCAGTACTCTTCAGCTCTTTTCAAACAGATACCTAAAATAAATAACAAATTGAAGTCTGCACTTTGCATTATCTCTGAACGATAAGCCGACGCTGTGACGCTCCATTTATTTGAGGGCCATCGAATGTTCACCTCATTGCATCACTCCCCCCCAACCAGCAAGAGGCAGCAATCAAATTGGGAAAGCTTTCAGATTCGGTGGTTTCTACGCCTGAGTGCTAAGTGTTTTGGTGGCTGAGTGGTCAGTGATGTGGTTTGTATTTACCTTCTCCATACACACACATGTGGGTACATACATTCACTACCCTCTTCATCGCTCCATTTCCCGCGCTCTCTCCAACTGTCATTGACGATGTGTTACTCTACGAGCACATGTACATCGTATTTCTAGTGACAACTTGACTACTCTTTGACGGCTATTGTTCCTCTTTATTGTATGTGTTTCAACCACTTTACATCGGAATTGTTGTTGTTGTTAGTAATAAATGTTGTACGATTGTGCGCTTGTGGGCACAACATCAGTTATTCACAACGTGGGCGCATTTCGATGTGTGTGAGTGTGAGTGCGTCTCTAAGCCCACTTCAATTGACGCCTGTTGAATACATTACCGCACGTGACCTACATACACACACATACACTTTTGAGTATCAGCGCCTACAAGTATGCATGTAAAGTCGTCATTCATCTGCCTGACGCTCGCTTGTTGATTCTTTAGTTGAATGTTATTAGTTTTACTCACTCACACACCTAAAAACATTTCTTACATTGAATAAAATAATGTCGTTCTTAAGTAAAATAAGGAAATATCGCTGCGTAAATATTTTTTTTAATATGAAAATAAATGATTTCGCTGTCTAACAAAATGGCTTTATTTTAGCAGATTATGTATTATACGTTCATCCTAATATCTCATAGATATTTGATATAGATTTGACTAACAGTTTCGGAGATATGATTAGCTTAGTGCAATTGGCTTCCGACTTTTCGAGAGAAAAGTTAAGCGGTCGTTGGAACGACGAGCTGTGAGAGTTATACAACGAAATTGACATAGTTCAGCGACTTAAGAGACAGCGGCAGCGCTGGTTAGGTCTTGTTGTCCGAATGGATGAAAAAACTCCAGCTTTTAGAGTATTTGACGCAGTGCCCGCATCGTAATTTGTTGTAATAATAACTTTTTTTTTGGTTTTTGGATATTAAGAAGAATAATTTTCTTCAATGTCAGACACTTATTTTCAGAGCTCCTTCTGGAGATCAGCTATGGTATCAAGGAAATCCAGAAATGAATCGCTGATTACGAAGTAAGTTGAATTATGTATGTAAATCTTTTATATAATTTATTATTATTATTGTTTAATATTGAAATATACTTGTACTGTGTCTTTCTGATTTGCAGAAAGCCGCCTCAGTAGAACTTTTGAAAGCTCCTAAAAATAGCTGTTGCTTTGAAAAACTTTGTGGAGAACAAACATAAGCCCTCAGGGATCTACTTACAAGATTTGTATGCCGAAGCTTAAAAATAAGCGGCTGCAGCCAAAGAACCCATCGTTTATGAAGAAAATCGTCGCAGCATTATTTCCGACACTTGACTCCATTTCCTATGCCAAGCGAAACTAAACTGCAAAGTCGCTTCAATCAGTGACAGAAAATGAAATACTGACAATTGCGAAAAAGATCAAAAACCCCAAGACGCCTGGAATTGATGGTATAACAAATATAATACTAAAAGAAGCAATGACTCCAAGTCCAGCAATGATGGCATAAATGGTCTGTGTTAATGGTTTGCCATCATGAGTTTAGAGTTGGCTGTGCAGAAAAAAGAAGTATCGCTCATGAGCTCAATGAAGGTGGAAGAAAGGGCATCGCTCACCGTAGAGGAATGCGACATTAATTCACAGCCCTAACTGAAGTATTTGGGAGTAATATTGGACTCCAAATTAAAATTTAATTAACACCTGGCGTGTACTTCGGGCAAAGCAAACAAAATATAGTATACAATGCTCTATCAAGAATGATGGCCAATAGGTGTTCCGTAATTTTTTACGCTAGATATAAAATCGTATTCAAAACAAATAAACGCTATGCATAGGCTCACTGCGATATGAGTAACTAGTGCTGATATTCTAGCTAGTATGCCGCTCACTGACATCTAAATAGGAAGACGAATTCGCGTGATTGCACCAGATATCGGAGCCGTATGTAGGTGGAAAAAAGAGGAGAGAACCAGAATCTTCATAATGTGGCAGCAATGGTGGCAAAGTTCAACCAAAGGACGGTGGACCCACAGACTAATCCCGTACATCCATTTGTGGAAACATAGAAAAAATGGTGAGCTTTCACCTAACGCAAATACTGAGTGGACATGGATGCTTTAGAAGCTATCTGTTCCGATTTCATCACGACCTTAGTCCATAATGTCCGACGTGCAGAGAGTGCATATACGTAGAAGACTCTAAGCACGTATTTTTTCAATGCCCTCGTTTTTCAAATGTAAGGGTCAACTTAAAAACTTCCCTTGGCGCAAGTTTTTCGATGGAAAGTTTGACAGCACTCATGTGTCAGTCCTCTGGTAAATGGAAAGCTGTCAGCGAAGCCTGAGTTCTAATTATGACAAAACTAATGTAAACGTTATACAGTATATAAGGCGTCAGTTAGTAAGTATGATAGATGAGACTTAAAGTCTTTCTCTCTCCCATGAAGTAATAATAAATCCGGTGGTTCCATGGGCGAGATATGAGTTGGTTCCTTCTACTATAAAAAAATTGATATCATACGTCCCTGTTTTCAATGCATTCGTCCCAAATCAATTGAAATCTAGAGAATGTGAATAATTTTCAGTATAAAACTTCAGTACAAATCCTTTCGGTTCCGGCTGTTATTTTAGTGCGAATTTTTTCGAGAATTTCAGTAAACATTAAAATTGCCAATTTCAATGAAGAATAACAGCTCGAGCTGCCGACGAAGTATGACAAAAAAATTGAGTATTATTATTTTGTATTTTGTATTCTAATAAAGTTGCTCTGATTGCCCTTTTCGTTCTACAAATATGCAAATTAAGTTCAAGTGGAAGAAAGAAACATTGCAAGTGGCAATTGACTTGAGTATAATTCTGTTGAAATTTAAGCTTATTTTGTAATATTGCATTCATGTCTGTGACAACAAAGTAGAGACTTTCACATAATTCCATTATTTGATTTCATAAATTTTCATGAAATTGTTTTGTTCTCATGTTTTTGGTGCTAAATGTGTTTCTGCATAACGTAAATGCTGTAGAGCTCGTTATTATATGTACGAGTATATAGTATGTATGTATATGTGTATATATTAGTTGTACTAAAGGCCACACTACGCACTCCGCTAAGGTTCAAGGATACACAAATGCTGCCAAAACAACAAAAAGTCTAATAAAAATAGAAAAGTTAATTACAGCAATTGCACAACCACAAGTGCTCGCCTAAATATTTATAGTGGCGTGCCGGAGGGGCAACATGTGGCACGGGCAGCAAAACATACATGACACACATGACCTTAGAGTAACAATTAATTAGTGAGTGACAGCAATTGGATGCAACAGGTCTTCAGAGGATTTCCGTTCGTAGTTGTTCGGGGTTGTGTGTGTTGTTGGTTTTTGTAACGGAACTTTTGCCTATTTTATGTGCACAGGAAACCACTAACTTTCGCATCACTGGGCACGCAAATTTGTGAGCTCAACCGCAAATATTGCTTTTTTGTCCGAAAATAGTTAGTTGGAGCTTTCGCAATAGAGTCGGCCAGTGATGCTTCAGGTGTGAGCGGACGAATTTGGAATGTGTATGTGTAGTGGGTGTGTATCGATAAAAGGTGGTGTGCTTTGATGATTAGTTGCTACGTTATTATATATAGTACACTTCAGAGTACTTTCTTTGAAGTATTATTTTAAAATATGTGAGCTTTCGTGGTATTATCATAACAATTATGTTATAAGTGCTGGCAAGAAATGAAATAAAATACTGAGCTGTTTGTCCACAGTGTAGAAAGAGAAAAAAAGTTCGCTTGATGTGCAATACAGATGGAGAATATGGTCGTTGTTAGACGAGAATGCCAGTTAAATGCACCCGCTCGCACAATTGTTGCGTATACGCAATGGTGGGACGAAGGACACCAACGCACATAATAAGTTTGTCAGGCATTGTTGAGCCTTGCGTCAGCGTCAAATTGTTGTAATAACAGCACGCAGGTGGCATTGAGTGCGCTAACGGTACCAAGTAATTACACTGTCACATTCGTATGGGCAAACACACACACACACGCACAATGAAGGCAACTTTCCAGATGAGGTAAACTTTCCTTACATTCGTTATTTTGCTTTTAAACTAACACCAACAACAACACATACATGCAATTCTGTCCTATGTGCGTGTGGGTGTGTGTGTGTAAGTAAGCATTTTGCATGAATCTTGCTCCCCAATCGCTCTCAACTGACGAGGCGAAAAAAATGCTGGCGGAAACAAACGGCAGAAAGCAAGTAACAGCTTACGTTTTAAGCGTGAACTCCACATTTGCTGTGTGAGTCTTGCATGACTCGAAACTTTCGTCGCACACACCCAGACGCACGCCTGAAGGCAGTCGGCAAAGCGCCTTTCGTTTTTAAGCTGCCACTAGCGTCTGTTGCATTTCATATCCCTGGCGCTTTATGAAACTTTTGCTTGGCACACACAGGCGTTGCAATAAATAAAATAACACTGTGTGGCTTAAAGCTGTCTACCAGTGCTTAAGCGCGCACACACCAACGCAAATTGTTGCTTGCCACATGTATGTGTGTGCGTCTGCTGCCTGTGTATTGGTGTGTCAATCAGGCTTCAGTGGTTGCTTTGTGCGAAGTTTTAAACGAGTTAGTGCCATGCCGACATCTGCTGCGCTCTGCCATGCTATCGCGTTGGCCGTCCGTCGCTCGCGTGCAGCGCGTGCGTGATTGACGCTCGCACATTGTTGCTTTCGCAGCGGTTATATGCGTTGGCAATTTATTTTTAGTGCATTGAGCGATGGTGGGCAGACATGCATGGCCATTGTGCACAAACACTCGGCCACCGTGAACCGTTGTTGGTTTTAAGTGGCAACTATATGTCACTTTGAGTTTCTAAATCAAATGCGTTGAATTATTCAGAAATTACACAGAAGTTTGATAAAGACAACTTCAAATGAATAATATGAATGACGTAGACAAGCTTTTCTCTATTCCAGTTAAAAGTTGATGGTATGAAATATCATAGAAATTGCTTACCTTTAGCCGTTGGAACTTGGCTTCAGCATCCTTGTCACCGTCGTTCTTATCCGGATGGTACTGAAGAGCCAACACTTTGTACTCAGCCTGGATTTGTTCAACCTGCAAGCAAAAAGTTTATATAGAACAATTATTTTTTTATTTTTCAATTTGGAAAATTAATTATTAATAAAAAAATTAATAAATCATTTAAACAAAGAAAGGTTTTTGAGCGGTACCTTCGGAAACCAGCTGCCACTGGCTGAATTTCCAAAGATTTTTGTTACAAAAAATTCACAAATAATATTCTGATGTTGCTTTTTGATATACTCATTCATTTATTATATGAAAAAAAAATGTTTAAAGTAAAAATTTTTTTACCCTCAAAACCCACGTAGGTGAGTAATTTTATCTACGGGAATGTTCTTTTTACAGACTTTCAAGTCACAGTTGTTACTCAGAAAGCACTACCACTTGTATTAGAAATATTAATTAAATTCCAAAGACAAAGTCTGGTACGTAAGAAACCTCTGCTCCTTCGCCATCGATTGGGGAATCGAGTTCACCATCTTCTGGTGTTTTGCTTTCACTGCCATTTAGCAGGTTGGAGAAGTCTTCCCTCCATAACTTCAGTACGCTCTGGGCATTAGTCACTAGATCATCTCTGAGGGTTCTACAAAGGGGATGTTTTGAAGTATATGCCTTCTTCAAGATAAATAGTTGTAATGATAATTGTTAAAAAATAGAATGAAAAAGTTGGTATGTGCAATCTACATCATCATAAATAACACCATAATATTGAAAAATTTCCTTTCTAAAATATATGTAAATGTTTAAAGGTTTTAAACCACAGTCTAATCAAAGTGATATTTTATTGTTTTCTTAACATCCTTAAGCTGTAATATCAGAAAAGAAATTGGCTTTAAAGAAAATAAAATCTAAATATAAATCAAAGAATTTCTTATCTGTCTTCTGAGGAGAGTTAGGTCACTTAAGTAGAGAGAATAACAACACTTTCTAAGAGGCGATCAATTAAGATAAATAAACGGAGGATTGCACAGCCACCTTAAGTCTCTTGTGACCTAATTCAGATCAGTTTATTCGAAGAAGTTCACATTGCAGAATTTATGCCCTTATTGAGTTCTAGGACATATCAGCTTTGTTTGTCAATCCACTGGCAGATATTAATACGAGTATTGGCTGCTGGTTATTATAATAGTATTATGCTTGACATCGTTGAAATCTGTTAAATTCCACTTTGTAAGTTTTGGCAAGTTGTATACTAGTACCAATACATATATACACATGCTGGAAGTAATGCTATTTGGTATGTCATAGCCGAGGCATTGGAGTGAGCTCCACTTGGCTTAGTCTCCAAGCGATTGTATGCCAACTATTCGGCTAGTTGGCAGGCTAAAGCGAGTCATATGTCCATATTTTGATTAAAACATAAGTGAACAGCCACAACATGCAACGTAGCTTTCAGGAATTGCTACATGCCAGGCAGTGTCCATATGCATGTACTCTTAGAGTATGTATGTATGTGTGCGTGAGTGAGACGCATCCTTAAACTCCTCACGTTGGTAGCTCAAGGGGACAGTTTATGATCAACTTTAAAGTCCTAAGTGCATAATTTTCGTTAAACTTCTGCTGCGCCAATGAAACGTGTTTTCCACACATCCACTTTGCACTCGCTCGGCTCCTGCTGTGCCTTGATAACCTACATACTTCGTGGGCTGGCCAAACAAGTGCGCCCAGCAAAGACGTAGGAAGCACCAGCTGAAGTCCAACTCATGACGAACGCACACAGAAGCGAAAGCAGCTGATAATTGTTGTTGTTTCAGTGTGCTTTGTTTTTGCGTGGGCTTTCAGTTAACAACAGTTTGGCCTCTTCTTTTTCCATACGCTCGGGGATAATGTATACTTTCATTGTTGTGGGTTGAAGCTTTCTGCAGAATTTCCATCGGAAGTGGCGAAGCACTGGCTTTACATGGCGAGCGCATTGTGAGTTTCTTTCTCGTTTATTGTGCTAACTGTTGACAGACGCTGGCTCTCTGCTTGCACACATTGGCTTTGTTTGTTCGCTTTTAGTTTTCCTTCGCTCCGGTGGCCTGGGTACACCTGTCTGGTCTGGCTTACACCATCACGCCTTAGCCGCTTAATTAAGTTTTGTGCGGCGCAACTCGTTTTGCAGACTACAAAGTTCAGTGATAGACATTTTGCTTGATTCTGACAGTCTGTTAAATTGAATCTGGCCGCAATTTGATTTGAGTTTTGCGTCTCTTCCTAGTCTTCATCGTCGATATATTTGCGCTGAATTGATAAGAATTTGTAAGATTAGCATACCAATTACAATTCAATAATGACGGCTGTATTAAGGAGATTAATGGGATCCCTTGTGGCAAGTTGACTTTTTATGTAACAGTTTAACTGTGCTAAATCTAGTAACTGGTGAAAAGTGGTAGTTTCAAAATCGTTATATAGGTCGATTAGGGAGAACCAAGTAAAGGTACTTTTTTCAAGAGCCTTTTTTTTGCCAGATCTCGCGTAAGTCGTGTCAAGCTATCATGCTATTTTTGTACAGCATTGTTTGGCAGTTCATCATGGAAAGACTTACTCTGAATATCGTTCAACTTTATTACGAAAATTCACGTTCAGTAAAATATGTGTTTCTTGCGTTTCGCTCAACTATAGTCAGCATTATCGGCCTGCTGGGCCTACTATTTGCAACACCATCATCCATCTTGAGACCCAGTCTTAATTATTGGATAATATTCGACCGAATAGACCACGGCCAGCACGCTGTGAAGCAGCCGTAGCTGGGAGTGTACATGAAGGCCGTGGAGAGTCCCTTCGGTGCCGTTCGCAACAACTCGGACTGACGCATGGAGTGACTTAAAGCATTTTACGTAGAGATCGTTAATTGACATCGTACAAAATACAGCTTGTGCAAGAACTGAAGCTGCTCGACCTTCCCAAGCGACATCGCTTCGTTCTATGGTCTGTTGAAAAGTTTCAAGAAGATTCGACGTTTTCGATCTAAACTTTGTTCGGCGATGAGGAGTTTGGATTGAGGAGCAACATGAAGAGATTCACGAGCTGCTATTTCGTCCAAAAAAAAAAAAACAACGGTTTGGTGTGGTTGTGGGCCGGTAGAGTCATCGGTCCATATTTTTTCAAACATGATGTATGGCGACCGTTATCGCATCATTATAACCGTCTTTTGATGCCTGAAATTGAAGCTCGTGATATCGACATTTGGTTTCAACAAGACAATAAGTGGCGCCTTTCTAAACATCGCATCAATCAGTGGATTTATTGAGAGAACACTTCGGTGAGCAGATAATTTCACGTTTAAGGCAGGTGGGTCGGTCATCAAGCACCAAGCGGTGGTTATCGACTAGAATATTATGGTCGGAGATGGTGTTTCGGAAAATAATGTATGATAAATTTCGAAAAGATATCTCGTCTTAATAAATATCTCCAAAGATATCAGTATAAAATAAATAGATTTTCCGGTGGTGCCGCAAGGTGTTATCGTGCAGAGCATAAATTCTTTCTTTTCTGCAAAGCTAAGCAAATTAAAAAAAGCAAGAAGTAAGAGTATGGTGACCAATCGAACAGGCAACTGGTATAAATGCAGTAAATTGGCATAATTGGCAGACGATCTCATTTAACTCATGGCAGCAATAGACGCCATTCCTTTTCGTCTAGTCATATTCTTTATTCATAATTTGCTAACTAGGATTTCAGACAATCAGAGCTTCGACGTAAGCTTGTGATAGCCAGAATAGTGATGTGTCTGCTTTGTACGAGTAAAGCCTAAAGCTATGTGGTGGGAAATTACAGCTTGCAATTGAAGACGATTTCTAGATATGACCAATTGATGTACTGCTTTTACTTAATTTTTGTTCGAAATGTGCTTGAAAACATTATCACCAAACAATTTTTTTTAAGGACATTGGTAACCCAACAGCAGCAGACATTTTGATTACAACAAAAAGTTAACTTTTTTATTCTTTCGTAGTTAACGGACCAATAAATAAAAATTTCCAACAATTGTGCTTGTAAAGCTGCTGTCAGATCTCTTCACAGTCGACAGCAACTTGGAATTCATTGCTTCCCAAAAGACTTCTACGAACATACGAGTACCTTTTTTTCAATTCACAGAGCCAGGACTGGGCTTGATGTACATATGGCTGCTCGGCTTTCGCATGTCTGCCAGAAAAACAATAAGAAACCGAAGCTCCTGCAGCAAGCTAAAGAAAAACGCAAAGACACATGCTGTGCGAGTGCTTATACAGGATGTGCGGGAATGTTAAGTGGGTTTCTTGTTTATCATGTTCCCTTCCGCCCGTGCTACTCTTTATGCCTGCTTTGAAATATCAATAACAGGGTGTTGTAGCACAATGTGGTCGTAAAAGGGAACACCTGAATATAAAATATTTTTATTGCCCTTAACGGTCCGTGTGTGTGCTTATACACACGCATACACTTACACGTATATGTGCCATGCATGGCTTAAAAAAGCTAACGGCATTGCAAATATATGGCTCGGGCGCATTACATCGAAGTTTTTCCCAGCTGAGTCATGACCATGACGGCTTTAAGTTGTGTGTCATGTGAACGCTTCACGACACACGCCCACAGGGCGCACACACTTGTCCTATTTCTGCTTTCATTCCTCTCGTTTGCGTGAGTTCATTTTTCTAGAATTTCGCTTCTTCATTTGCCAGATTTTCTGCGTAAGAATTTCGCTTAAAACATTTTGCTTGATTTCTGTTTTCATTCCGTCTACCCTCATTTATGCGCTTCCAATCGCTCACTGCGCTTTAATGGCGCTCGCTAACAAAGTTGATATCCATTTGCTCATCTCATTCAATCACTTCGCTTTCCACTTCTCCGCTCCGTGATTTATGTGCGTCTGTGTGTGTTTGTGTGTGTGGCCTGTGTGTATACAAATGTTCGCGTATAAATTAATGTGAGTGAGCTCGTGATTTTCAATGGATATTTGCATACACGCAAAGGCATTCGTGTGGGTGTGTGTGTGGCGGTGCGCAATTCCTTCTTTAAAAATGTATGCGAGTTAAATTGCAGATTCTTGTTTTTCGCGTCGCTCGTCATGCGCCACATTATTAATTTATATGAATTTAAAATATATTGTATTATGTATAATTAACGACCTGCCATTTATCGAGGCAAACATCGGAACGCTTTAACTTTTAAGCTATTCTTTTAGTAGTTCCATTGGTTGATGGAGCTTGTGGTAAATTTATAAAAAATAAAATTTCGAATATAATCGATATTTGAAAAAATATTCTAATAAGGGATGCTAAGTGGGAAATCCACACATGCTTAGAAGAGCGTTGCGGTCAAAAAATACTCATGAATAATTTTCAAAAACTTCTATGTCATTTAAATCACATTTCTGAAAGTTCCCATCTCTGAGGAGGGAAAGAAATCTCATATTTATACCCTAAGCAGGGTATATTATGCTTGCCACGATGTTTATAATACTCGAAATGTAACGTCAGAGATCGCATAGAGTATGTATAAATGATAAACGAAGCGAGCTGAGACGATTTAGTCCTGTCTTTCTGTCCATCCGTCTGCCTGCATATACGCGAACTGGTCCTACAGTTTGTCAGATATCGATTGATTGATTCGAATTTTGTAACGGGTGATTTTTTTGAGGTTAGGATTTTCATGCATTAGTATTTGACAGATCACGTGGGATTTCAGACATGGTGTCAGCTCAGCTCAGTATGCTTTGACATTTCATCATGAATAGACTTACTAACGAGCAACGCTTGCAAATCATTGAATTTTATTACCAAAATCAGTGTTCGGTTCGAAATGTGTTTATCGACAAATTTTGTTCAGCGATGAGGCTCATTTCTGGTTGAATGGCTACGTAAATAAGCAAAACCGCTATCGATGCTAACAAACTTTTTGTTGCCAAAAAAGACGCAGCCGCGGAACATTTAAATGAAATTATCTTCAAAGAGTAAATTAAAATCTATTTCAAAAAGATGTATTCTTCTAAATTTTATGCGTTTTTAAAAAAAGTTATGCTCTTAAAAAATGGAGCGCGATCTGTCAACCAGTTTGTTCATAGCAGCTGCTTAAGTCGGTACACCTCAGTGGTGCGTTGCCATTTTTACAACGTATAAATATATAAAACAAAGAATTTTTCTTAAATTTCGTATTTCTAACCAAATTTCGTTTGCGGAATCACAGCGAGTGTTGGAAAAGGCTTACGATTCAGTTTTATCAAAAACAAAAGAAAACATGACACAGCCGCTGAAAAATCAAAGTGATGCTGATTGATGAATTTATTGCGAAGGAAAGACGGTAAATAAGGAAATAAGGCGACAGAAATTGTGGAAGAACAATTCATGGGCACCATCACGTCGAGCCACGATTATGTCCGAATTTGAAATCAAATTTAATGAATACCATCGATCAACCACCATGTTCACCCGATTTGGCTCTGTGTGAATTTTTCTTGTTGCGTAAACTGAAATTGCCGCTCCGTGGAATCCGTTTTCAGTCGATCAAACAGATTGAATACAATTAACTGAAGCAGCTGAAGGTCGTCCCAAAAAGTGCTTATGAAAACTGTTTCGAGGTCTAAGGATATATTGATCAATAATTAATATTTTGGGTATGTTCTTATATATATTCTTGCTCGACTCTAAAAGACTAAAAGACTAAAAAGGTCTTTTTGAACATGCTTATAAAATTGTCGATTAAAAACAAGTTCTTGTAAGAAAACTTTGTTCTTTAATTATCTTATTAATATAAGTGAAGTAACATATGTATATATGTGGCAACTTTTCTCAAAAATATTTACAACTTTTTTACTCTTTCGCCCCAAATCTCAAATTTTCAAATGCTTGCAACTTTTTACAATAACCAGAAGCCCTTTCCCTCGCTCTAAGAGGAAGAGGAGAGCATGTCTTTAACTCAAATTTCTGAATAATACATAAACTAAGTTCAGTTAAGCACATGTCTGTATAATAAGCAAGTACTTTTTTACCTCAAGGCCAGGCGCGCTACTAAAGCATAAAGCTGAGCAATTTGATCCAAAGCATTTGCAGGCTTGCCGACGACCGTACAACAACATCAAACCCAAATCTTTACACGCTCAATGCTTGATGGGGAGAAAGGATAAGAAATCCGTAACAATCTGCTAAGCAAGATTGAAAATACTGGGCGCTTCAACCGGCTTTGGAAGGTAAGAGATTCACTGCCCCAGGTAAGATAATCACATTCCAAATACCTTTTTAGTAACACCGCTTGCAAAGTATGATTTTAAACACTGTTTTGCCTTTTTGCTCTTTTATTTCAACCTTTTCATGTGAGCCTGCTTTGATCCGCCAATTTGTCGGTGTCGCAACAACGCGTTCTCCATATTTTCTTAATCAAATAAAAATTGAAAAGACGAAATTCTGTACGTAGAGGAGAGCGAGTGGAGCAAACGCCAGCCGCCGAAAATGTTGCGACGAGACGCATTAGCCTTGGCTAATTGCACGCGTATTTGAATCTGCGAGCAGCCACCGAGGCGTATGATTAATTAATGCGTAATTGTAGCAGCGCGTCCAATCTGAGCTGCGGAGTGTCTGCACGACTGTCCAAGTGTGCTGAGCCGAGGAAAGCAACTTGAAAGAAACCACACTCATATTCAAAATGCTGAATACTGCACGCACACAAACAGGCAAGTGCGTGTGTATGCTTATGTTCGCTTACTAATCACCCACACTCTCCCACAGAGTTTGTTTGTATTTGGGGATGTCCTGCCTTGGCGACCGCTACTCAAGATGATTGCAAACATTTTGTCTAACTGAATGCGCCCCAAGTAGCTCGCCAGGCATGAACGCTTTCAAGGCGCGCCGTTGTCGCCGTCCCGCATACGCTTAGATAACTGCTAAAATTTGATTTAATGAGTTCACCACACATATTGTGCGTCTGTGTGTGCTGGCGTCGGAAATGTGCGTTTCGAGGCGTGAAAGTACCCGCTAATGCTAAGCAGAACAGCAATTTGCGGAATGAACGGAAATATTTTATGCATTATATGCTTTGAACTTCCCATGTTTGAGTGCTTTAGGAAGCCCCTATTTTCTACGTTGTAGAATTACAAGTAAGTATGAAGTCTCTATGAGTTGAATAGAAATATATTTGTGGAGACACCTTTTAAAATTTATTTGGAAAGTGTTATCAAACTTATTTCATAAGATTTATCAATGATAAAATAAACAAGTAGGGAAGGGCTAAGTGGGGATGTAACCGTACATTTTATACTTTGCAACTCGCAAGAATCCAAGCTTGGGAAACTCCTTCAGGCGATGGCGAAACTTTATGCTTAAGTTCTGAAAGAGTTAAGCTTAATTTTTTACTGTTATAGTTCATGTCAGCTAAAGTTATGTATATTAAAATCATCTTCAAATATAAGTGATATTTACTCGACCGAAGAGGCAAAATTTAATATATTGAGTTAGTATGGAAAACTTCAATCAGAGGATCGAAGTTCTCCCGATTTTATCTATTTTTGCCAATACCATATCATACTATTAACATGAGGCATACTAATAAAATGTTCCCTAGCTTTCATTAAAACACCACTGCGGGCAGAAAATAGTAAAACTTCGGTTGAAATCGGTTGGGCCGGCCCCGAGATATACGACTTCATGTAAAAGTGTTCGTAAAATTTCAAGCTTTCATTTTCAAATATAACCACTAAATAACCATTTTATAACCAAAACCTAAATTGTATTTCATTCGACTGGTTTCTATTACGAGGGCTGCTGTATATATTTTTGGCCTAATAATGAAAATAGGAATATTTATCAACGAAAATGTTTTTTTTTTTCGTTGGATTTGGCTCGTCTTGGAAAACCCACACGGTCGATTGCTGTTTTGTTTCGGGCTTTCCAATGGAAATGTCAGATTGCACCTGGCAACACTTAGTGTTACCTAGTCCAGAAATATATATAGCAGCCTATGTATATAATGAATGTATATGAAAAGCGATGTTACGTTATTTTGCATTTTAAGTGGCGACATACATATTTCCTATTATCTTATCCTAGATCAAAAATAATATCACTTCTATTTTAGTTACCTTTAGCTCTTATTTGTTCCGTATATCAAAAGCCGTTTTGTATGTCATGCTAATGTCGAAAAAAAAAAATAAGAACTTTCCTAAAGCATTTACATTAGCCTACTATAAACACACTTATATACATAAATTGCATATGCACAAATTATTAGTGCAAATAGCATGTAAAAGTATGGGGGAGTACTCATAAATATTGCGTTGAAACCTTTTGAACCAAGCCCTTGAAAGCAATATGCTAATAACTGCCTTCTAAAGAGAATAAATTTGAAAGAAGTAAGGAAAGCTGAAGCGCGTGTCGAATGAATTTGAGTTGCTTTTGTTTACTGTAAACCCAGAAAATTGAACATCTGTGGCAACAAAAACATATTTCATTAATATTTTAACAAAGTGCTGAGAGCTAAAGTATGCTCCCAGATTTCTTTGAATGCATTTCTGTAACAAATTAATGAATATTTTCAGCGCAAGAAATTTTAAATTCTTCTTCACCCAACTTCTATTTCTCCCAAACAGAATCATCTTAACTCGACACTTAATTCGTTTAATTTATGCTCTTGAAACCGACTGAGAGAAACAAACGTGAAAACTGTCTTGTGTGAGCTGCTTGTTGACCTTTTGTATAAACTTACAATAAACGCATAAATATGGAAATAGATGCAGAATGGATGAGAAGAATTTAATAATTCATGAAGCAGAATATACAATAGAAGCCATATTGGTGAAATATTTGTAAAAATTTCTTTAAATGAAATAAGAAAAAAATAAAAATAAAAAAAAAAACTGCATTCTCAGCACTTATAATATCTATTTATAAAATACTTAAGTAGATAATCTTTAAATAGACCGTTGGAAGCACTTTAAAGGCTAACATTGACCTGCCACCTTCCTCACGTGTCCTCTTTCTTCTGTGTACATGTGTTTCCTAATCAAATTAAACCAGGTTCTGATATATATATTTATAAAGATTTGCACAAAATGAGTTAACTGCAGAGGACGTACACTCTCTGGCTTCACTGCTGCAACCAAGCGAGCATTCAGCCATCAATCCTTTGGCTAAACGCTGCGCTAAATGCGAGCAAACTCTTGAATACCTTACACCCATACATGCATACACTTAAGTGTGTTATGCAATCGCCTTGAAAATTACATAATACAATTTAATTGGCTCAATTAGAGCGGCTGCAGCGGCAAGAGTCAGCGTCTGAGAAGTGCAGATTGCATTAGGCTCAGCGGCCGGTGAACGCGTTGGCGCGGTGCAAGGCGGTGATGTTGATTTATCCGTTGCTCGTGCGTTGTTGCATTGCAATGCAAGCATTTGCAATCAATTCCCATTGAAAGTGCAATTGAAGTTGTTGCTGTTGGCGCTGGGATATTGAATGCATTAAAAGCTCATTCATTTTAATTTATTCTAAGCAGACATTCTGGCGATTGATTGCACGGAATACCTAGTCCAATAGAAGATATTTACGTGTCTAAGCAAATATCTGATCTAATAAAAATAATTGTAAATATGTATGAGTGCTTGAACGCTGCATAAAAAAAAAAAAAATTGAAAATTTGTTGATGAAGATACACCTTGAGAAATACGAGTACGTTGCATTCCGCAAGGAAATGAGAAACTAGCAGAGTTATTCATTTCACTCATCAATTAAATGCTTGAAGAGTCATCTATTTTTTGGCAGATTCTGAAAGTTAGAAAGCTAGTGCATTGGTGGATGATAGATCGTTTGCTTTATTGTTACGTATATAATAAGATCATGCAGTTTTAAGTTGAAGAATTAGGTTAGGTCTCAAGATTGTTCTCCAAAAAAGACCCTTATATGTAAATCTGCTAAGTGGCACAAATGTCACAAATGGAGTGTTGATATCTGATTACAAATAAAACGACAATATTTGAAAACCACAACCACCAAATAGTTTATTCATTGCATTACATAATGCTGATATCATGTGCCACAGTGACCTCACGCCAGTAAGTGAATGCTCCACATATTTCACAGTTAAATACAACAAAGTAAGCATGTGCTAATTGTATTTTACCTCTTGGTTGACTATTGTACAAGTCTCTCTCTATGTTAATACATATTTATATCTATGTGTATATATGCATATGTGTTTAAATGTATGTATATGCCATTCGTGAACAGTCACGTCGCTTTTTGCCAAGCTTTCTCCGCATTTCGCTGTCTGGATCCTAGAACTCCCTTCGTTTGCATATTCTATTAATCTTTTTACCTGGTTCGCCTTTTCGCTTTTCGCTGCTTCGCTAAGCGTGAATTTTTAAAATTCTAAAGGAAATAACTGTTACATTATCGTCGTCGTTTTTCTCTCTCTCTCTCCCCCCCTCTCTTCGTTGGCGCAGTTTATCGCGCATGTTGTAAATATCAAAGCATTAAATTCCATTAATGCCAAAGTGAGTTAACTATGTTGTAATATTATTAAATATTGTGTGAAGCGAAAAAGTATATGGAAATATGGAAAACATTTTAAACTTTTATCAGCGCTTTTTCACGGCTTTGTAATGCTTAGCAAAGTTGACATAATTAAATGGTAATGTTTTAAAATGCAAATTTGTTTGATTAAATTTGCGCTAAAAGTTGCACGATTGGGCGGCATTTTCGAATACATTTATTTAAACCATGTTGTGTTCAAAATATTGATATTTTTATACGAAGTATTTCAAAATCAGTCTGCGACTAACACCAAAATGAGTTTTTCTAATGGTCCTCGTATCCTCTGGGTAGCCAAGAAACATCCGTTTGAAGGCGGGCTAAAGTGAGAAGGCGTAACATCCCTGCCGAAGAGGGATAGGCGGATATTCGTGAAATCAAGAATAATCCCATTTGGACAGCTAGAGACACTTGTCCATTGTGATGCCTAGGACTTCTAAGTACGGATCTAAAATACCGTCATATATCTGTCAAGCGCCTAGAGGTAGGCTCAAATTTATTGATTAAACTCCAACCAATTCCCGGGCTCGTAGAAAGTAAGGCAACCAAATGCTCCAACCCGGGTCTGCCAAAGCTGGACAGTGAAGGAGAAAATGTCTACATGTTTGCATTTCATCTTCCTCATTGCGACGTTAGCAAGTCTTTAGCCTCACCACCGTGAGGGTTAGTGTCCTGTTAGGTCTACTATCATTGCAACCATGTGAATATTGCTAAAGACTAGTAGTTCCATGGATCTCTTTCATTCTACTCTGTGTCAGAAGACTCTATAAGTGGATCAACGCTTATCGAGTTTGCGCCAGACCTATAAATCCAGCGCCTGAATGCGAGAAGACAGCGGGACGTTAGCTCGGTTGTTGGTAAGATTGTCCTTTCTAGCGAGCTCATCGGCTTTATAGTTTCCGACGACTCCGCTGTAGTCAGGCATCCAGACTATATATATTCCAGGCGTATGGAAGTAGCTTGATGCCGTAACTAGTTTCGTCATGCACTCCTTGACTAGCTTTGAGCTCACTGTATAACATGCTCGCCATCGGAGCGGATGCGTACCTCCCTAAAAGAAGTCGAATTTCGTTAAAGTACATCTGTTGCTACTTCTGCTAGAAAGACACTATAGTGACCAGAAAGTCTGATACAATAGTGGATTGAAAGCTTCCGACAGAAGACTCCTCCTTCAACCTTCTCCTTGAGCTTTGATATCATTATTTACAAAGTATAAACTGTAAGATGAAACACTTTTCAAAAGTAGATCGTCAATGTTTTCAATTCAAACCTATCTTTCAATGCTATGACCATTGCTCTACACTGTTATCCTACTTTGTCTCTTTTAATGCTCTCTGTTAACATTTTCGAAGTAGAAAAGCAAGAAGGAACTTGTTGACTTCACTCTCCACCATTCACTATCATTTTTACTGCCATCCTTGACGTTCCCCAACTTATATATTATTAAAATCGCACTTACATTTCGAAACTAAAATGTAAACAAAAACAATAACAACTACAAGGCAATTGGAGTGAATCCGAAACCAACTTTTGTAAGTGTGTGCGTGTAAGGAGATCCGCTTTAATGTGGACACATTTAAACTTTCGTAGATACAATAACAGTAAATTCGTGAAGAAACTAAATGAAATACAATGAGCTGAGAGGAGTTGGGTGGAGGCGGTGTCCTCTGCACTAAAACTGAAGTGTTTCGTTGTTTGGCGCTGCATTTGTATGCGTGAGCTCTCGAATTTGAAACAATGAGTTCTATGGAATTTTTCCTCACTTGAGAGTTGCTGGCCTTTCGCCTTCAACTGGCAAACGACAAAATCAGCATACAAAAGTACATTTGCGTAAAGTATTAGAAACACTTGAAAGACAATACTTACACACATACCCATTTCCATCAACTCCGAAGCGTGTATGTGTATGTATATACTTACTGATTGAGCTAATGCGTTGGTGGAAAAGGCAGAGCAATTTGGAGAAATTAATGTGCTGCCATCAGTTTCACATTTCATAAATAATGTAGAAGTCAGTAATATTGCGCAATGACCAAATTAATTGACGATAACAGAGGCATTGAGCTTGGGGACGAAAGGTGCATAAAACACTGCACAGTGGGATGGTTCTTTATAGGTATTTTATAGTTTTCAGAAGCAGTGGGGTGGGTTCTGAAACTACTTCACCGTCTTATACCCAATTAATGTTGATGTTTCGAGGAAAACATTTATCTTTCACTTATATTTTCCTATTCCGTGTTTCTGTATTGAACTTGTCTCACTTCGCAAGTCCAATAAATTATTTGTGGTTCTTGGTTTAAAAAATATTGTCCTTTAGGAATTACCGAAAATTACTATTTAGAACAAATATGAATCCTTTTTCAATAAAAATAGCTTCAAAGCTTTTTAAAATCCAATTCCATTTCTTACACTTAATTTGATCCACTTTTCCCCCACTGTTCGCTTAACGTAATCATTGCGCTTTGTTCTCATGCCCTTCTTAGCGTTCGACGTTCGATGTTTGACAATTTTGTCAGTAAGCCGGCAATGCTCTCAATTCATTTACATCACTGGTGGCAGTCCTCACGAAGGCCGCTCCATTCAAGGCAACGCCAATAAGTTGAAAAGCGAATATAATACAATATTTCTGCAGTAATCAACTTACTTAACTCAAAGCTACTTAGTTTGCAAAATAGTCCATAATTGGAGAGTGTCTATGTCAATTATGAAGTGACGGCGACAGCGCAGCGCAGGAAACAATTCGATTCAATCGTATCTGTCGGCGACGATACATAACCTCAAGTATTCGTAGAAGCAGAATTAGCAGGGTACTGCGTGGTTTGTGAGAATATCTGTCGCAATTTGAGCTTATCGTCCCATAGTTTCGATTCTCATTTAGTACGTGCGAAGTAATCACTTAGTTGCTTACAACACACCCTTAAGTGGCCAAGTGTTTGGGTGTAGCAAACGAGGCGGCGAATACAATTATCACCGAGTCTCCAAATTGGTTGTCCGCAAGTAATCACCGAGTGCACATTAATATTGATTACATCTAAAGCTCATTGTTATTGCTTACAAGGAGTACAAGGCGAATGCGTGTAAATAGCATTTGGAATCTTCGGACGAACGCAAGCTCAATGATGTGTGTAGTTAGTAAGTGTATGAAAGTTGTGATTTTCCAATATCTGAGAGAAATCTGGTATTACTTTATGACTTGTTATTTTGAATATATATAACTATTAGGTGTACCGTTAATTTTTTACTGCTATCAGATTTAATGAATTTTAACAGCACACTCCCTTAATTGGTGAAATCATATCTGATTCCGATTAAGGAGAGATAGATCTTATCAAATGTCAGATCCTATGAATCTGTCACGAATTCATTATAAAATTTGAATCTACGTATAATGCATGTGATATCATCTTCGGGTTATGGTGTACAAAATATTAGTTTTGACTTGCAAATTACAATGTTTCTTACCGCACTACAGTCGAGATTAGTATATATTAAATGTCGGTCGTTGGTAAGGTCTAACTTTAACAGAAACTTCCGATTTTGGAATATTTCTCACTCATTGAAGGGTGTGCATAGCTAAACTACAATATATGTATATAAAATGTTAATTTTGTAAAAATGTTGAGTCCAGAATTAAGTATCGGATAATATTCGACCGAATATACAACGTCCAGAACTCAGTGAAGTAAATTTAATTTTGATTCGGCGCCGTTCGCAGCGTTGGACTCTTGAGAAGTTCTAAGAAGATCCAACGTTTTCGAACCAAATTTTGTTCAGCGACGAGGCCTATTTCTGGATATGTAAACAATCTAAATTGCCACATTTGAGACGAAGAGCAACTTGAGGAGGTTCAAGAGTTGCCATTTCATCCAGAAAGGTGGTGTGGAAATCATCATTATTCAAAAAGGATGCCGGTGAGAACATAACCGTTAATGGCGAACGTTGTCGCGCCATGATCATCCTTTAGTAATGATATAACGGGTGATTTTTTTGAGGTTAGGATTTTCATGCATTAGTATTTGACAGATCACGTGGGATTTCAGACATGGTGTCAAAGAGAAAGATGCTCAGTATGCTTTGACATTTCATCATGAATAGACTTACTAACGAGCAACGCTTGCAAATCATTGAATTTTATTACCAAAATCAGTGTTCGGTTCGAAATGTGTTTCCGCTTTTTTATCGACAAATTTTGTTCAGCGATGAGGCTCATTTCTGGTTGAATGGCTACGTAAATAAGCAAAATTGCCGCATTTGGGGTGAAGAGCAACCAGAAGCCGTTCAAGAACTGCCCATGCATCCCGAAAAATGCACTGTTTGGTGTGGTTTGTACGCTGGTGGAATCATTGGACCGTATTTTTTCAAAGATGCTGTTGGACGCAACGTTACGGTGAATGGCGATCGCTATCGTTCGATGCTAACAAACTTTTTGTTGCCAAAAATGGAAGAACTGAACTTGGTTGACATGTGGTTTCAACAAGATGGCGCTACATGCCACACAGCTCGCGATTCTATGGCCATTTTGAGGGAAAACTTCGGACAACAATTCATCTCAAGAAATGGACCCGTAAGTTGGCCACCAAGATCATGCGATTTAACGCCTTTAGACTATTTTTTGTGGGGCTACGTCAAGTCTAAAGTCTACAGAAATAAGCCAGCAACTATTCCAGCTTTGGAAGACAACATTTCCGAAGAAATTCGGGCTTTTCCGGCCGAAATGCTCGAAAAAGTTGCCCAAAATTGGACTTTCCGAATGGACCACCTAAGACGCAGCCGCGGTCAACATTTAAATGAAATTATCTTCAAAAAGTAAATGTCATGAACCAATCTAACGTTTCAAATAAAGAACCGATGAGATTTTGCAAATTTTATGCGTTTTTTTTTTAAAAAAAGTTATCAAGCTCTTAAAAAATAACCCTTTACAAGTTCATTGCCTCTCGAGGTTTAATATTGATTAACGAAAGTCGAGAGATTTGACATTTTACCTCCTTGGAGACCTAAATCGATATTAAGTCCCATATATCTTTCACATTGAGACGACATTTATTCGACCCACCTACAATATTTTCCGCCGAATACTTAGTATTCGCTTTAGATATAGCCAACATTTAAGCTGCGCACACAAGTGGTTGACTTGAGGTGGCATTAAAAGCGAAATTTGTTAGTCTAGCTTAACATCGCCGACCATAACGATTCGCATCGATTACAGTTAGCCGCAAGAGGATGCATAATTTACTTTATCATCTATTCGATTACTACAAGCACAGAGCGTAGTTTATGGTCAAAGATTTACTTATATTCGTATGTACTTAGTTGTCTATTAGCAAAGCAATGCCGCAATGCTTGTGGTTTAGCTCTATAAATAACAGTAAATATATGCATTTAGTAATATGAGCTATTATATGTATATACGAGTACAAACCGAGCTGGCGCAACTTATTGAAAGTCTAGTTACCACTCCAAATTATTTTATAATATTAATTATAGCCACAAATGCTATATATTTGCGTGTGTATTGGTCTCCAACAATGTAAACTCATTTGGTGAACCAAATGAAAATTAGAGAAAACTATTTTTGCTATATTATTGTACTTCAGCATTATGCCAAACTATTTTCAAATACATTTTTTAATGTAAAAGTTTTTTTTAAATTTTTTATTGAATTCTAGGAAATTTGTAATCGATACATAACAGACATTTTTGAATTTCTTTTTTGATGTCAGCTGTCAATTATTATGAAACAGCAAAATTGCTGCCAATAATGAATAAGGGTTTTGAGGTAAAAATTACTTTTCTACGAATTTATTTCTTAAATGTGGATTGAGTACTTTTATTCCGATTATTTTTATATTATTGACCATACTTTTGACAATATAGGGTAATTTTTTTATGCAAAAAAAAATATAAAAGCATAAGCCGGTAATAGAGCTTACCCCAGAACGTCTTGAAAAAAAAAAACACTTTGCGGTGCTCACCATAACTCGGCTGGAAATTATCCCAAAATAAGAAACGATGAAAAATGCTTCTAAAGTTTATGAACTAAAAAAGTCACGGGAAAAAATCACTCAAATTCTAAAACAGCCAATAAATCCCTCTTGATTGTGTATTTTATCGAATGTTTGAGGTTCAGGGTTCAGTGGACTAATATCCAGGAAGAGAAGTTGCTCATTGGAATATTTATTTTGAAAATATCATGAAAATTGTGTGACAGGAGAGGGTTGAATATGTTCTATTTGTCGTTCCGACTGGTAATTCTTGAAGTAATTTAATACACTTTTTTAGGTATTTTAGGAAATTTTATGATAAATAACTAAATATATGAGAGGAGTAGGTATACAGAACTATTAGCGGTATCATTTCTGAAGAAATATGAATCGATGATTTCACGGGCCAACAAAGCACACCAAACCATTGTTTTTTCTGCATGAAATGGCAGCTCTTGAATCTCTTCAGGTTACTTTTCGTCTCAAGATCGATAATTTTGCTTTCTTATATACCCATTAAGCCAGAAATGGGTCTCATCGCTGAACAAAATTTGGCTCTAAAACGTCGGAAAGTTGAGTGGCTTCAATTTAAGATCTCGACATAAAAACTTTCCACGGTCTTCATGTACATTCTCAGCTACAGCTTTTATATTTTCTTCACTGCCTGCTGAACGCGGACTATTCAGTCGAATATTATCCAATAATGAATTATGGGTCTCAAGATGAGTGATGGTGTTGCGGCTAGTACGCTCAGTAGGCCGATTCAAATGACCATAAATTGAGCGAAGCACGCGAAATACATTCTTTACAGAACGTGAATTTTCGTAATTAAGTTTAGCGATTCGTAGACGTTGTTCAGGCATAAGTTTTTCCATGATGAAATGTTAAACAATACTGAACAAAAGTAACATGCCAGCTTAACATGACTCACGCGTGATCTGTCAAAAAAAGCTATTGAAAAAATACCTCCAAAGGATCACCCGTTATAAAGCGACCGGCACTTAATTATCAACAATTATAATCCAGAAGTGCTTTTATTGCATTGACTAACTTAAAAGTGCCCCCCCAGCAGCCTAACCTTACTCATCTTCGGCACTTGTTTGCATTCGTATTCGTATTAACCTCATTCATGTATATGCGTTATGGGTAACTGCGGCATCTTCAATGTTGATTGTTTTATTTTCGGTTTTATTCTTTATAAATAGTTAGTTGTAAATTGTAGCTCACAAACTCGGATAGCCCAGTAATAACCATAAAAGTGCAACAATAGAATTGGTCGTAAGATACGCAGTTGCACTTTATTGCCAGAAGACACATGAAACAACACATGAACTTGTGTAGGTATCTCTCACATGGAGGTGCAATTAGTACGTGTCTAAGAGTATAACTGTACATAAAATAAAATAAACAAATAAAATTTAAAGCGTAAATTACTATCGAGAACCATTAAAGCTGCCGTGAGTAGCGGAATCTGCGAATTTAATTATTCTCATGCTTACGACTTTGATATTTTAACGGACGAGTGTTTTCGCTCGCGCCGCGCCTGTGAATCACTGCTGTCTTCCGAAGAGAATTCGCGAAAGTATGCAGGCAAAATGCAATAGCGGCCACAAACTAATAAAAACAATAAACATTGCAATAAGTTTCATAAATTTCATTATGGCAGTTGGCATTATTGTGTAATTAAAGAGAAGAAGCGAACTCATTATCCAAGCTTGCATTATTACATTTGCATTGATGGAGAATTTTTAAGTGATTTGTGGAAAATTAATGAATTTTTCCATTGCTTGACTACTTTCCGTCTCGGGTATTACGGACATTACGATTAATTGTTTACGTATTTGGTTTTGATACCGCCATCTGGCAAAGTGCGACCTCACCGCATTCGCGTGTTGTTGCACAGACCCAAATCAAACTGAGACAATGCCCGCAATTTTACCAGCTGAAAGTGAATCACAAACAAGTTTCATTGTGACAATTCACCGCACCTGTGTTCCTGTAAATTGAATCGAGCCAAAAGCACGTTTGGAATATTAATACATTTCGGAAAGCAGAGTTGTCCAGACATATAATATTTTATTTATGTCCATCTTAATAAATTTGTAAAATATGTGCGGGTTTAAATACAATTTTTTGTTCTAATTGGATAAACTAAATATAATTAATAATTTACTGTAAATTTATTACTAATTGGGTTGTAAGTTTACTCCTTTATTTTTCATTACAATGGGTGTGCAATCGAGAAAAATTGGACTTACACTTTCTAAAACCTACAAATAGCCCAATTATTCTGTGTTTACACAAGAAGGCTTTTTCTGGACGAACTCGTAGTTTGTTGTAGAGGCTTTACTCGTGCTCGGGTTTGGTTTCAATTGAATACTCAAATATGCACAATATAATGTAAATAGTTTAGAAAATCGTTAATAAAGATAAAAAATAGTTAACAATAAGTTAGGTAGGATTTAGTTCGGGTGCGACTGAACATTTTATACCCTTACAAATTGCAGGCATCAAACCCTGAAAAATAGCTTAAGGTGTAAAGCGTCAACCAGAGGACCGGATTCTTAGTAATTTTATATTTACATACATTTAATATGCTCTATATAACTCATACACTGGCCGACAAATTCGGTACAACTTTTGTAAGAAAAACGAAAATAATACATAATATATGGGGGTTGGGGGATATCGACCCGATTTAATCTATGAATCACATTCAATCTATTAGCCACATACTACAAAAGTATTCCCTGGGTTTCCTTAAAGTACCTCACATACAATTACCAATCATATAGAGTCAACCGGATTTTTGAAAATTCTAGTAATAGTTATATGGAGGCTAGACCATGCCACCGCCCAGTTTTATTTATTCCAGGCACAAAGCCACACTGTGTAAGTGAAATGCGCTCCCTCATTTTCATTGCGATAACTCAAATATTGGCCGATTTATCTAGTACAAAGTCAATTGGAAGTTCGAAAATCTTTATATTAGTTAGGACTCACCTATTTCTGTCTTAATTTCAATTATATATCTCACACATTGACCAATATTTTCGATTAAAAGTCAACTATAAATACTGGGGTACAGCGGTCGCTTGTGCATAGTTATGGCACTTTATACGTTTTCGGTTAATGGCGTTTTGTGGGCGTGGTAGTGGTCAATCTAAGAACTCGTTATTTTTTTGTATTAAGAAACCCGTATACAAAGTTTCATCAAGATAAATATCTTAATTTTTACTCAAGTTATAGCTTGTTTAGATGAACAGATAGACAGTCACCTGGATTTCAACTTTTCTCGTCATCCTGTTCATTTATATCTACCTCGAATAGTTTTAGGTCATACGTACCACCGTTAGGTGAACAAAATTATAATACTCTGTAGCAACAGTTTGCAAGAGTATAAAAAGTTAAAGTACCATTTAAATAAAGCATACAAGAATTTGAGAATATGAAATGTAAGGGAATATTAGAATCGCCAATGTGAAGGTAATGAGCAACACCAAAAAGATTTTTTCGCGATAATGAGCAACACAAGTTTCCGCGTATAAACGCAACTTAGTCTCTTGGTGATTACTAGTAAGTTAAAAACATGTCTGAAAATGTTTCATGGCTTATGCGGCAATATCATGGAACACTTCGTGAATGGGTGGTCAACGCCAGTGGACGTGTTAGGTGTGTTCCTGCACTCTTGAATAAAACTCAGTGAAATTAACGCTTACTTTAACTACTTTTAATAACCTATTACCTGAAATAAGGTTGAATTGATTACATTTTTGTGATTTTCATAATATTATAGTAATTGCTTCCGCTTAGTATGTTTCTTTATTTTTTCATTGAAAGTGTTTGTTGTCGTCGTTAAACATGCTTTTCATACATACCTATGGCTTCGGGTTCATAAAAGCTTCAGAAAATAGTCATTATACCTAATTAGTTATACTCGTACGGGGCGTAAAGACTTCAATTGAAAATAGCCATAAACTTACTCGTATGTAACCCTGTTTAGACCTTTTAAAGGACATTTGCTCCTGTTGAAAATATGTGTGGGATTGCGAAAGTTCATATTGAAATTTCTTATGTGTTCAGTATGCTTTCAATAATTTCCAATTATTTTATGGCATACTCGCATTTAATGGCTTCTTTATACCCTCATATTCTCTGAAGCATTTAATTCGGAATTTTGCTTTCAACTTTTTCGAAAATAATTTCTGGCTTTGATGAAATTTCGCCCTTAAGCTACTTGCAAACTTTTAAGCTTTCATCCTTCACTTGACCGTTCACTTTACTTCATTTCAAAATGCTTATTTCAATGCCATACCTTTAAGGTCTGCAGGAAAACTTTTTCACAGTGCGCTTACGGTAACTAATTGCAAATACACGGCAGGAAATTCCTTTTGTGCTAGATTTTTCTAGTAGTAGTCTATTTAGAAAGTGGTGCTGTGAAGCTCAATTGTTGGTTGAAGGCACTGCAAAAATTTGCTAATGATTTTCTGATAGTTCGATTGGGCTACTTATGGTTTGTCTACAGTGTTGCTGATATGAAAAGGGTTTCTGAAAAGGTAATATGAGTTAAGCACAGTCGTTTAACTCATATATTTCCAAGAAACAAATCAAGTAAAACAGTAGTTGTTGTTAAACTCGTAGATCTTTCGCCCAACCGACAATAAAGCGTCAAATATCTGTTTTTAACAGCGCTGTAATCTGTCAGTCATTATTAACGGTTGAGCGCAACTTGAGTGTCATAAGGTATTTTAGACCCGTTAAACAACGAAACGGAGCACATAATACGCCTTCAGGAAACAAAAGCATTATAATGACTACTTAAATAAGTTATCTATATGCAAAACAGCAATTTCAAGTACAATGGAATTCACAATTATTTAATGAAATTCACGCCGAAACTAATTGTAAATAATTTTATGCGAGTTTTGGTTCTGGAATATGTGGTAAAATAGATTCTACAAATTGTTTGAGTCTACAGTTTTAATAATAATTTTTTAGATAAATCTCTAAAAGGTCAGGTAAAAGATGAGACACATTGTGAGTACCCGGAAATTGTAAATAAAATGCAAAAATATTCATCAATATTTATTTTGGCACCTTCAAAGTAATCCCCATCAGACTTATGCCAACGATTTTTTCAGTCTTCAAAACACGTTTCATAATCACTTTTTGGGAGGACCTTCAGCTCCTTCAGCGAATTTTGTGTTTTCTCTTCGATCGACAGAAAACGGGTTCCACGGAGCGGCAGTTTTAGTTTGGGGAACATGAAAAAATCACACGGAGACAATTCTGATAAATACGGAGGTTTATCGATGCGTTTTTGGCTACAAATTCGGTACAATTAATGCTGGATGCGAAGGTGCATTATAATAGTCCCTCCCGAGCAAATGCATGATACACCAAACCACGAATATCGAAAAAAATAAAGAACATCACCTTAGCGTGGGTTTTTTGGATTCGGATCTCTTTTTCTTTCATTTCAAAGATTGTTGACACGTCTCATCGGCAGCTTTATCGGAACGAGTTGAACAACTCGCCATTTCTGCAGCACTTGCATGACGATTTTCAATCACCATATTCTTTATTATTATTATTATTTTTAATTTTTATTTAATATTTTCATCAGCTGAAGAAGTCGAAGGTCGTTCAGAACGAGTCATGTCTTCAAGATCTCTCGACCGTTTTTGAAGGCTTTGTACCACTCGTAGTCTTGCGTTTTAGATGAAACTCAATCACCGTGAGCCGTTTCCAACATTCGCAACTATTCCGTACACGAAATTTGGTTACAGGTACAAAATTTGAGACAAATTCTTTCTTCGATATTTTTATTCATTGTAAAACTTCCTACCAACAATCCTACCAACTTAGTAGCAAAATATATTTTATTGGAATATCATTTACTCGGGGAATTTAATTACAAGCTCCGAGTGCTTTTTTGTCACAATCTATATGAATAGTAGTTATATGGATGATATCCACAAAGGGGTGCTATAAGAAGCTACCTAAACTACTTATTTATGAACATAGAGTCACTGTATCAAATCAAGCGCGATTATAGACGAATCTTTATCTCTTAAGATTATTTCAAGAAATAAGTATCGATCTTGTTATCAGACATTGAGCTGTAATTTGCTCAATTTCCAGGTCAGAAGATTTGCAATGGAAGAACAAATGGAATTTAAGTTTGTAGAAAGATATTGTTTCGTTTGAAAACTTAAAATGAGCTTTAAATGTATATAAAGTTAAAGTTAAGTTCAAGCCAAGGCTGACAGTAATTAGTAACTAATATTCAATTCTTATTATTATTCTTATGTAAGCGCAGCCTAGCTCTAGGCTCGTCATAACATTACAACACCTGGAAACTTACCGATGAGTTCTCGTCACAGTTGAGCATCCCGTAGAAGTCCTCGTCGGGGCTTCGTTTAAAGCTCAAGACCGCATCGACCGCACTCATATTGTCGCTAATGAGGACCTGTTTTTAAGCCTTCTCTTCGTAGATCGATTTAGTTTCTATTTAACACTGTGGATTTGGGCAAGAAAATAGGGTATACACAAAAACACAAATATTATTTTAGTAATCAAAATAAACTAGAATAAATGCTGTTGATTTAGAAACCAGGCTTGCGTGTGAGTACTGAATGGTTAGACCAAAAGAGTCAACAAAACTATAAAAAATCTCAAAAACAAAAACAGCAAGTGTTTGTTTATCAATATTCGTTGTATGTATGTATGTAACTTTATGAGTTTTATATTTTTTCTAAGAAGCGTCTCTAGTCAAATGACTTTCGTTTATTAATAGTAAATACTCATACGTGTATTCAAGTGAATATTTGTTCGTGGGAAAACACAAGTGTGAGTGCGTGCTTGAGTAGTGAGCAGATAATCCAATGCAAAATAAGTATATTATACTAGAAGTAAGGCACACAATGCTAGCTGAACAGCGTAAAAATATTTTTTACTAAGGTCAGCAGAAATAAATTGACCTTTCGGCTTAAGAATAACAGTTTCGTCAAGATACTGAGATATTGAACAATGAAGCCAGCAGACCGGAAAAACTGTTGATTATCAGCGTATGGAGGTAGTCTTTGTGTGTTGAGTCAAAGCGATAATCAAAATCTAGCTTAGATTGCGAAAAACCCAAGAACAAAGTGCAAAAAATAACAAAAATAACAAATCCACAACCGTCACTTTCACTTCAATGCGCGTTGCAACGCCAATAAACACTGTTACATATGTATATATATGAATTTAAACACGAATCTAGTATTTGAACGCTTTGAGTCACTGAAAATTTACCAGAGATCGCGCGGCAGAAAGCTCCAAAAACAAGATTTTCGAATAAGTAAACGAATGCGCTTTGTTTTTGTTATAAACTCTAAGAAATATATTTAAAAATTTTTTTCCTAAATAAATTAGCCAACTATTGTTGCCACACGCGCGCTGCGTTGTTATTAACAGCACGTCGATTTAGTAACTGCCACAGTCTCACCGTTACTCGCACGCTGCTCAGCTGCTGGTGCTTTGGTCGCCTTCACCTTCGCCAGTGTGCTCGCAATTCCCTGTTGTTGTTGTTGCGTTCTTCGCTTTTGCTCTTGGCAGCCGCGCGCTCACACACCTGCTAGAGTCGCCACTGGAAGTCAGCGAAAGCCCGAACACCGTCGCTCCACAGCTGAGCTGAGTGGAGCTGAAGTTCACAGCGCGTTATTGAAAGTTGTTTGGCGAGCTTTGATTTACAGCTCACATTATATGTATGGTACTTTGGTATTCCCGTTTTGTGTTGGTGTTTCTGTGGTTCACTTTTGAAAATAAATGCATACAAACGAGTGTGGTATTCCACCGCTGTGAGTTCTGCTGCTTTGAGCTGAGCTCTCGCTGAAATGCGCTCCACATCTGATAAGCGAACATTTCTGTTTATATGTGGCGCATGAAAAATTGATATTTTGGAGCATGAATTAAATTGTGTACACTACGTACATGCTCATTTTAGTGTGTCAATATATGCTTAATTATTCAATTATTGGTGTGGGTGATGATGTGATGCTTCATCACATGACGCAGACGTAATGTCAAGGCGATGCAAAGTGCTGTTTAGGGGAATATGAACGATTTCCTCAGGGAAGAAAGAAGCTGGGAAACCCATTTTGCGTAGAACTAGCTCTAAATCATTATTGTTTACTTAAACCAGTGACTGTGCTGCCGCTTACTTTCATTAAACAATTATGTATAATTATAAAAAAATTCAATATTCGAGTGATTTCTTAGATACATGGTTATTAGAAGCATTTGTATAGTATATCTAAAATAAAAAAAATTAAAATTTTAAACTTTAAAGTCGTCTATATTGACAAGTATCAATATCTTGTGATAGTTTTTTTTTGAGATTTTTGGGGCAGTGTTGTATTGTATTATTGATTTTGGATTTGGGATGATATTATAGACACTCATTTTCATTACAAAAGGGGTTTTTTGTATTTTTTTTAACTCCACACCCAACGTCGTAGTTTTGAGATAACTAAAGTCATAATATTATTTTTTAATCTCAACCCAATTTTAGAAATTATGCTTGGAATATTAAGTGAAAAGATGTTTTTCGTTAAATTTTTCTAACTTCAATTTTTGATTTTTAAATATTATTTATTTAATTTCGATAGGATATTTTAAAATTCAAAGCAAAAAACATAATTTTAAATATTGACATAAAAACATAATATTAAATATAATATTTTTAAATTCTATGTTTATTTTTAAATACCTGAATTTAAAATAAAAATACAATATTTTAACAGAAATGATAAAAAATTTAATATTTTTTCAATAATTGGTTTTCATAATTTGAATGCTGTACTGGAAGCCATGTCCTTTCACATTTCTCTTCTATGGACTGATTTGCTCCAGGAATTGGCCTTATTTTCCAATGCTATTTCCATTGGCCTTACTCTGGCCTGTTTACCTCAGCAAAAGCTTTACAGCTGCTTGTGTGAAAAGCATTTGGAAAACTTATATTAATACCGGTGATAAGTGTGCCTCTTATTAAAGCTTTATAAAAAAGCTTAATCATATACAAGCACCTTGTGAGTGGAAAAGCTTCAAAAGCTGCTATGCCATAGTTGCCAGAGCATGGCTACTAGTGGGAACGTTTGTTGAAATGCACATTCTAAAAATTCTATATTAATTCAAAATACCTAACTGTTGATATATCACCGGGTATAAATGAAAAAAATACCCAGTTAGGGTAGTCTAATAAAAATAAAAATAAGTTCGACAAATTAGTTATGTGTCAAAAAAGAAGTGTTTCGATTTTCGAACATATTTGTGTACATAAGGATTCTGATTTATTTATCTTATAGGAATATCTTGATTTAATACCATCCTTCAGAAAGTAAAGTGTCGTTGGTTCTGATTATTGCTGTAGATTATCTTTGCCAGATTTGCAAATGATTTCTATGGTTCCTTCGAAATCGATTTATGTGCTTGAAAAAGTTTTGGTTTTGTTTCGTTTGGTTCAAAATAACAGTTGCAATTTTTAGGGATAACCATCAGAACGACTATATTAAGGAGTTACATGGGTTTCCAGGGGTAAAAATAACCGTTTTTAATTTTTTTGTTTTTCATATAAGAAATGAAATATTTCATTAGAATTTTTTATTATTACAAACATACACTATTAGCAAAGAAATTCTGAATTTTTCGAAAAATATATTTTAGACTCGGCCATTGCGACTCTATTTCCGGTAACCTCTCGGAAAAAAGATGCGTCTGCGTTGGCAGAATAACTCCTTACAGCATCATCTAAAGTGAAAAATACACGTTTTAGTTAATCCCTTAACTTAAAAATTGGACGAAGGAAAAAAAAAACTGAAAACTGTTTTTTGGCAAACATTTTTCAAATAAAATATAATAAAATTTCAGTGAAAATTTCGCAACATTTTTTTTAAATAGTTGCAATTGAAAGAAGATACTTCATCCAGGTTCTTATGAATTGTATTTCAAAGGCCTGCGTAAAATTTCATGGAGATCGGTTGAGTAGTTCTCAAGAAATCTTGCCACCGATTTCAAAAACAGGGTTTCGAGAAGCTAGCCTCGAGTCCTCAAGGCTGTATCTCCGAAACTATTACTTGGATCTACTTGAAAATTTATGACTATATTCTAGAGATGTTGTATAATTTAATAAGGCAATAAAAAATACCTTTGCAGAGGCAGCATTTACTTGCAGATAAATATCTATGAGGAATATATTGATATATAAGCTATATAGTTTGTCAGTATTAATGAAATATGTTATGAATTTTATAAATAAATACAAATAAGTTGAAATGAAATCGTATACTTCATTTGCACACCTCAACTCGTTGGTACTCGATAAATGTTTACTAACCCAATTCAGCGTGAGCCAAATGTGCTAGAAACGTCAGTTTAGCGGCAAGACTTTTCACGGGCACGTGCTGCGCACACACACTTCGGCACTTCCATGCACCCATACCTGCACAGAGACACCGGCATATTTGCGCACACAGTTGGCATATTTCAAATCGCACTTCGGGGAATGAAATAAAAATATCTGCGAACATGTTTATACAAAATGTTACGGCAAATATTGACAAAAGCATAACTGAAAGTGCGCAAATTGACTTAATTGACTAAAAAGGCGCTGAGAGGTGACTGAATTGGGAGTTGCTTGATCTTTCGAATACATAAATATGTGTATGTATATGTGTATGTGTGTATGTGTGTTCGGTATTTCTATATTTGGCTGGCCATTTGCACGCAGCCGCTCCTCCTCCAAGAGCCATGCTCCCTGGGGTCGCCAGGGATGTAAAAATAACAATTCGAAATGCTTTCCCCATGAAGTGAGTGTGGATGTACCCACGCCTCAACGAAAACACACATATGCTTGCGTTCACTTAAAATTCCAATTATTTATCCCTCTATTTAAAAAAAAATTGTTTTGTTACATTTTCGTTTGTTGTTGCAGAGTAGTGATTGGAACGGCTTCCAAACATGATTTGCTAGGCGTTGAACTTTTCTCGCTTTCATTCTATTTTTACTTTCTTTTATTCTCTTTTTATTGTTTCGGGTTTATATTATTATGTTGGCTTTATCGATGAAAGCCGCCAGGAGCGTAGAATGGTGGGCAAAGTGTGTGAACACAATTTTCCATTGTGGCAATTACCGCCGAAAGCTCCAAAAAGGTTATTCGAGTGCATTTATTTTGGAGCGCTGAAACGAAAATGGAAATGTGCATAAATTAGAACATAAACATAACTTAAAATTTCAATAATTCACAAACTTCACTATTAGGGCTGGGTGATTTGTTTATGGCTGCTTTTTTATATTTTATCGCACAGGGAGGAAGCTACAGTGTAAGAGATAAACAAGAAATACTTGTAGTTTAATGCTATGACATAAGACGCATACGTACATATACATAAAACGTTATCTATTTCAAGGTTGCCTACAAAGCTACAGAACATCAAATTTAATGGGGAATGTTTCTTATCATTCGAAAGCACATTCTTTGGCATTTAAATTTTGAAGATTATCTCTTTCAACTCTAAGGCCGGAATCAAAACTTTGCATATTCCATAAGGAAAAAGTCCAACGGTGTGATATCACACAATCTTGGTGTCCAATCGATCGCCCAAAAACATGAAATTATCTGATCACCGAATTGTCCTCTCGACAAATCCATTGATTGATGCGAAGTGTGGGAAGTGACGATGTCTTCTTGAAACTAAATGGCACATGATCACGAGCTTCATTTTGAGACATTAAATAGACGGCTTCAGTTATTGAATTTAAGGTATCAAAGTAAAATGCGCCAAGTCGTTCCATACGTTAGTCCGAGTTGCTGCGAACGGCGCCGAATCGACTCTTCACCATGTTCACTCTCAGCTATTGCTGATATATTTTCTTCAGTGCGTGCTGCACGTGGTCTCTTCAGTCGAATATCATCCAATAATGAATCTCACAAACAAAGACAATTCATCTGACTTGATACACAGTAGTCCCGTAACAGGATGTGCAAACTACTCTCATTTAACCAAAAGGTTTTTTGAATCATTTAAATTATCTCACCAATTGTATTTCAGTATGAGTCATATTATTTTCTCTTATAATGTTTTTATTTACTTATTCATATACTTTTTCGCCAAGGCACTTCTGGAGATCGGCTATGGGATGAAGATAATCAACATTTTTTTTTAAATTAATCGCCTATATTGTGGTAATATTACTTCTGTATGTGTACACTACTTTAATTTAATAATTAAATAAAATTCCTCTTTAAAAAAATCACAAAAAAACTATTATTTTTGACTAGTAAGTGCCTTAGGACCGTTCGAATGCGTTTAGGTAAACAACTTTATTTTCTTTGAAATTTCGATTGAAACGTACCTGACGAAAATGAGACCATTAGTGCTTAGGAATATACAAAAATAATTTTTTTTTTTAAATTAATTCATTTATAACGCTGCATTGTCACCACTAATAGACAGTAACAAAATAATCTGCGCAGATTAATTACTAGATATTATTTTTAATTAAAGTCCGAAAATGACATGAAAACAGTTGAATGTATTTCATTTTGTCTAATTTTGTGTTACAACGAAAAACCAATTAAATATATGTGCTTATGTTTGTATGTATTTATGTTCATACATACCCTGCAGCGAAAGCAACTTTGTTGGTAGAAACCACTTTATAACTAGTTTGCAGCGCAAGAAGAAATTATCAGCTGGTTTGATTTCTTTGTACAAGCTACTGACATCCAAGAGGTTGGGCAAACAGCTGACAATGGTTCGCTATAGCTAGTTCAAAATAGGTCTGTAAAATCAGGTGTAAGATCCAAAATCGTAAAGATAAAATGCTGTTTGGTGTTACTTACTATATTAAAACGAACTTTTGAGAATGAAGAATAAACACGAGTGAAAACTCATTGGAGTCAAATGTAATAACTCTTTAAAGACGTTTTACAATTCGTGGAAGTCAAGTCGTTTTTACGAGTTCAATTTCAATACGAAAACTCTAGCTACAAAAGTTTATTTCCTGACTAGTTCAGTTTCCATCCAGTAACATCAAATTGTGAACTTGTCTTTTCGATAACTAATGTGTTATCCCACTGCAGGGCTTTAAAGAAATTTTCTTAATAGAGCGGACTCCATAAATTTTTTTACACGCCATTTCTCACACATGTGCATGAAAAACAGAGGCAAGATGAAAACTTTCTGCCCGCCATACACGCCATACATATACTCTCGCATAGATAATGGGTATGTAGGTGTGAGCACACGTGCCGCAGACACGTCTAAGACAATTGTTGGTGGGGAAATACTGCCACAAATCTAAAGTCAAAACAAAATGCACTAGGAAATTTCATAGACGAAATTATAGCGATACGGAGGAATCCAGGAAATCCTCGCATTTAATGTCATAATTCATGTTTTCCATTTAACGATTGTGGTAAATGGCGGTTCATAAAGTTGATTTGACGTACGCTGACAGCAGCAAATCGAACAACAAAAAAGAAAAACTGCAAAACCAAAAAAGAAAAATAATTAACTCAACCCAGAATGAAAGCGAAAAAGTTAAAGAAAAATGTTGAAATGAGCAAATCGAAATCGCATTGTAAAATATTTATTTATGCGTCTGTCTGTTGGGCGAGAAACGTTCCAAGTTAATTCGAATTGACAAGCGAATGAGATCGACCATAGATTACCAATAAGTAAAACAAGTAAAAATAAGGAAAAACGCAGACGCAGAAGGCAAAGACAAACAAACATTTTCCAACGCTGCAGAAAAATATACACATATATATATATATGTATATGTATGTATATGTAAGTAATGAGAAGACGTGCGTCAGTTGAAAATTTTATTTTTCAAAAATTTTGAAAAAATCTCTTTGACACGATGCAACTAACTCGAACGACCTCAAATGAACATGAAACAGACACAATTTGTTGAGCTGAGGCTTTGCCAATGCACGGTGGACATGAGAACGGCCTTGGCGCTTTGTATGATTTGCAATTAAGTTGGTCATCTGATTAAACTAAATCAGGCTTTGTAACCTATCAACCGTGAACTGGCCATCCTAATGACTCTCCCCTCTTTTGGGACTTCAATTTGCCTCAAAGACTTCCAAAGCATTTTCAAAAAGCGAAAAAATATGAGTATTTCTCATCTGCTGTAACGCCCGAAGTAAACGGAGCAGACACTGTCGCCAAGAGCTATCGCTCCCAAAGGACTTTTGTAGAAAGAAAGAGTTTTTCGTTGGGTATGAAGAAGTGTTTTTTCACCGAGAGATCTGCGGTAACCTGTACATTATTGAAGAGACAGTAACTAGAGTGGTGACAGGTATTTTTTTCAGATGAGAAGATGGGTGCTTCTTAAGCTTTTTTAGATATCTAAAATATCAGTTTATTATATTTTTTCTGGGAACTAATTTAATACGACACCAACTTCTTAATCCATTTATTTCCAAATAACATAAACTAAAAAAAAATCTAAAGGTTTCTCCAGTAAAACAGAAAACCCCATTAAGCGTTTCAACAGATTTTGAATTTTATGATGTAAGTGATGCTGTTGCCACATGTAGCGCTACTTTTGCCGCCAATGCATTTCAGCAAGATCATCGAAGTCGGACAGCAGTAAATTGTTTCGAAAATAATATGTTGTGCTTTCGAAAATCCAACACAACAAAAACAAATATCCACGAAATGAAAACAAAGCAATAATGATTTGTGCGCGTATTATTTTGAGGCAGAAATTAATTTTAGAACGTGCCTCATGTTCGACGAATACGTACTCATTGTACTGCGTTCGCCTCATTTACCCGATGAGGTACGGGAGCCACAATTGCGTTCATAAAACTGTACTTACATATGTTTGTGTGTAACTGTGTGTGCTGTCTTAGGTTTTAGTACTTTTTGTATGTTCTGGTAGTGTCTCGAACAGGGTGGAGTGATATAATGCTTTTATGTTGTGATTTCTGCTGTGGACTGATTTCGAACGTAAAAACAATGTGGTAGTAGACGTTGTATAATGGCTCTAAATCACTCAGTTCACCTTTTTGGTTATCTTTACAGAAGTTTTCTAATCATAATTTGTTACAGCCAGAGGGCTGATTGTGGGATAAATATAATATTCAATTCATTAACAGAGTCAAGTGAGTTAATAAAACTGGAGAAAAAGAAGCAAAGTTGGTAGAAACAGCTTTAAAGTGCGATTAAAGACAAACTCGCTAAGTGAGATGACACCTCGCTCTGGTTGACCTATCGTTGAAAAAGTCGATGAAATTATGAAAAAGATTGATCAGAACCGTCACATAAGCAACCATGACATTGCTTAGGAACTTAAAATTCATCATCAAACGGTTTTAAACCATTTAAAAAATGCTGGCTACAAAAAGAAATTCGATGTTTGGGTATCACATGAACTGTCTGAGAAAAATTTAATGGACCGAATTAACGTCTGCGATTCTTTGCTGAAAAGAAAGCGTGGTGAAGCTCAACATATGGTCACCAGAATTGACGCTTCTTAAGGTTATGCTGAGTGTTTGCTGAGATTGGAAAGGAATCATCCACTATAAGCTGCTCCAGTCTGGTCGAACTATTGATTCTACATTTCACTGTCAACAACTGATGAGATTGAGCTATCGAAAAAAAACTAGAACTGATCAAACGAAAGAGCATCGTCTTCCACCCAGATCTTTGATGACTCGGCAAAAGTGGGAGAGCTTGGCTGGGAAGTTTTGATGGATCCACCATATAACACTGTCTTTGCACCATCGGACTACCATTTGCTTCGGGCAATGCAAAACTTCATTAATAGAGTAAAGTTGGTTGCAAGAGAAGCCTGAGAAAACTGCTTGTCGCAGTTTTTTGCCGAGAAACCAGAAAAGTTTTACACTAATGGAATAATGTCTATAGCGGAAAAATGGCAGAAAAGTGGGCGACCAAAATGGTACAATTTGTTTAATTAAAGTTCATTATAAATATAAAAAAAGTTGTAGTTTGATTAGAAATACGAAAAGACTTTTTCGACATAATATAAAATAAAGTACTTGAAAAATATATTTTCGAAATACAAACGAGATTTGTGTAACTTTCGAGGAACATATTTTTAAACTCTCTTGCAAACCGACGCACCCTGTATCCCTTTGACTGAATCATAATCACTTTAATGAAAGCTACACATGTCGCTTTCCGCGTTTGGCTTCGTTATGTGTATACAACTATATGCGGTAAGTAAAATAAAGACTGTTTTCCACTGCTGCATGTTTCAAAAGATGCAACAACAACAACAACGTCGTCAGCAACATGAAATAGATCGAGGAAAAAGAAAACAGTGCGCGCCGTTCTGTGTGGGCAACAATCAGTCGACAAACTCAATGACTTTTCCTACATCACACAGCAAGTCAAGGCGAAATTGCGCACAAGCAGGTGCACATACAACCCTGTATGTTTATATGCATATATCGACATAGTATATCGTATGTATGTGTATTGAAATGTATTCATATAGGCAGATATTGTTGTTGCTGTAGCTGACGCTGGTGGGCATTTTTCGCCTATGTCTGACGTGCATTCGCCGCGTCGCGGCTGTCGAGCATTTTCCACACTCTCGCCTGCACACCATCACACACACACACTAATATATGCATACAAAATAGATTTTCCTCTTTTTGGCTTCTGCGAAAAACACGATCGGCTATTAGTTAAACTGTACGTGTGCGCACGTGTATGTGTGGCGGGACTGCGCGAGTGTGCGTGTATTGGAAAAGTGGGAAACTGGGGAGCGACCGAGGCGGCAGAAAATCGTGGCGGGTGCAGTTGGTGCTCAAGTGTGTTTTTCGTTTAATTTTCATAGATATTTTTTGGAGCTGCTACCGCTCGCCTGTTTTCGCCGCCGGTGTGTGAATGGACTTAACATATTACTCGCCGGAAAACGCCGCTGGTGCTATAGCATCGTCCTGCTCGGCATGAGTTGAATCGAGATTTTTTTCCTTGTTTTCAAGTGAATTATTTTTCGGTTTTTACAGTTTGCGATTTATTTTTTACTTCGCCTTTGGCAAATCCACTTGTCGTACGTTCGCGCATTTTGCCCAGTTTTTTGTCGTACTTCCAAGTTTTTCCGCAGGCGACCCTTGCTGCGTCGCTTTTTCCTACCGAATATCCCTCTAGTTGTGAACAGCGCGAAAAAGCTGGCGGCAGCGTCTTTGATCGCTGGCGATTGTCCTCAGTTTAGTAAAATGTTTCGTATAGGCTCATACATACATACCCCCATACAAATATATATATATATATATACACTACATATGTATATACTATACTTTAAATCATATTTATGTGAACATTAGCACTGGTGTTGCTCTATTTTATTTTAAGGAGGGTTGCAGGTCGCATAGCTTAGATGGTTATCACTAGTATTATCACGTCTCAAAGTACATAAGAAGCAAAAGGAAACCTACATAAGTGACTTACATATAATATCTAAGTCCATCTCTTGATCTTAGTGGGGTTCACTCTGATGATGGTTATTCCATCAGCGTAAAACTTTTCTGGTTTCTCGGCAATAACCCACGACAAGTAATTCTCATAGGCTTCTTTTGAAGCCAACTTTACTCCATTAAGAGAGTTCTGCATTGACCGAAATAAATGGTAGTCCGATCGTGCAAGGTCAGGGCTATATGGTAGATGCATCAAAATTTCCCAGCCAATCTCCCAGTTTTTGCCGAGTCATCAAAGATGTGTGGGCTCTAGCGTTATCCTGATGGAAGACGAAGCCTTTTCTGTTGATCAGTTCATGTGGTACCCAAATATCGAGCAGCCTTTTTTAAATAGCTCAAAACCGTTTGATGAGGAATGTTAGGTTCCTTAGCGATGACTGCTTATGTGACGATGCATCATAATTTCATCGACTTTTTTAACCATAGGTCGACCAAAGGAAAGTGCATCTTTTACATAGAAATGCTTAATTAAATGAAGCCTAAAATCTCATCATTCCAACACCATTTAGTATGTGATTTTTACGACTGCAATGACATCTATTGACAAAATAAGAAAAGACTTTTTCGGCTACCCAATATTTTGAACGTTTTCTGCTTTATAGAGTGTACAAAGGTAGCAACTTTCTGAAAAAAAAGTTTTCTGGAATTCTCTAAGATGTCCAATAAAAAAGTAAATATTTTCGGAAGACCTTAAAATCTCTTAGCGAAAATGCCTTAATTACACGAATTGAACACATAATCCCCTTTCACAAATGTATTTGGACGCCCGTGTCGATACACACCCAACACACCGCCATATTTATATACGGATTTCAAAAACATACATTTTGAGCAGATATTGTGGACATACTAACCCATTGTGTGTATGTATGGATGTGTGTATTTCGAGCTGCTTGTAGACAATTTGTTCGTTTTCGCCGCCAAAGATCGTCGCTCGCACGAGTTTCCTTTGCCCGGTGCGTCTCAACTCAGGCCGAAGCATTTCATTCAAAATATGTAGCTGAGAAATATGATTTTTTGATTCTATTTTCTAACGCAAGACACATAGAGCCAGTCGAAACGGCCGAACAAAGAAACCACGGAGCACAAGTGAAATAGCGAAGAAGAAGAAGAAAAAAGTCGAATTTTCAAAAGAAGCGAAGTATAATAAATATATGGGCGAATTTGCATGAATTTCTCCTTTTTTTGTGCGATGTGAATTGGAAATTTTGCTCATATCGGCGGCGTAATAATCGCACGCCAGCAGCATTCGAATGATCGTCAGTAGTGACTGAAAGCAACAAGATTTTTCACTTAATGCTGACATTTTAGTCTGTCTGTTTTTTTTGGATTTTTTGCGCTGAAAAACAATAAGCCTGAGAGCTTAAATGCCGCTGCCACTGGCGCTGCCGCAAACTCGGACGAACGAAGACGAATGTGTTTCATCTGTTTTGGACCGTTCTGAAACTTTTAATTGAATTATATTGAACACGAAAAGCGTACAAATCGTCCGCATTGTTTTGCAGAAAAATTCGACTCGCAGCCATCGACGACAGGAATTTTCGTAATAAAAATCCCGGTGATTTTTTGTCCGATTTGCGCGCAAAACTCTCTATATATAAAGCACTCAGAAATCATATGATAATTGGACGATAAATAAAAATCGAAGAGAATAAGGCAAAAACGCGTGCCGCAAGGTGTGAAATTCCGCAAGTTGTGAACGACAGATCTTTTATAGGCGAAACAAAACGAACTCAACGAAATTGATTGTGGAAGACACTCGCAGTTTTGGAACGCAGAAAGAGAGAGAAGACAAAAAAAAAGCAAAAATCAATTTGTGACAGCATTAATTATAGTTTGTGAAGTGTTTGGTTGTACTTACTTAATCATGTGACAAATTAGAGCTGACATAAAGTGTAGCGTAATAAATTTAAATAATTTAGAAAAATTCCCTTGTCTTTGTGTGTCTTTCGGCAACGTATTGTGTATGGACATAGTTATATAATGCATATTTCAACAATAAAGTGCTTACAGTAATAGAAAAATTAAAAGTCCTGTTGCCGGCCTAATTTCAAGAAAACACCAAACGCAACAACAACAATAAAAACAAAAAAAAAATTGCTACCGTTGAAAGGCAACGCAGGAAATACCAAAGTTTAAACGCAACTCGAATTTGTTTATGTAATCCAAAATTAAACAACAACAACAACAACAAAAAGCGCACATAAAATTTTATTTTCAGGAAGAAAGAATTCTCTGCTAGAAACTGTGCGCGAGTATTTTAAAATTAGAAGTTCAAATTCACTAAAAGCAACAACAACGCGCCAGCAGAAGGCAAAGGGAAATACACAAAGAAAACAAAAAAAAAACAAGAAAGAATCTAGAAAGTAACGTCAAACAAGAAAACAAAAAATCACACGAAACAAACGAAGAATATATAAGAAAAGCGCTCAAAGCGAAAACAAGTTTTAGTGTTTGTTATTTGTGTGCAAGTGTGTGCGTGTTTGTGTACTTCAAGTGAAAATTCGGAAAAAATATAATTTATGAAAAAATAGTGTATTATTTAAAAGAAAAGCAGTGTTTTGTTCTTTTTGTATTTATTTTTTAAATTTCTAAATTTTACAGCAAACTAAAAGATTCGAGTTCTTGTGCCTTAGCAAATTTTAGTGATTAAACTGACGCAAATTTGTTGAAAAACTTTGACCGCAAAGTGTCCGCAAATAGAAATTGAAAACTGTGCAAAATGTCGGAAGTTGAAACTGCCGTTAATCCCGCCACCACAAGCGCCGAGACGGAGCAGGAGCCGGAAAAGACCGTCACTCAGACGGTGGACGAGGATGAGGATATGAAGGAGGAGGTCTCCGCCGAAACGGAGAAAATGATTACCGAAACGGTTGACGAGGACGGCGACGTGGTCGAGGAGACCACCGAGGTTACGCGTAAAACCATTAAGCGCACCATGAAAATTACTGAGGTGAGTCCAAATAAGTCACCCTTCATTGCTTGCCATGATTGTGGAGTTCGACAAATGAGTTTGAGTGTGAAAATTAAAATTGACTAGAATATGAGGTTAATTGGTGAAATTGAATGACTTGATGCTTGTTTCGAAACTGTTAATCAAGGCTTTGAGAATAATTTATAAGAACTCTATAAAGCTGAATATACTTTTAAGTGTTATAAAAGATATTACTCATATTTTCTGCCCCAAATTCCATTGCCTTAAGATATTTTATTTTTGTAGAAAATTCTGTCAAGTGCGTTCTGTTTATAAGAAGCTTTACACTCTTCAACCATTTTGTTTTTTGTGGAACCGTCGGTATTAAGTGCTGGGTACGTCGTTACTTTGTTTAAAGTATAGATCTAGATTATTTTGAATTTTCAATAGAAAAATTAGCAGTAAATTATAACGCACTCCTGGGATATAAATTGTGCTACACGCAAAAGAAATTTTTTTAATTATGGAAAAATAAAGAATGTAAACAATAATGAAGTACTCTTGTGTATTCTAAATATTATATGGAAGCACAGTGAGATAACGGTTGTTGTAAAAACTGGAAATAAATCTGACCAGATGTGTAATATGTTTAAAATATTGCAAAAACAAACAAATATCTAATTATCTTATGATCTTCGACAAAAACAATGCCTCTCATATTGACTCCGAATATATTTTTTTTTTATTACCGGTACTTTAAAGTTCGCATATAAGCTTTGAAACGTAGCTCTACAAGTCGAAGAAAATTCACAGATAGTTCAAGCACTTCGTTCATAAATATAAGTAAATCTGAAAACGAACCAATCTTTGACTTGGCTTTGATCGGTCAATTTGAATGTCAGCTACATGCTAAAGTAGTCAGATCTAAACATTATGCTTCAGATTTCGTTCAAATATCTCTAAAAAACTTTTTTATACAAAGACAAACAGTCTATCCGTATAAAAATTAACTAAGCCCTAATGTTTTGAAAATTCGATTTGAAATTTTCCACTCGTCCGTTTCTCTTCAAGCTTCGAGAAGCTTCTCATTTGCCGGAAAATTGTCTTTGTATAGAAATGAAATTTGAAACATACTCGTATGTTCAGAGCGGACTACTTTGGCATATAGCTGACATTCAAATAACAAAGTTAAGTCGACCCACCGCGTTCCGTTGATAATGTAAATACAGGGTTTTCCAATAAGATTGGTATGATCTCTTTAAAAAAAAAAACGCACTAATTGGTAAAGAAATTTAAACGTTTTTTATTAAGTATGAAGTACGATCGAAGAAGTTCTGAATATAAGATCATCCAAATGGCCTCCACGACTTCTTCTGCAGGAGCGAATTCGATGAAACAAATTTTCGAGTACTATTTCCACTAAATCAAGTCATGAAGTCAAGTTTTGAAGAGAATTTTGTTTATTGTTAAAGGCCAATTACTTCAAATAACCTACAAGAAGTAGTTTAACGGTGTTAGATCACAACTTCGTGGAAGCCATTGAATGTCACAATTTTTTAAAATAAAAATATCTCCAAACTTTTCTCGAAATACATAATTCGATTGTTGCACGCGCTGTGTGGCACGTAGCCCCGTCTTGTTGAAACCAAATGTTTTCAAAATCAATTTCTTTCAATTGCGGTCATAAAAAATTGGTTATCATCGATCTATACAGTTTTTCATTGACAATAATAGTGTCACTAGCTTCATTTCCAAAAAAAAACGGCCAGATTATTCCACCAGACCAAAGACCACACTAATCCGTCAATTTAGGTGAATGTTCACGAGTAATTTGTAGATTTTGCACCAGAATAGACAGTTTCATTTATGATGAAAGTGAGCCTCATCAGAGAAATTGTTTTTTTTTAAGATATCGTTATCTTTTTCAAGTTGTTCCAAGGCAAAATCAGCAAATTCATGACGTTTAAGTGGTCCAATGGCTTTAGTTCTTTAGTAAGAAAAAGTGTATACCTATGCAAGCCCTAATGCTTTTTCATTCCAATTCTTGAGAACGTCTTGAAATGGACAATTGCGGTCTTCAGCAACACTTGCCTGAACTGCAGCAATATTGTCATTACTTCGAGCAGTTCTTTATCTCATTGGCACTTGTGGATTATGTAAAGAAAATGCGGCCTCGAAATTTTCAACAATTCGACGAATAGCAAGCACAGGGAACCATAAAGTGGCAAAAACGCACGAAAAGTTGCTGTTGTAGAACACTTATTTTGATAATAAAATTTAATAATTTGTAAACGTTGTTCCTGCGTATATCTTTCCATGATGATATTGTAAACATTTCTGAATACATTGGAAAAAAACTACAATTAATGATGTATTAAAAATGGCCGAAATAACACTAAAAAGACTATCATCCCTATTAGAAAAGCCGGTATATACTTTTCAGAACCTCCGATGTTTGCTTCTGGGTGTTACAAACTTCGTGGCAAACTCAATATATCCTGTTCAGGGCACAATAAGCTGAAAGTTTTTTAGCACTAGACAGGCAGGCGCCACTCTTGTCAAACCAGCTCGCAAGTGATTAAAAAGCCAAGATTTAGAAGAAGTTAAAACAGTCATATAATAGTAATATTATATGATATTTTTGTTTAAATGAATGAACAGCAAAGTGCGCCGGCCTTATTCTTTTGATTTTCGGTTGAGCCATGCAAAAATGTTTACAATAAAAACAAACACATTACAAATATTATTTATAAACACTTTCATAGTTTATAAAATAAAAGCAAAAACAATAAATATATAAAGAAAAGCAGGGCGGTGGCGAGCAAATGATCTTCTCTTCTTCTTATTTTTGCTATCGTCATGATTTACGCGCACGATTTTGTTGCGTCGCGTCGCGGCTTGTGTTTCTTGCACATAAATTCGCTGAAATTTATTGTAGGTCCACTTTTTTATTATACATAAGTATAATATTATGTATTTTTTTTCAAATATCGCATAAACTAGAAAAGAAAAGTAGACGCGATTTATAGCACACGTTTCCTTATTTTGTCCGATAAACAAAGCAACAAGTAAATGCTGTTTTTTGGCAACAAAGATTATGCAAGAAATTCTCTGACATAGTGGACCAAACACGCAGACATCTACTGAACGCATTTCGAATTAAAACAAGTGGCTGCTGCCGATCTGAGTAGATTACAGTGATCTGGGCTGTCACGATTAGATTGACTTACAGCGCAGATACAAATTGTGAAACTAAATTCTACTACGTTCGGGAGTCGCTTATGCATACAGTTGCAGTTTACTGTTGAAGGAACCCATGTATCTCGGGTAAAAGACAGCCTTTTCTCAAGAACTTTTTTCTCATATAAGAAATTAATTATTTTTATTGTATAAACATACACTATTAACAAAGAAATTCTAAAATTTTTGCCAACAAATATTTTAAACACGGCCTTCGCGACGCCATTTCCGGCAGGATAACTCCTTACAAGATCATCTAAAGTAAAAAAAATATATTTTAGTTAAACCTTAATTTAGAACTTGGACGAAGATGAAAAAATTGAAAATTTCGCAACATTTTTTTTTTCAAATAGCTGTAATAAAAAAAAACTTCGTCCATCGCTTAAAGAATTGGATCTTAGAGACTTGTGTAAAATTTCATGAAAACCGGTTAAGTGATTCTCGAGAAATCTTGCCAACCGACTTCAAAAACGCAGTTTCGAGGAAAACGCTTTTAAAGACGGTGCATTGTCAAACAAACATGTTCCTTGAATTTCTAAAACATATCTCACAGATTGATCAATATTGTCGGTAAAAAGTTAGTTTAGGGTCCACAAACTATATTTGGCGTCTGGGTTCTTAAAAATTTATAGTCCGAATTCGGCAATTTTTGGTCGTAGGATGGTGTACCTTGAGGACTCTGTTTATGCATAGTTGTATCCGGATAAATAAATGATTGTTGATATTTATGCTGGAAAGTTAAAAGATCAGATGGAATTTAAAATTGTGTTATATGTCAAGTAGGCGTGATTTTTGCCTGAATCGGTCGAGTAGACCCAGATATATGGATTTTCTACTAGATGTGGACGCCTATCGCCCAATTTTAAAAACCAATCTTAACTTTCTTTTAAGAAAAGCGCATACCAATTTTCACTAAGACATCTCAATTTTTACGCAAGTTATCACCTACACGGACGGACGGACAGACAGACAGTTACCCGGATTTCTACTGTTCTCTTCATCTAGATCACTTATATATATATGTACGTATGTATATAAAGCCTTAGATACAAGGTAATCTTATTTTTAGGTGATACAAACAACCGCTAGGTGAACAAAACCATCATAACATACTCTGTAGCAACATGTTGCAAGCGGATAAAAATACTTAATGCTCATAAATGTCAGTATTTGTAGATATAAATATTGCAACAATGTTTCCGAATATGCACATGTGAATTGGCAATGCGTTTCGGTTGTTATGAGGCCCTGTAAAGCTTCAATCAATTCGAGAGGAAAGCGCAGCTATATTGATTTCCACAGACAAAATGCAATAAAGTTTTGAGCAGAGCAGCAAAAATAGTAAAATTGTAATTTACAAAATCATATATTCACACATACATACATACGTTCGTACGTAAGCAAACTCAAATGCAGTCCAGTATAAATAAAACAAAACAGAAACATTAAAACGCCGACGCTTTGCTCCAAAAAATATAATCCTCGCACTCATAATCTGCTACGCACAGGCATAAATACATAAATATATTTACAAATTTACACTCGTTCATGCAATTGTTTAATGCCGAAAAGTGTGTGCGTGTTCGTGCCTACTTTGTTGCACACAAAATGTTGCATTTACTGATGTTGCTTCTAATTGCAATTAATTATTTTATTTGGTCAAATTGCTAATTATAATTACTCGAACATTTCCGCCACTGTTACAAGCACACACACTCACTTACACACAGACGCACACAAAAATTCGCCAGCGGCATCAATTGGTCGCCAGCAGAGTGATTGGGCAGGAGGTGTGTCTCATCACACTCGAACGCAGCTGCATTTGCATGGGAGACGACGCACACAAGCCGGAAGGGGGGTATCGGGGGGGTTGTGTGCAGTGTTGCAGAGGCATATTGAATGCATTTCGTAATTTAATTGAAATCACACAGGCAGCGCAGTCATACAAGTTCCTCTACATTAGCGTAGCAAAGCGATTTCGGCCGATTTTGAGGCGAATGTTGAAATTTTCCGCAATTAAAGCGAAAACTATGGCTTATAAACGGACGTTTGCACTGCGTTCGCGAATGTGTGTGTGTGCTTCCGAAAAATCATCAACAACAAGCAGAAATATTGTTTAATAAACATAAATTGTCAGAAATAATATTACTTGCAGTTGGCTTGCGATATCAAAAAGCACCAGCCACCCACAGCTTTAAAAAAACACAGCGCAAGCTAATCGCATTAGAACACAGAAAACTCTGAATTTTCATATATTTTTAAAAAGTTGTTGAGCGGCTATGCGCCCACTCCCCATGCAAATTAATTACTGTTTATTCGCTGATTCTCAAGTCATTTTTCATGCGAAAGTTTATTTTCGCTAATGAGCTGACGTTAAAAGACAAAATGTGCTTGGAAATAATATTTGCAAAGTAAAGTCCAATAATATTGCAGTCGCTTCAGGCAGGGAAATAGCCTATGGATAGTAAATAAGTAGGATAAGTGGAGGCTTTCGAAGTTGTACACACTTACGTATAAGACTGGTTGATTCTCTGCAATATTAATAAATATGCAGGTACATTTTATTAAAGATAAGCTTTAACCACGTCTATATCTGCTGGTGAACAGGATAAAATCATCATATAAGTATTTCTACATATACTTCATTATGTTCCCATCGTTTGAGAATGCCAAATTAGTATATATGTATTTATAATAATAAAGTATAACATATGTACACACTCTCATATATTGTATTCCATAAGCAACATCTATCAACCAACAGAGAATCGATTCAAGACCCTAAAAGCCAATGTATATTGTGTCAGTTAAGTACTCGGAAATTGTAAATAAAACGAAAATATTTAATTTAATAAATGATTAATATATATTTTTTTTGCTTTCAAAGTAGTCCTTACCAGATGCAATACACTTATGCTAACGATTTTCCAGTTCTCGAAACACTTTTCATAATCACTTTTTGGGATGACCTTCAGCTACTTCAACGAATTTTTTTTAATCTCTTCGATCTGAAAACGGATTCAATGTAGCGATAATTTCAGCTTGGCGAACAAAACATCATGCACCAAACCTCGAATATTGAAAAAAAACCAATTAACATCACCTTGAGTTTTGAGTTTTGGCGTGATTTGTGATTGTTGACTTGTTTGCATATTGAACTCATGTCTCATCGGCATTTATAATGATCTCCATGAATAAAGGATTGGAACTCGTACGCTCATAAGAGAACTGTCGAGTGAAGCAAGAATGTGTTTCATACCCAAAATATCCTCAGATATGTCGAACTCTCTTGCCATCTCTCCAATATATGCCTGTCGATTTTCAAGTACCACATCTTTCACTTTCTTTAATATTTTCATCAGTTGAAGATGTCGAAGATCGTCTTCAATGCCCTCGACTGTTGAATCAAGCCTTTTCCAATATTCCAATATTCGCAACGATTCCGCATACGAAATTGGGTTAGAAATACAAAATTTCAGACAAAATCTTTCTTTGATGTTTTTTTATAAAGAATAGCTCTACCAACAAAAACATTTTTTTTTTTAATTTCATTTTCCCGGGGGAGTTAATTACAATTTTGATAATAAAGTGTCTCTTTGTTACAGTATTTGTACCAAAACCACTATTAGGCAGATATCTAGATTTAACTTCATGTTACTTCGTTTGTAGGGTTACAAAACAAATTAGGTATACGTTTATGAACCTTGAAACATTTTCGAGCTTAAGTCTAATAATCATGAGGAAATCATCACCATCTCCATAGTTGTTCTAAAAGTACTAGAATACAAATTTAGTGAAGATGTCTTGACAAATAAACATATTTCATATTAGCACATTAAAATAACTCTTCTGTTTATCCTGTAATAGTCCGATATCAGCGGTTCCGATAAATTAATAACTTCTTGAGAAGAACAAGAAATGTGGAAACTTTCAGATACATATTTCAAAAACTAAAGGAATAGTTGGCGGACATACTGACGACTAAGCAAACAGACGAGCATGGCTAATTCGGCTCAATTCGTCACGCTGATTAATTATGTATATGTGTTCATACTTTATAGGGTTTTCGACTTTTTCTTCTGGGTGTTGAGGTAAACTTAATCAGTATAAAAAAAAATGTTCAAATAAATCGTAAATGATGAAATTAAAAAAAAATATTCCAAATCCTGTTTTAATAATATATGTTTGTTTAATGTGTCATTAAACAAGTTACCGTTACCATGATAAGTTATTAAAAGATGTTAAAAACATCAATAATAATAATAATAATAATAATAATAATAATAATAATAATAATAATAATAATAATAATAATAATAATAAAAATAATAATAATAATAATAATAATAATAATAATAATAATAATGGTAATAATAATAAAACCTGTATACTTACAATCAAAATTTTTAAATAATTATTTTTTTTATACTATAATTTTTTATATATATTTAAAATTGATCCCCTACGTATTGGTGTGATTAATATTTCTATGGAAAAAATTTGTCAACTGTTCATACTCCTCTCCGCAATGCAAATTCTTATAAACAATTTTTCAAGGACAGGTTCATTGCACTCTGCACTCGAGCAGCTGACCGTTTGAGTGCTTATTTATGTGAATGTCAACATTAATTTTATTCCCCCTGAAAGTAGGAGGGGAAAATTTGGCACCAAACTTCTTCAGGCTTTTGTATTTTTAATGAATTTACTTTGCTTTTATTTTTCTTTAGATTCCGCAGTGTGTCTCTTTAGTTTTTATCTTAGAGCCACCGCGAGGGGAAGACAGGTATCCAACTTCAAAATACGAATCCTCGATTTCTGTAGTGTGTAGTTTGTTGACTTAATTTTAAGGAAATATAATTTGATTCATATTGTATCATAAAGTTATTAAGTATAACGAACCTAAAATATAGCGTTGAGAATTGTAATTACGTAAACTCAATTTTGTATATAACCCAACAACAATTTTTTTAAACAAGTGTGAACATTTTTAATATTTTATTATTTTGCGACGCATTATGGCAAGTTGTGAGTCCCCTAAATGTGGCTTATAAACTACAGGCACTATTAGAGCAAGATATACATATGTACGTATATAGTCGTTGATATATTTTCATAAATATCCATATTGACAAACTATATACATACATCTTATGTTTGTGCCTCGAAGTTTATCGGCTCAATCACCTCAACCCCGGCTAAATATACAGACCTATGTACAAGAGATATAAATTATTTTTAGTTACAAATTCTGAAATAAATGACACACTCACACAAGCATACAGAGTTTGGTTGCAACGTTCAATCAATTCGAAAAATATAAAAGTAGTTTCTCATTAATTATGTGGCAAATGTGCTGATGTGCACGGATTTTCAATACACACATATTCATCTAACAGTATGCATGTATTGAGCATAATCAGTGGTCTGCAAGTAATTAGTTTGCATGGCAAGTTAGAAAATGTTGACAAAATAAATTGTCTTGTTTGCCTACTTAATAGATGACTCAGAGAGGAAATCGCTAAAACTCAACCAACTAATGTGTAGATATACATATATAGAGTAAATAAATATAGCAGTTACTAAGTTTATAACTACATATCAAAAAGGGTGAAGATAAAAATATATGGTATTTAGTAATGCCTCTTCAATTTGAAGCAGCATTTAAATATAGAATGTTTATATTAAAAAAGCTGACACGTGGGTTCATTGACCGTTTTGATGTTGAGCATTAGACAGTAATCACTACCGAACAGTTCTTATACAAAATTGTTCACTTCACTCATCTGTTAAACCACAGTTTATATTTATAGATATGGTATATGTACAATCGCTTTTCAGCAAATTAACCTCAGTCGCGTTTATATTAATGGCATATTATACTAAATTTCAGGTAAAGTAAGAAAAAATGTTGACTGCGGTTATAAGGAAGCTGTAATACGCTTCATAGATAAAAAAAGTTTCCATAAAGGAAGTCGATTGCTATCGTCCAGTATGTATGTCAGCTACTTATAAGGTAGCGGTTCCGACAAATTAGTTGGAAGAAACGGTCATAGGCGAAATCTCAGTTCGTTACCTACTAGTTTGTAATACACAGACAGAAATCTCTTTTCGCTGATCAGTGATACTCGTACTTTATATGATCCGACGTTTCATTCTGTATGATACAAACTTCATGAGAGGTTTGTTAAAAAATTATTCCGCATTTTCTATATCTTAAAAAAGTATTTATTTATTCAAAGTAATCACCCCCCACAATACTGCACTTCTGCCAGCGTTTTTTCCTATCCTCAAAGCCCTTAAAAATCTTTAACTCTTCCGGCAAAAACTCATGAGGCACAACGACCCTGCAATAGATGAAAACTGCTGATGCGGTAGCTTCAAATGTGATGATTGTGCTTTGGTTTCCAAGTCATAACCATAAATTTATGATTCGGCACCAGTTATGAGTCAACATGGACTGAGTCCAACATCTCGTGAGTAATGATAATAGGTTGCTCTTCGTCGTTCACATCTTCTCGACCTTCTGAGGACATTTCGTACCATCGATAAACACAGTTTTTGTCCACACTCGGACTGCGTCAGCGAACTCAATTCTATATTCACTGATCCATTTTTTGAAATAAACAAAAATCGGTGGCGAACGAAGCAAAAGAGCTGTCAAAAATGTATATGAGTACCAACATAACCCAACAAAATAATCGAAAATTCAAAATTCGGAATACTTTTTGTACAAACCTCGTATAAGCTATCTTTTGTCATTCTTTTTTGGGGGGTCTGCATCTACTCAAATGGTAGATAGGCAAGGTAGTTGTCGATTTCATGTTCCCATATTTTGTTGCTGTAGTTCTATACTTTGTATTTAGTCCTTTTAATTATAAAAAATCTTATTCAATATTAATCAAGTTCCTTCTAAGAAATAAAATATTTCATGTGACTTCAATATTAATTTTAGTTAATGAAATATGAACTTAATCGAGTGAATCTCACCAAATACCACACGAAAGTTTCAAGTAAAACTTGCATTCAATTAACATATCTCATAGAAATCCTTGATTTTCGCACATAGCGGGCTAATTTGCATACAGAACAGCTGCAGCAACAAATTGCTGAACAAACATGCCAGAGGAATGTTTGCGCCTCAACATCAACCACACATATACATATACATACGTATATTGCGGCAAGCATCATCCTGAGTTGGAATTCAATGTCAGACGGTTTTGTGTTTGCTTCGTTCTGCTTGTTTGGCTATAAATCGCTCGCTAAGGATCCTTTCGCGCTTCATTTTGAGTCACCTTCACGGCATTGACATTCGTCTGCGGCAAAGCGGGGCGGCAGGTGCGCGGCAGTCGGCATTTGTACCAGGCGGTTATTAGCAGAAGAATGTCAATGCTTGTTTATACATATTTACAAATACATAGTGAGAGCTAAGCAGGGTGACTAGGAACTTTTTTCTTTTGAATTCCTAAATTTCTTAATTGAGTGCTATACTTAAGAAATTTGGGATTTCAAAAGAAAGGATGACTTGAGTCATAAATGTAAATAAATATAAATGTAATAAATCTATCATATTGGCATTAAATTGAAGTTTTTTTTACCATAAATAAAATCACCCGATCTACATATGCTAAATTCTGTGTGCATTTTGAAGTCAATTTCATAATGTCACTCTGAAAAAAAGCTTGGAAATTAGCAAACAATTAGCACAGTCACTAAACCTTAACAGCTAGTACTCAATTGCGGCCAGTTGCAGACTATAAGGTGGATGCATAAGCAGCTCTCGCAGCTTTGGCGAGCCACTATCGATTTGTGCCGCCTGACGGATCTCCTCTCTTGTTTGACAAAGCTGCATCTGGACGATTGTTTCCTTCGAACGGTCCAATTGTTGACACTCCAGATCCGAATTAAAGGTTGGACAGTTAGGTAGTAAGTAGTTTATTGAAAGTGATTTCCTACCAATCCCACGAAACATATTCAAAAACCATTCTTACCATCAATCCTGGCTTGACTAGAATACTTAATAGAAACCTCAGAACTCAAAATGTTTAGAAATTCTATTTGATACCTTTCAAGACCAAAATATTGTCGGTTTTTGCACTATAATTGCAGCACCCTGTATCACTTTCATTTCCACCGTTGTATCATTTGGATTTCGTCAAACTGCAAATAGAAATATTTACGGCTAAAATACAAAATGGAGCATATAAAATAATGACATATGTTCTGTCAACGCTGGTTAGTAGATAAGTGCGGGCGGCGCCACTTAAGTTGCTGGCGGCAATACTTTCGGCTGACAAGATGACTTTGAGATGCTTGTAAAAGTGTTTATCTTCACTACTTTTAATTGGTTTTATTGTATTTTTCGTGTGTATTCATTTCATTTCTTTCTTTTTCTCGAAAGCAACAATAATGCGCTTCAGTGAGTGTAAAATATATTAATGAACTGCAGTGGCAAATATCTTTATAGCGCTTGAAGAGCATACGAACATTTCACGCTGAGTGTCAACCAAAACAAATTACACATACAAATATGGCTTTCTTTGATGCACAAACGCGCAAAATCATATAAAATCGTCATATTTAGATTTTTTGAAGATCATGCCACAGTGGCAGGTGTCCACACACGTTTCCGTTAGCACATTTCTAAACGGCGCATACATATGTATATTCTACAATAACGTGTTAGCTGAAATACTTGGCACACATACAAACACATGCCTACATATATGTATGTGGCTGCCTGCAGTGGCATAGTGACAGCTCAGCAGGGCGTATGAGCAACATGCAGAATTTTACGCTCCGTACGACTCATTCTATTCGTCCTTCATAATGTCACAAATGACAATGTTTACATTCATTTAGCGGCACAAAAATTAGAAAAAAAAAATTAAAAATGAACTAAGTAAATAAGTTCTGTTGTGAATAATAATTAACTCGTGCATGTTTTTTATATGTAATAAAAGGCATCTATGCACATACATATATTTATATGTATATTTGAAATAATTTTTAATTGAATTTATTTTTCCATAATTTATACTACATATTTAAATATATACAAAATTTCACTTTCAACAATTCCTTTGAATATTTTTATTTAAATATAAACAAATAATCATTTTTTTATTGTGTGTGATGTTATTGTTCAGAAAGCTATAATATTTGAGTACATACATACGTACTGGATCTGTTGCTATAAAAAATCAACACTAAATACTGGCTTTAAATAAATATAAGTTATAGAAAGCGCTCAAGTATTATTTTCCATATATGCGCAATTTATATGAACTCTTTATAAATAAAAAAGGAAACTAATTATTTTAATTGAAAATTCCGTTTGTGTTGTCTGAAAGTTCGAGAATGTTAATAATATTCTTTCAGTGAAAACCTAAAGAGGATAGAATCATCGTTATCAAGCAATATTAAATCAGGAGGAAATTTGCGGCGACAGCTAAGAATCCACCATCAGCTCTAAAACTGACAGTTTTTCTTCCTGAATCTCTATTCTCTCGGAAGATATATAATATAATATAAATTTGAAAAATGACTCAATAAAAATGATACTTTGTCCATCCTGCATTAGCTATTAACTATTTTAGAGCATTTTGGAATTAATGAGGTGATTATGCCAAAACAAATATTTTTGTTGGGTTTTCTAGTTCTCCAACTACATATGAACGTTTATCAATTACTTCTGGTATACATTTATCATGACTTTACTAATCTCTCCTTCAACAAAATAAAATTCTCAAAAAGAAAGTGGAAAAGAGAAAAGAATGTAGTATTTCTCAACTTTCGGCTAAAGTTACAATGAGAATTTTTATACTGCAACTCACCCTGTCTGTTAAGAGAAAATTTTCCAGCATGAAACACACATGATTCAATATTTTGCGATATACTTTTCAAATTAGAAAACAAAAGGTTTAAATTCATAAATACACAACCTTGCATATCTACATTCATACATGCATGTTTTGCTTTGAAACGCTGCACCTAATTCCCTGCGGTTAATTTGATCAGTTCGTTGATACACTGTATTCAAACGCATACATAAACACACATACACATTTGTTTGGCATAATAATGCTTATGTATGTATACGTGTGTATAATTCTATATATATATATACATATATACATCGACACTTGAATGCCAGAAGCCACAGGCGAAAATAAGAAATACATAAAAGCTAACACAAATCGTTGTTGATACTTGAAATTCAAAGCAAACAAATTCAAACTTGGGTAAATAAACGCGAAGAGAAAGAAGAAAAATCGGAAGATTAGGACAAGGCGCACAAGGAAAAGTAAATACTAAAGATTATATAAATAAATGGTATTTAAATCCCATAATGAATTAGCTTATGTATTTGTGTGCGAATTTTTCTGCTAGCGCATACAAGTCTACGTTTGCTTGTATGTTTGTAAGCGTGTTTGCACAAAATATTTTTTGAAATTTTTGTACACATATACATATTTTTGCTTATGAATACGCGCTACATAGAGATATTCACCGAGTGCTAAGTAGACGAGCCATTCTCTGCAATGAGATATTCTTTGAGAAAAGGGACGCAAAAGAAAATATCTAATTATTTAAATATGTATGAGTATATTAATATATGTTTACTTGTATTTATGTGTATACAACATGCACTTATAGAATTAAACACTAAGCAACAGAACACATACTATGACTATGTAAAGATACATAAATGTATATAAAAATATATATTTTTTTTAAGTATATAGGTTGATTTTTCGCAATTGATATATGTGCAATGCTAAAAGAAAATTTAGAAATCTGGAAAATCTATACTACTCCATGTCAATTTATATTCACTCAAGAGGTACCTCTTTGCTAATGTACATATTTCGTTTCCTTTAAGATTATCCAAACTCAAAAATTCTAATTTTTTCCCCCAAAAGTCTCTTTAAAGTTTAGCCAAAATTTTTACCATATTAATGCTTATCATTAATAATTTAATTTTTTCGTCTCCTTCTGATTTCTCCAACGGAGTGGAGGTTTTCCTCTTACCCTGTTTTTAGCGTTCCATCGAATGCGATAATCGACGTTGCCGCTCACCATCTCCTGGTGTTATGCTTTCACTGGCATTCAGCAGAGTAGAAAAGTGTTCCCACCATGATTTCAGTATGCTCTGGGCATCAGTCTATAGATCACCTCTGTGGGTTCTATAAGAATATACTCGGTTCTTGAACCTTCTATTAGTCGTTGCATCTTTTCGGAGAATTTTCGTGCCGACCGACAGCGGTGGTCAACTTGTCAAGCTCTTCCTACCCATACATTTCGATCTCTCCCTTCTATGTAAATGCGTCTCAATTTTATCTTCACTACTCGTTATATATCCCATCTCGCATGTGTTGTGCTCGGTTGTAATGTTGCGAGGTAGACAGTATGTTTTCTGTCCACTCCACTGCGTCACGGCACTTCTCATTATACCGGCTGTTCTTTTCCAAAAGGAACGTAAGGCGCTTGAAATGCCGTCCCATAGTTCCCTTATAACGAGTTGCTGGTGAATTCTCTCAAAGAGCAGGAGTGCGAGTCGAATAAAAAATCGTTCGGCTGTCCGTTGTGATTGCAGCTTCTCGACGTGGAACCTTCCTTGTGTTTGTTAACGTGCGTTGTTTCCTACACAGACACGGGTGCATATCTTGGCTGCAACAAAATAGTAGTCCGAGTCAATGCTAGAAGCTGGGTAAACCCATGCGGACAGGCGGAACAAACTTTAATACTGAAATCCTTAGACAGATATATCATATTAAGGAAACTGAAAACGTATCGAGAAAGATTATAGTGAAAAATATCTGTAGATTTGCTATCCCACCCACTGAGAATAAGGTACACAGGTGCTTATTTATGCACTTTAATGTTTTTCTATGAATACCCCTTCATCATCATCATTCTTGATCAAATCTACTCCATAAGTATGAGATATTGAGGATCACAGTTGGATACCATTAAGAGTAACCGCTCCTTCAACCAAACCAAATCAATTTTACGCTGTGGTCTTTCATTGATTTGTCGGTGCAACTTCAACACTTCGCTGATGGAAATATGAACTAAAGCTTTCCCAACAACCACTTAGATTAATTTAAGAAATCTCTTTAATAAATATTTCCAAAGCAGCCACAGTGAATCTTTGAACAATTTCGTCTCTTTACTGCCACATTACAGGCTAAAGAGAAAAGGTCCATTATATTGATTAAAAACAGTTGTGTGGAACTTTCTTATTTTCGCCTGCACTCTCTTTTCCTTTTTTGTAAAATATGTTCGCCACAAAACAAACAACAACAAATCTTTGCAAGTTCCTTGTGCCGAATGTCACCTTTCTATTATTTTCTTCTCTGCGCTAAGTTCAAAGTGTGAACAACATGACCTAAAATATTTGTGTGCGAAGGAGATTAAAAAGAGGAATTGACACTGCGCAAAACAATGAGGAAATGCTGCCAGGAAAAAAATTATTTAAAAAGTCCATTTTTATGCAATCTCCTTTGTTAAAATAGGTGAAGAAATGGCAAATATTTTGCTACGCATAAACAGACAAATTTGACATTGGAATTTCAGTTGGAGCTGAGCGATGAAATATGCAGACAAATAGAAAATATTTTTCAAAGGTGACTGATTTTGTGAAAATATGAAGTTTCGCTCATATGTCTTTTCTCAACAAAGTATAAAATTTGAAAGGGTCAAGAATCCCAAATATGCCAATTGGTCGCTCAGTTAAGCCTTTTCCAAACTTTCATGGAATTCACAGAAATAAAAGAAATTATAATTTAATGGCAATTTTGCTTTATCTCTTTATGACGAAAAGCTTTCATTGAAGCAGTTTACGTTCTGTTCAAAATTTTCAAATTTTGAAATTTTTGCATTTTTTTTTTCAAATTTTTATATTTTTGGCAAATTTGTCAAATCAGTTGCGAATTTATTACTTTTGCGAAATTTAAAAAAATTTTAATTTTCAAAAACGAAGTGTCTTCAACAGAAATTTTCAAAAACAAAGGAGAATTTTAAATTATTATCATTTTTTTGGAATATTTCAATTTAATTTTGCCAATATTTCACTTGCGCTGCTCAATTAGCTTTACAATTTTGCACATCTGTGGAAATTTTTAGTTTTCTGCTTTTGTTAATTTGTATTTTGCACTTGCTTTTTGCGTACCCATCAGCGCTTTGATAAATTGCGCGCTCCTGCCAATTCGATTACGTCCGCAGCTGAGGAAAAAGCGCAGAAACAAATAAAGTACAAATCAGCTGTGGCTGCCAGCGAACGTCAATTGAGCGAGTCATTGGCAACTACTTTTCAAGTTGACAATTTGCTTCTTTTCTTTGGTTGTTTTCAAATATACTGACACTAATTAATTGGGTCATAAAAAATTGTTTACGATTTTCCAACAAAATACAGAAATTCCTGTATTTATGTATGTGTGCATGTGTTTATTTGTGAAGAGGTGTAAACAATTCTAATTCTAATTTATTTTATTTATTAAAAATAATTTAAAGTATTTGCTTATTTTTCATAAATATTTATTCTAAAAATTTCTTTTCTTTGCAGGTATTTATTGTTGAAATCAAACCGCTTAATAATAACAATACAGTGCCACAGCCGAGAAGGTAGTATTAATATACTCGTATTTATAGTCGATTGTAGTTTAAACACAAAAAATCGGAATATCAAAAATTTACAGCACCTCAGTTTAAATTTATCCTTCTTTGGGTTTTTACGTAGGTGAATATAGAACAAGGTTACCTTTATAATAACCTAAATAAATTGAAAAAAAAAAAATAAAAATCAAAGAAAGCGAAAGTTCTAAGGATTAATATGATTGGCATGAGATGACGAAAGTCAAAAACCTAAGCACATGTTTTAATGTTCGATGTTAGGACCTCGGCCAAAGTATCTTTCTTTGTTCACCCTAGCGTTAAAGTCGCCAAGCACGATTTTAACATCGTTAATGCGCTCATAGAACACATCTTTGGCCACATCGTTCTTCTCTTGCGGCGGAAAGTCGTGATGTGCTTGAGTCATATGTAAAAGAATAGTTTCTGGCCACTCCTAAGTGAATGGCGCTCAGGTAACTTTCCTAAAATGCGTGAACTTTTACATATGGCTCCACATACCATGAAACTGATCCAACTAAATTAAGAAAAAGTCTTCATAAAATATCTTACAGATTATGTTTATTTAAACTTAAGACTTCGTTGACCCCTTCTCCTCTTGACCTCCTTAGTTTTAAATTTCTTTCTTTTTTTTATTTATGTCTTCTTATGTTTTTTTAGCTTCTAAACTTCTAACTTTTAAAGTATTTAATAACGAAAAAAGTTCCTTAAAATTCGCGTGCAAGAGTTCATTGTTATATCGAATTCTCCTCTGCTAAGAAACTAAATCTGCCAAAAAACATCCTCAAATGAATTGCCACTTCGCTGTACTTCCTTTATTGTACATATATATGATTAAGATATATTTATAGAATACACATGTCTGCAATAAATAGCGGTATTTTCCACACAAGGATGTAGCACAGCAGCCCCGCCTTCTTTCCAATACTTGAGCAAACGTATTTTCTTTTTTCTTTCATGAATTATTTCTGTTTTTCCGTTATTTATAACGGTTCTGTCGCCAAATGCAATTAAGCAACGCATGTTCTCTAATTCTTTAACAAGCACACACCCAGCCAAGCACCGTTAGTCAAAATTTCCTTATTGATCTGCCAACAGGCGAAAAATATGATTTTCTTCTTCTTTCGAAACTATTTATTTGTTGCTGCTTGAGCGGCCAACGGTGGAATTAAATTCGCAATTATAAAATTGTCAAATTTCTATTTTCATATTATTTAGCGCATTTGCCGCACTATCTTACTTACTTGTTGTTGTTGGTATTGTTGTGCCTTTATTTATGCATTGGCCCGCAACTGTTGGCAATCATTTGTTGTGTGCCACACTTTTGCTTGGCCCCTCCCGCCTTGCCGCGCCGTGCTCCTTACAACCATTCCCCTTCGTCACCATCACACCCCTCGTGCGGCTCAGCTGCCGCATTTTATTAATCTGTCATTTATAGTTTTTATTAGATTTCGGCTGCTGTACACAATTGCATTTGTTAAATTTAATTTGAAATCTAGAACGCCTGCTTATTTCGCTTGTTGATTTGTACCGTTCACTGCTGCTACACTGTTGTTATTGTTGTTGTTGTTTGCGTTGCCTAATATTAAGTGCGCTTACGAGACACTTAATATCGCTGCACTCAGCACCTTGTGTCCGATGTGAATGACTGCTTTCGACGGCTTTCGGTCCGGTCGCCGCCATTGTGTGCCATAAATTAGCGGAAAGGAAGCCAAATGCTCAGGCAATGAAATATGTGAGGTTATTTCCGTTAACCGATTTGCTTTGCGCTGTTGTTCTCTTGTTGCAGCATCGTACCGCACAATATTGCAACATTTTGCTAATGAAGGCGCCCTTAAAATACAATTTGCTGAATATAAATCATTTACTGTTTTAATTACAACAAAAACAGTTAAAACAAGCTGAGTGCTTAAGTGGTGCTTCGGTATTATAATTATAAAGTGGTGTTGGTCACACTAATTAATAAATAATTAACTGTTTCAATATTTTTATCTTGAACCACTGGAAGGCTTTCAAAATAAATTCAAGTTTCCTAAGATACTAAAATTTGATCCTAACCCAACTTTTTTAACCAATATATAGGTTAGGTTAGATGACTGATCCAGAGAAATCGCAGGTGAACTGCTTTATGTACTGCTAATCTAACCTAACCTTTGTGAAGTCATAGAAAAGAAAAGCTCCTTTGTTCGAACTTATAAATTAGAAAACTAAAAAGCGCAGGCGTTTAATTTGCAATTCTGCCAGTTCGGTGGGTTGTCAGAAGGTATGCGCTCCCAAGTAATTAATTCTTGACCTCTAAACGCGGGACAGTCAAGAAGGAAGTGTTGAGTTGTTTTGTTTCAAACCTTCAGGAAGAACGGAAATAGCACAATGGTCTGTTAAAAGCCCCACAACTAGGTAGAGGCTAGTGTAAAGAGATCACTAGATCTCTTACGACCGATGTTGGGCCAAAAGCTTTTGTGACAACGCATGTACTGATAATACGGGTACATCGACTCGCTCCCATTATCTTTTCTTGCTAGCTCAATCCTGCGATGCCACTGTTGCCTGGCACCCATATCAGTCTTGTCACCCTGAATGCACTGTTAATGAGTTCAAGGCTAGTATCGCCGCCCTGCTATCTGAGTAGATGGTCAGTTCTCTGAAAAAGACTGCACTCTGGAGCGGTAAAGCTACTGCCACTTTAATGGCTTCAGCCTGGGCTTAGAAAACAATGTAATGGTCAAGAAGTCTGACGCTGGAGTTGATAGAGAGCTCCAGACAGTAAACCCTCCACCAATATTCCCTCTTTGACCCATCCATAAAGAAGCTTACTGCCTCTTTTCTCCAACGGCTTCTTCCCACCCACAACTCCTTCGCCGGTATATGGGCAGAAAAGGAAGCGCCAAAGTTTGGTTTGGACAATATATGAAAATTTTAGTCTCAATACCATTATAATAACAATGAGAAATCCTTATTTAGTACTTGATATCGGGGACTTCGATGGTCCCTTGGACAGAACGTATTTATATACTTAACCACTTACCTAAACCAAGAAACTGAAAATCTAAAGTTTTAGTCTAGCCTTTCAAAACCATAAAGCTTCGTAAGTAAATACAACTTTATCGAAACCGCTGAACCAGTGATATGTTTACACAAGGAAGACATTAAAATCGCATTCCACAATCGAAAAGAAATGCCCGACCAATCGCCTTCTCAAATGTCCCCCTCAAAAAATGTATTTTATATTAAAATATATTGCATAAGTTTGGGCATTCTCAAAAGTTTGGCGAAGCAAACACTAAATGCATATGCCATGTTTATACTAGACCTGAAACGTAAGAAATATGAGTTCAATTCAATGTATGAGGAAGATAGAAATTTGCATTAGCTTGAGTGAGACCCCTAGGCAACTGACAAGTATTTTAGCAATTTCCTTTCAACTGCCGTTCCGAGTTTCTGTCTGCCTTTACTAAGCAGCAAAACGAGAATTGCTTACTGACGCATAAACACGCCAATATAATGTCTTCGTAGCAAAAAGTGGGTAAAGCAAATGTCGAAGAATGAAATGCAATAGAAACGTCATGCATAAGCGAGCAAAGGGAAACTATTTATGCTGAATAAATAAATTGCATTTTAAATGCTATGAAATACACGCCGAGGAGCCACATACAATATCAACCCCGCACAACCTTCATATCCGCCCACATACAAACGCGCCCACAAACCCAAATAAGCGCCCACTCAGCTGCCAATGCGCCTGATTGATTTCACAACAATCTCCGCGCTGAGGCGATTGCCAAAGCAATTGATGCAAGAAATGCAGTAATGATCGCAGCAACAACAATAAAAAGTGCCAAAGGCAATAGTAGACATTCGTATGCATATAATTATATATTTGTACTCGTATGTGTGAGTAGAGATGCCACAACAAATGCGATAAAAGTTAATGCCACACAAAGGAAATGAAACAAATTTCCGCAGTTGAATTTTGAATTCGCCAACGTCTCAGACGGCGGAGCATCGTACAAACCGCGCGCGAGCAGGCGAGCCAGAGTCACTGTAGGCAGCTCCCAGCCAAAGGATACTACAAACAACAGAATTCCATAGTTAACTTGCGGAGAATCAGTGCTACAACTAGAGCTTTGCATTTAACTTTGAGTTAGTGAGTGAATCAGTGCGCGGAAGCGAGTGCTTGCGGAGCAACAAAAAGCCGCCTTTGGAGCCGCATTAAATGGTCGCAGATGTGTAGTAAACAGGCGATTTGATTGACAAGTTCAATAAATATTTTACATAAAAATAAATTGCAGTGTTAAAAGATTCATAAAGAAAAGAAGGAATATTTATCTATTTTCCTTAAGCGGTTGACTTTGTGCGAGTGTTTGTGCAGCGCCGTCTCGGCAACATAATCACTCATAATTTTGACTTTTTGTAAAAGCCTTCCACGCAGTTACGTATTATTCTGGAAATCCAGTAAATAACACATTAAATAAATTAAGTAATTGAATAAAGTATTTGGTTGTGGTGGTGATCAGTGCGTAAAATTGAATCATTTAAATAAATTACTGTTACTAGAGCAAAAATTAATTGCATTTGCCAGCGTGAGACAAATTGAAATTTAATATTTTGCTCGTGCAGTGGCGCTCACAAATTTGAACAACACGTTGCACGGTTGCACAAACATACAATGGCAATTACAGAACAGGTGAGTTGTTTATTCGTACAGACAGTTATACATAGGTATGTTCTATGGAAGATAGGCAGCAGGGAGTTTTGATTCGGAATATTTCCGCTATGCGAGGGGTGTGAAGCCAGTGAAGGCAGATTTCTGCAGACAAGCGTGGTAATAACGAAATACCTGAGCTCAATTGTCGTTCAGAAGAAACAAGTGAATTTTTCCTTTTGATTGAACGTTTTTGGAAGCTATAGTTTGAGTAAAGGCAGCAAGCTATTGTTATGCATTTAAAATCATTTTTATTTTTTAAGCAATAAGTAAAAGGCAGAACGACTAACGCTCTGTTTTAAGCACACTATAACCGTGTATGCGTTGTCTACGCCAATTAAGAAAAAAATAATTGTAGTTTTCCAGCACTTCGTCTCTTATTCGTTCTATGGAGCATAGTTCTTTGCCTCCAAATTTCATCTAGTACAGATTCATACTGAGTACTCAAATACCGCTATCCTTTTGTGCTCTAGCGTTGAGTTTAGGGATCTCCTCTGAGCTTAGCAAGACCCGGTCAAAAACCAAAATGTGTGTGGCTGTGAACTTCGTCTGTCCCAAACTGGTATTTTATAGGTTTTTTGAAGGACCAATTTTATACAAAACCATATTATCCATTAAAATTGTTTAAAATTTCTGTCCCAAAAGAGGCAAACAATAATCTACTTAAACTGCCAGTTTATCTATACATACATAAATCTAAACCTAAACTGATATCAGACAATTCAATTGATATCAGACAGCTCAATTGGCTCACTTTGCTCGATGGTAAGGTTCTGCTGCTTCCAGGCTGTGTGACACTCTCACCATCCAGCGCAACTAACGGGTGATTTTTTTGAGGTTAGGATTTTCATGCATTAGTATTTGACAGATCACGTGGGATTTCAGACATGGTGTCAAAGAGAAAGATGCTCAGTATGCTTTGACATTTCATCATGAATAGACTTACTAACGAGCAACGCTTGCAAATCATTGAATTTTATTACCAAAATCAGTGTTCGGTTCGAAATGTGTTTCGCGCGCGTGTTTTGTTCAGCGATGAGGCTCATTTCTGGTTGAATGGCTACGTAAATAAGCAAAATTGCCGCATTTGGGGTGAAGAGCAACCAGAAGCCGTTCAAGAACTGCCCATGCATCCCGAAAAATGCACTGTTTGGTGTGGTTTGTACGCTGGTGGAATCATTGGACCGTATTTTTTCAAAGATGCTGTTGGACGCAACGTTACGGTGAATGGCGATCGCTATCGTTCGATGCTAACAAACTTTTTGTTGCCAAAAATGGAAGAACTGAACTTGGTTGACATGTGGTTTCAACAAGATGGCGCTACATGCCACACAGCTCGCGATTCTATGGTCATTTTGAGGGAAAACTTCGGACAACAATTCATCTCAAGAAATGGACCCGTAAGTTGGCCACCAAGATCATGCGATTTAACGCCTTTAGACTATTTTTTGTGGGGCTACGTCAAGTCTAAAGTCTACAGAAATAAGCCAGCAACTATTCCAGCTTTGGAAGACAACATTTCCGAAGAAATTCGGGCTATTCCGGCCGAAATGCTCGAAAAAGTTGCCCAAAATTGGACTTTCCGAATGGACCACCTAAGACGCAGCCGCGGTCAACATTTAAATGAAATTATCTTCAAAAAGTAAATGTCATGAACCAATCTAACGTTTCAAATAAAGAACCGATGAGATTTTGCAAATTTTATGCGTTTTTTTTTTAAAAAAAGTTATCAAGCTCTTAAAAAATCACCCTTTATAATACCGCTTAGTAGCGCTCTTGTACTGCTAGGCGCCCTGTATACAATCCAATCATGGTTACACCATTGCTGAGCAGCTTAGCAAACATGTGCGCGAGTGTTTACATTCCAGGTGAGAATGCGCTGATAACTTATATGAAAATATCATTTTTTCAATATGCCACAGATGAAAAATCACAACAGAACTTTTGAATATTTAGCTGTAAATTGTAACAAGCGTAAAAAAATTTGATTGATTTTCCTGCCGTTCGTACCCCTCGTGCCATTGTTATCGAAAAACAAAATATTTATGCAAACAATGCACTTGCAGCAATGTTTGTTTGAATGTATGTGAGTGCAGAAGCCGCTTTGACGTGTGGTTCAAGGTGAGCTAAGGCCATTGTTGCATGCAGCGGCGTCATCGATTGCATTGTTGGCACCACACTTGCAGCAGTGCTGGTTTGCTTTCCTACCTTTGTTCTTGTTTATGTTATTGTTATTGTTATTGCTTTCTTTGTTTCATTCTTCTATTTGGGCTTTGGTATCTTCGTTGCAATTTATTGCTCTTGAATGTATATTCTATCGTCAACAAGTGCAGTGCAACGCTATCGACAGCAAATCTCTCAATAACATCGGGTTTTCGTCGCCTCTTTTTCGCTGCCAAGAAAATCGCCAAAGCCATTGCCAAGGTCCATGGTTTAATTAAATTCGTTCATTATGCTTCTTCATAGCATTTGCTTTCTTTTTTTAGTTTCATCTCGGAATGTTTGAGTACGGAAAGAAATCAATAATGTGTAATTGAAATAATATATAATATTAATAAAATAAAGTTATTAAAAATTGTCGATTTTTTGATTTTAGGCTTAGTTATGTGTAGAATTTACATTATATTGGGTAGTCGAAAAAGCCTTTTCGTATTTTTAGTCAAACTTCAACCTTATTTTATATTTATACTAATAAATTAATAAAAAATATGCAACATTTTCGTCGACCACTTTTTGCCATTTTTCCGCTAAAGACATTATTCCATCAATGTAAAACTTTCATTAGTGTAAACCGAAATTTCGAAATTTCCAGAACAGAAGCGAGCGACCCATTGTTGTGCTACACGAACTGATATTTCTCTTTTTTATAAAAAAATTTCAAAATATAGCGAATTTCTTCATTATTTTAACTCATTTTCACTCATTTTTGAACAGCTGTAACTTTTTCAACTTCCTCGAATTTAATTTTTTTGGTTAAATGAAGCCCAAAATCTCACATTTCCAATATTATATGGTATGATACAATATGATCGGTAGCTGGAGATATATGACTGCAACGACATCTACATATACGTATGTATTGACAAAATACGAAAAGACTTTTTCGACAACCCAATTTATTAAGGATCTTATGAACCAAAAAGTATGAATCTAGCTCCAGTGATAACTTTTGATTTTTGAAAAAAAAAAATGTTTCCTTTTCTCTAGATTTTTTTGGTTTGCAGTTTTAATTTGCTCAATAATCACGAGTTTCTACAAATCAATCAACACCAACTGCTGTTTTTGTAATTATATTCTTCAATTGGATACTGTTTATTTAAAAATTCACAACTCTTTTATTTGCGGTGTAAAACCAATTATGTGCGAACAAATTTAATTTGATTATTTTACAAACTGTTAACTGATTTACCAACAAGGCTTCCGTTCATTCACCAATTGCGGCTTCCACAGACTTAATAATTTTTACTGACGATATTCATATGCAGATCTGAATACATACAAACAAAGCGAAACGCATACTAAACATTTACATGTTTATTCATTTCAATAATTTAAAAAAGTAATTAAAATGTTTGCAGCCTGCTGTATAATTGATAACGCTTCTTTTGTAAGCATGTGCAGTTATTCAACAATTTATGGAAGCCAATTAATCATGAGAACGTAATGCAATACCCAGAATTAAAACCACGTGATGAAGTGTACACTGAGATGCATGGACATACACACACACATGCCCTCACACACATATTTCCTCACAAACATACACTCTCACTTACATGGGGTATGTATGCAGTGTCATGTTTGGTTTACAGGGCGTATGAGTAACCACATTTTGCGTGCACGTTTAATTGTTTTTGTAATCACTCTTTGGAGAGCTGACGTTTATGCTTGTCTATAAATAGCATTACGCTCTCATTATATGAGTGATGTATGAATATTGCAATTAAAATTTGAAAAATAATACTTCATCATTAATTACTGTCATGCATGAGCCGATGGAGTTTGTGCGCCTATTATTATTTAATATACACTTCAAAATGACACATGGGTGTTATGTATATATTGTCGTTTAATATATTTTTGGTTTATATTTTTTACAGTTTTTTTAATGACTATGTTAAGAGAGCAAATTTGAACTTTTCGACTCCAAAATAATAGTTGATCATAACTCAACTACTCATTAATTCCCTTCGTTTCTCTTTACAAGTAATTTAGTTTATTTTTTGATGAAATACTAGATTTTTATTAAACTTTTACGAGGCATAACATAAATCCTCAGGGTTTGAAATATGTAAATGGCAAAAGACTTTACATTCATCCATTTTCTTATTTACAAGTCTATGTATGTATTTATGAAAATTAGGGAGCTTCAAAAAATAAAATAATATTTTTATATAAAAAAAATATATATATTTTCCTTCTTGTGGCAACTTGTATCCTCTCAAATGTTTCTATTTTATTTAAAACAATCTTAATTTTTTTATTTCAGTTTCTTTCCTTTGAAATGTAATGAAATTTACTAGCTCTAATGACTGTAATGGTGTCTACACCAATACAGAGGTAGAAGGATTACCGTCACTACTTTTCCTGTAATATTAATCATACTTTGCTTCACGATTTCGTGAAACTCAAAGATTCAAAGGTTTAATGAATATAAATTATTTTTTCTTAGAAAAAAACTTAATTTTGTGAAAATTCTATATTTTCATGATAATTATGTGAGAAAATAAAAAATTACCAGTTTCTTAGATTTAAGCAATCGGACTCATGTTTGGTGAGGATTCATTTCTTACATAAAATAAAAAGATTTGAGAGGTTAAGGATTGAAAACAAAAATTAAATATTTTATGTAGCACCCTAATGTATACATTTTACTAGGCAATAAGTGACCACTTAACAGCGCGCCGTTAAAACATTATCGACACAATGATTTAAGCGTATTACAACTTACATATGCGAGCAAAAAAAATACATGTTCTTGATAAAGGATGTTTATAACAAGAACGCAGACATTTGTACTGTTAATTGGTGAATTTATTGGGTAGCTATGGTATGTTGAAATTATCTTAATTTTGAAATTATTTGTCGTTGAGCTAAATACTTAAACCAAATATAGTTATCACATATGATTCGCAAAAACTCAACCGCAAGTTTCCTCCCTGCGAAGGTTAAGCTCTTTATTTGCTTTCAAAAGTCGAAAACTGAAGTTTGTGATACACTGTGAGGAAATTATGCCATAAATTCCAGTTTCTTCAATGAGTTTCCTTTTCTCTCCTCATTTCGTTTCCAAGTTTCAAGAGCTCATAAGAAGCTCTATTTTGGTTGCTAATAGACTTAATTTGCACTAATAGCCGATGTTGTTTATTTCAGCATCAATAACTGGACATACCATAGTATTTTTATTAATATTTCTTTGCCCTCACAATCTACACACTTTTCTCTTTCGCCGGCATTTTAATTGCACACTACTGTAGATATGTAAATGCAGCCATCATTTTGGTGCAAAAACTAGCAGCAAAAAACAGGGATTTGCTAACCCAACCTCACAACACACACGCGCGTACATATCTAAGTATGCAAAAATACAAACACACAGGCAAACAATGTAATGCGTGCGAGGCGACTTTAACGCGCCAACAGTTGCCATTGCGGTGTCCGTCCGTCGCCCAGTGCCGTCCACATCATTGTACTTAATCAGTATATTGAGACGATAGCTAGTAATCCGACGTAACGGGCGCTCACTCCACCGCCTGTTCGCCTGCATTTGCGTTGCATGTCGCCGAACTGTCACGGTTCGATGCCGCGCTGTCCACACGCCACGTCTGCTCGCAAATCTCAATATGTTTTCGAGTAATTTCAACGTCGCTTCGAATAAGCACTTTCTGCGTAGATTTCGGGCGGTTTCGCTCCGCTTGTTTTGGCACACATTTAATCGTGCAACCGCTTGCGTGTTTGTGGCAATTTATGTGTTCTTGCATGAGGTACAAGCGCATTGGCGCACAGGGAAATCTTAAGTGTTTACTGTGCGAAATTTCCTACAAATTTAAGTGTATCACATTTTTGTGGCAATTAAACTGCCCAAAGACTATAAATATAGCATAAATAGCGCCGAGTAAGGTAGGCCTGAGTTCGTACTGAACGCAAAATCTTAACTCATTCATCTACCTAAAAAATTTAATTATCCTTCAAGGTGCTATAACTACCTGTGAATTTAAAAAAAAATATATTTTTTTATTATCTACGTGTAGTATGTACACCCGTCTTTCTCGAAAAGCTGTTTTCGAAGTCGGTGGGGAAAATTTATTCAAAATGGCTGAATTGTTTGACTTGCTACGGCTCACTAAAGCTGTGCCATCCGCAAAAGCTGATTTTAATGCATTATTAGCTGTTGGAAGATCTGCTGCATATATGTATGATGTCTAGAGTTGGGCCTAAGACACTGTCCTGTGATACACCAGCATTTATCAATCGTTCATCAGATATGATCTACGCCTGAGCTACGTCTAGAAATATAGCTAAACAGTACTCTTTGTGCTCAAATGCCCGAAACGGTGAGTTAGTATTATACAAGTATTATTTTCGTGGAGAAAAGGAGATATCTTTGATAGTAACACTTTTTTCAAATATTTTAGTTAGACAGGGTAGAAGACTGATTAGTCTGAATAAAGACGGCAGGGTTATGTCATTCCCAGGTTTATCTAGCAAGATAATTTGCGAGCTTTTCTTTGAAATTGGGTAGTATCCACAACTACAACTAATTGCATTGAAGAGCAAAAAGAGCACTTCTGAAACAATATTTGGTAACTCAATTAGCATTTTTGGGGTAATATTATCCAGTCCTTGCTAATTTTTTGGATTAAGCTCTTTTATGATAGCTCAAAATACAGTACTTTTATTGAAAGAGCGACACAAAAGCCCTATTGGGTGTGAAGTAGTAGCCAGTACTCTTCAACTCTGATATATTTTAGGAAAAAACACCGTAAGAACCCTATCGAAAATATTTTCGAAATTTCGAACTTTTATTTTCAATTTTAAATTCTTCATTAAGTGCCAGAGCAATTCTCGTGTTTTAAATTAGGATTTATTGAAGAATCATTTTTGTATTATAAATATTGACAAATATTCTAAGAGTATGCCAGATAGTCTGCACCATTTGGATTCTTTGTGTTCAGATACTTTTTAAGTATAATGATTCCAAGTTACGCTGACCACATTTGGTCAACATGGCAGAAATATTTGCTGTAAAGTCCACATATGGAATATGAGTACCTGTCCTTTAAAGCATTTTACTATAACTGTACATTTTTAACATAAAATTCGTTTTTATCGATTCACGATATTAACTTTGTGAATAAAATTCATTTATATCCGAAACGAATTTATATTTTTGGCTGTCGTATACAGTGAATTTGACGGAATATGTGGTATATACGTATGTGTGTATAACCGAGCATGACATGGAAATTAATCCAATTTGCGGATCGCGTAACTAGAATCGTAAATGTAACTGTTTTTAATTACCGAAAGTCCTTGTCACTCTTCGCTTTGCTTTGAAATGCAAAATGTGAATATTTTGAAAACATTTTCCGATTTTCCGTGACGTTGATTGGAGCGACGGCGCATTAGAGATACGACTATGCAAATGGCAACGCTTCAAATCCAAGCGTGAGCGCACACACACACATCCAAAAATACACATGTATTTAAAACAAACAACAAATAATCGTTTTTGTGGCTACAAATCACAAGTTGATTGCTGAATGTGTTGCATGTTTACTGTGACTCGTTGCTTGTTGAACACTTGCAACACACTCACACATACTTGCAAACACATGGAAATAAAATTGTGTTGTTGTGTGTGGTGCTGCCAGACTTTCAGCATTTTTGCGACAGCTGTGAAGTTTTCAGCCTTTCGCTTTAAAATCGTCTTTACCTCGCCTTTGCGGTCTTTGCTTGGTATTAAGCTGTTCTAAATGATTAGGTATGACTTTCTCGAGCAGCGTGTTTGTCAAATTGCTGCAGAAATGATTGATTGTGTTGTCGTTGGAAGCAAGTGATACATTTTGTACATTTTACGTCTTTTATTTTATTTTTATTGAAGCCATTACAAACACAACATTTCATATACATTTACACTGACTGCTGTGTAATTCTTTATTCAAATAAATACCGTTATACCGTTAACTTGCCAGACACCAGCAACATGTTTATATAAGAAGCCAATTCATAATGTCCGTGAGCATATAAGAAAATACAAAAAATATTTACATATGTATTCTTTGCATCACACACACGTTTGCTGCTGGACGTGCTCTTCTTTGTATGCCATTTAAGTAGGCATGCACACCAGCAAACTACAGTTATACCGAATTAATCAACTTAATGCATTTTTAGCCACACACATGTGTTTCAGTATTTAATCTATGTTGTTGTTGCGCGTCTCATACAATACAAGGACAAAGACTATCGTTATCAATCTGCTTTCAGACGAACCATTGCTTGTTAGGATATACATACATATATATATGTGTAATATATAATATATATAATATAATGTATATAAATATATGTAAATAAATATATGTATATATATATATATTTATATGTATTTCGATCTAAATACATGTCTGCGTTACACAGCAAGTCAAGTTAAGTTGAAAGCAGCACATAAGTTGGCATTAAGATGTTGTTGGTTTTGCGATAGTGACCACAAATTTAAGACAATGTTGAATTTCAAAGAAGTATTGAGTTGGAGTCTTGGATAAATGAGAAAGAATTCAACCTAAGCAACGAAAATCAGTATATTATGGGTATGAGCTTTAGACCAAGGTCTGTACCAATTTCATTCATACTCAATGCTTAATTATATTTTTTCTGCCCGCTTAGGTTACGTTAGTCTGGCAGGCTAATGAGTCACACGTTAAACAATTTTTGTTCTTTATAATACCAGATGAAGTTCCATTATGAACTCCAAGTGGAGTAGTTACCCTAACGATTAATCTATGGACTCACTGATTTTCCCTCTCCCAGTGTCTCTTACCGTGAGGCTTCCAAATACTTAAAGAGTAGTCCTTACAGTGCGGGACAAGTGCACAAGAGATGCTCTATTTTTCCCTGATGTCTTAGATTAGGTTAGATGGATTGAAGATCGCACGTGGACTGGTACATGTAGTCCTTTGTGAAGCCACAAGAAATAAGAACTCCTGTGTTCGAACTTATAGATGAGCAAAACGTTTCCAATAAAAATTTGCACAGTCGTTTAATTTACACACTCTCCAATTCGGTGAGATGTCTGAATGTATGCGCTCCCAAGTGTTTAAATCTGAACCTTCCAAAGGCGGGACAGTCAAAAAGGAAGTGTTGAGTCGTTTGTACCTCATCTTCCTCCACACAGCGTCTGCAAATGGTTACCAGACGCCATTCCCAACCTTATAGCATGGACGCTAATAGAGCAATGGTCTGTTAAAAGCCAAACATCTAGGGAGCGGCTAGCCTAGATCACTACTTCTCCTGCGAAGGCTTTTGTGACACCGCTTCCGCAATGGCCCGGCACCCATACCAATATTATCACAAACACTCGATGCTATTGATAGCGAGGTTAGGATCTACTCGATTAAGCCTGAACGCACTGTAAATGAGTTTAAGGCTACTATCGCCACACTGCTATCTGAGTGAAAGGTCAGTTCTCTGAAATGGTTGCTCCGGGGCAGCGGATCTACAGCTACCTCAATGGCTGCAACCCCTGATGCCTTGCTCTTGATCTCGTCTGCAGTCTTCTCGATCTGTCAAATTATTTACAAAAAACCGTGTTTATCAAAATGATACAATTGGATGTAGTTTCAAAAGAAGATAACAACATAAATTTAAAAAAATAAAATAAATGATAAATAATACAATTTTTGTGCAAATAAAATAGAAATTTTCCTCAAACAATTTATTGTTGCATAAATAAAAATCGTCGCTGAAATTGTGACAAATAAGCAACAGCCATTAACTTTTACCATTTTCGCAGATAATAATTTCTTTATGTTGCAAAAATGAAAAATACAGACATGTTCGCCATTTTCATTGCCACAAGTCCCACACACACACATATGTGTATATGTGCAGATTTTAGAATATTTTTATGAGGCAATAAAACTCATTAGTTTTGATTTATTCGCATGCATTGTGTGTGATGTTTTATGAGCAACGCTAAAACGGTTACATTATTTAAAACGTTGCAAGTACAACAAATTTTATGTACAATATATCAAATTGTTAGTATTATTCATATGTGCAGCTTTGTTGTTGCTTTTCGCAATTAATCTCGTTTTTTAAGGCCAAACAGCTCAAATATATATAGAAAGACGCACACGCCCACAACAGCTGAGTGACTTTGGAGGGCAACTGGCAATGCCGAATGTGCAGTAAATCAACGGCATTTCAGCAACGCCACAAAGTATGCAATGGTAAAATTAACTGTGGTGAAATACTTTTCGAACGCAACAAACTGATTTTGCTGCGCGAATCGCGAATGGGTATAAAAGTAACAAAACTGGAGCACAAACAGCGCGTGGGTGGAGGCAAGGAGGAAGTGCGAAATTATAAAGCAAGCGGGATAAGACAATAAAAGCAGTTTGCATAAACATATGCATAACAATGCGAAAAACTGAAAATACCGAAATGAAAATCGCCAATAAATAATAGTGTAATGTGCTCGACGGCACGCGTGTGAATAAATATGCTTTCAATCCGCCGACCGCAGCGTAATTATAGTCACACACACAAGCACAAACGCGTGCGTTCAGCAATTTCTTAAAGAGGATCGTATATATATACATAAATTTGTACCTAAATATGATATAGATATAGACAACGCCAACGCAACGAAATTTTAAAGTAGACTTGAAAAATTGATCATCTACATAAATAACAAACTAAGTGGTGAGAGACATAGAAAACTACATAATTTGACCAATTTTTTTCAAAGATTTTATATTTATACTAGAGATATGAATGATTGGTTAAGAAAATACCTACATCGAACAGCTACCTTAACTACCTAATAATAAAAATGTAACTAAGTATTATCTATCTCCTAACTAAATTTGATCAAAATCCGTTCTGCTGTGTAGGCATGATAGAGCAAAACTCCCAGCAAAAACCATAAAAAAATCACTAACTCAACTCAGTTTTCTGCCTACTTCCTACCCCCTAAGTACGATGAAGTGATCATTTTGATCTTATATCCGTTTTTAGGTAACCATCTATTACCTTACTAAATTTCATCAAAATCCCCTCAGCCGTTTAGGCGTGAAAGAGCAAAAGTCCCAACAAAAACGGCTAAAAATCACTAACTCAATTTAGTTATCTGCCTACTGCCTACCCCCTAAGAACGATGGCGAGATTATTTATAGCCTATGACCATTTCTACATTATCATCTATCACCATACTAAACTTCATCAAAATCCGTTCAGCCGTTTAGGCGTGAAAGAGTAACAGACAGACAGAGTTACTTTCGCATTTATAATATTAAAATGGATTGAGCATTAATTATCAGTCCTTCTTGAAGACATAAAAATAGTAGTCGAACCAACAAGTGGCAACCATTCCAAAAAATATTTTTGACTGAAGCTTAAACTACATTCACACGTGAACACTTTTTTTGGTCAAACTATGTATAAGTTTGGGCGACGAGGAACCCTAAGGGCACAGAGATGCTCATGTTCAGGCAACACGCTTCGCACGATTTTTTTCGATGCTAGCAGTCCATTTATCATATGTTCGGAAAATTTACTTTTATTAGTTAGTGTGTAATAAGGATAAAAAATAGCTAATGAACAAGTAAGGAAGGGTTAAGATCGGGCACAACCGGGCATTGTATACCCTTGCAATTTGCAAGAATCAAAGCCAGGGAAATACTTTAAGGTGTAAAACCAATCATATATTCGTAGAGTAAAGTCAGCCGGATGTTCGAAAATCCTGATATTAATTAAATAGGGGCTAGACCAAGTTTTTGCTGAAATTTATCAATTTTAGGCACAAAGATACACTGTTACGAGTATGAGTAAAACACGTTCTATTTTTTTCATTAGGACGACTCACATATACAGTACAAAGTCACCCGGGAGTTCGAAAATCTTTATATTAGGTATATATGGGCGAATGGAGGTAACTAATTAACAATCTCAGAGAAGTACTACCTCTGAATTTTAGTTATATATATCACACACTGACCGACATTTTTGATCAAAAGTCATCTATAGGTAACGGAGTCTAAATATTCGGTACCTAGGGGCTTCAACAGTTTTTATTGGATTTGAAAAGTTTTTATTCATAAGGTGACAAACAATAAAGACATTATTCGTGCAAAGTTTTATCCCGTTATATTAATAACTTTTTGATTTGTGTTCTGGAAATTTAAAATTGTTGTGTATGGGAAGTAGTCGTGGTTGTTGTCCGATTTCGTCCATTTTCAAAATGGGACTTAAGAATATAAGAAGAATGCCGCGTACTAAATTTTGTGGAAATAGGCTCGACGGGTCCCGAGATATGGGATTTCACCAAAAAGTGGGCGGTGCCACACTCATCGTCCTATTTTCACACCGTTTCTCATAAAGTTCTCTCATATCATCTCAGAGCTAAAATTTAATTGCAGTTTTAGAAGTATTTAACAGTACCACTATATGGGGAGTGAGAGGGGTTATCCTCCGATTTCATCCATTTTCATATTGTCGGTAGGAGTTCTTATAAGGTTTGTACTCAGCCAATTAGGTTGTTGTAGTTTGAGTGGCTTAGGAGACATGTACATTAAACTTGTTACAGGGCGGGGCCACGCTCACTTTTTGAAAAAATTCTGCCCACGGGTGCACCTAACTGCTGGAATACACTGTATCAAACTTCTTATACCCTAATTTAGTGCTTAGTTATGGCACTTTATACGTTTTCGGTTAATGGCGATTTGTGAGCGTGGCAGTGGTCCGATTACGCCCATCTACGAACTCGAATTTTGTTTTTACTAAGAAAATTTCAAAACTTGATATGAAAACGAATGCAGAAAATTTTCCAAGTTCAGTGGCTGAACTCGGGTCGCCCGTGCGAACGCAATGCAACATCAACAGAGAATTTTCTGATATTGAGCAATGAAACGTTTCGTGTATAAACGCGATCTTATGCCGATATTGCAGTTTTGTTTTTGTATGACAGACTAAAAAGGTGGCAATTCCTCCAAAGCCTAGACCTAGTGTAGTGTAAAATCGAACTTAATTTCAACCAAAGATAAGTCCATTTGTTCGAAAATAACAATCTCCTCTCGATTTATTTGCCATATTAAGGTTGTGATGCTTTATGAGCATTTTATAGAAAATGACCCAGGTCAAGAACAAAATAAATTTGTATTATTAAAAAATTTGCCATTCAACTTTTACTTACACTTTTGGATTCAGAAATTATAAAATACTGTTTCATTTGAAGAATATTCATTACATTGAGTGCATTGAATTGTGAACAAACATTTTGGAACAGAAAATTTTTGTTTTCAGCACCCTTGACGTTGTCTTTGACCGCTTTCCATGTCAATCGCACAGTCATTCAAACCAAACGCGCGGTCAACGCACAATAACCCTCGCATATTTTGAGAGAGAATTTCTGAAAATGAAAACGCCTTGATTTTGAATTTGCCACATCAAAGCACAAATACACACGCACATGCCTGCTTGCGGTATTTTTAGAGTTGTATTCATAAAAATAAAATTATCAATCATAAAAGAAGCTGCCTTGAGCGTGAAAAAGTGGCTGCTGCCCGCGACTGCTTAGTCGCCAATCAATTTTTTTAAATTTTTTTATTTTGGCTGTAGTGGAAAATAAATGAAGGAATGCGATGAAAAATAGTTCGAAAAGAATTTCAGCTGAGAAGTAGGTGCTGACGCGCGGTTGTTGTTGGCGTGTGCGGCTGCACGAATTGTTGTGCGAACCACAGGTGAGTGGAACAAAACTTTTTTGATTTTCGTTTTCATTTTTTTTTCTTTCTTTTTGCGGTGCCCCTACACTATCGCATCGAAAAAGTAGAATGAGATAGGAAAATAAATAAAAAATGTGAGTTTACATGATCGCCGAGAACAGAAGCGGGCGAAGAAAGACTTGCGAATAAACGAGCACACAAGTCATTTGCATACGTCAAACATTTGCGAGAAACACACACACACACACCTGGTTTTGTATACGCACAGCTGTGTGTATGTGTGTGCGTCACATTCGCTTTGAGCCAACACCTTCAGCATAACAATGTCAATGATAGACGCAAAGTAAGCGCTCACACCCACACCCTCACGCACACGCACACAAGCGTACGACTTGCGTGTAAGCAAACATTAGTGTACCCAGTGTGGACGGACATCTTTGAGTGTTGACTGCTCAGCCGAATATTTACTTGTGCATTATGCTCCGCTAAGCGCACTTAGGTACTCGCTTGTCACACCCAGGCATCGTATGCACGTGTGTTGGTGACCACGAAGCGCCCTTGCGGCCCACATGTCGTATGAGCAACGCAGCACTTGCATGGTACGAGCGCTTTGAAAGAAGACAATGCGTCGAAATGGCGAGCTAATGGCTAATGGCTGCCGGTTAATTGGTGTACACTGGGTTACTTGCTGGATCGAGTGTGCTACGCTAATTACCTGAGAAGCCGGTGCCGTTCGGTGTTATTGTTGTTGCAACTATGTTTACAGTTGCTTGCGATTCACCAACACATCGAAGCACACACTCAAGGTGTATTTACACTTCATTTTCAGCTTCCTTGTTGTACTCTTTGGCTGCCGCTTGCTTCCCTATCGGTGCGCTGACGTCTGCGGAATCGCTTTCTTACCTGGCGTGCGCGCAATTAACCCAAAATAGCAGGAAACAAGATGAAAACAAAATTTGAAATACAACAGCAACAAAAAGGCGTGACGGCGCTCGAAACTTAAGTTTCATTCATGACGATGTGTGTGTATGTGTGCGCGGCCTCAAAAAGTCTTTGTGTGTATGTATGCGGTTACACACAACCTTACAGAACACTCCCCTCAACTGGTACTTTCGCAAGCGCGCTTATATTCCTGAGGTTAAAGCACTTTTCAGCAAGTTTGTTTACGCTCTCACTAATTCACTTATTACATAAACAATCGCAACTAATTTATTAGCCGCGTATGTGTTGAGGCAATCGCATGGAAGTCTTATTTTTAGATTTTGACTCACCATTACAATCTATTTTTTGTTTTCGAAAATAATCGATAAGTGTTTTGGCTCTAAATTAATACACGAAGCAAGAAAACAACGAGGAAATCTGAAAGCAAACCTTGACAAGCGTGCGGTTTGTATTTAAATTAAATTGAGACGGTAGTCTATAAGAGATTTACAAGTATATTCTTTGTCATTGTCTCCAATATATATTAACGCAGGACTACCAGAAACGTGGAAGCTTCGGCGGTGAATTTAAAATGGACCAAATTGGCGGTTTTACAACAACTTAAAGGCTTATGGTGCCAAAATATCTTTTATTGAAAGCTTTCGAAACAGCACAAAATGTCACCGAATTCTTTCGTGGGCAATTTTAAAAATTTTACTACTGTTAGATGAAAATCATTCCCTTGGTCCCGTTGAGAACGTCAAACCTTTCTCGTGATTTTCTTGATCAGGTGGTGCAGGGAGCTTAAAGTTAGCAGGAGTTTCTCCAAACGCAATAAAAAGTTATTGGAAAAATGTCACGTAAGGAATAAATATGTATATTAGTGACTCTCGTTCTGAGCTTCTTAAATATATAATACATAAATTGAATTAAGAATGATCCATTTCGCGGTTTTCAATTAAAACGAAAAAATGTTTAAAGTTTAATAAGGGATGTTTCCCAAATCATTCGAAAGAACATTCTTTGGCATTTATTTTTTGAACATTATTTCTTTCAAATGTTGGCAGCGGCTACATCTCAGATGGTCCATCCGTTGAGTCTTATTTTCAATGACTCGTTCGAATATTTTGACCGGTAATTGGAAAATGACACAAGTGAGGTTTTGGTCCAAGGTCTAAATCGAAGCGGGATTGTCACATTGACTTTAGAACTTACTTATCCCCACTAGAAAAGTCTAACGTTGTAATATAACAGGATCTTGGTGGTCAATCGACCGACACAAAATGTTAAGTTATCTGCTACCCAAGTGTTCTCTCAATAAATCCATTGACTTATGCGATAAGTGGGAAGTAACGTCCTCTTGTTGAAACCAAATGTCGCCAAGATCACGAGCTTCAATTTCAAATAGTCGGTCGCCATTAAGAGTTACGTTCGGCATAATTTTGAAGAAATATGAAACACAAACCACACCAAACCGTTGTTTTTTTAGGTAGTTCATCGTCCCAAATGCGACAATTTCGCTTGTTTTTATACCAATTCAGCCAGAAATGGCCCTCATCGTTGAACAAAATTTGGCTAGAAAACATCGGATCTTCATGGAACTTTTCAAGAGGCTATAGAGCGAAGCGATGTCGCTTAAGACAGTCGAGTGACTTCAGTTCTTTCATAAGTTGTACTTTGTACGCTTTCAATTTAGATCTCGCCGTAAAATGCGCCAAGTCGTTCCATAGGTCAGTACGAGTTGATGCGTTCGGTGCCGAATCGATTGTCCACGGTCTTCGAGTACACTCTCAGCTACAGCTGCTAAAGGGCCTCTTCGGTTGAATGTTATCTAATAATGAATGCTGAGTTTCACGATAGTATGCTCAGTAGTCCGATTATGTTGACCATAAGTTGAGCGAAGCGCGCGAAACACATTTTTTACAGAACGTGATCAAATTATGAAGAAATTTCGCAAAAATCTGACTATCAAATTAAGCAATTTCCGTAATCATTTGAATAAATTTGCCGATAATTTAGATAATATTTTAAAACACAGAGAGATTAGTTGTCAGTAGGTTCTAAAAGTGATGGAAAAAAGCTGTCTGTGATGAGATTCGTCCCACTATGGCAGATTATTGCTGATTCTTAAGAAAAATATACAGCAAAACTCATAAAGGGCGATTAATTGAGACATCTTTTCACAAATTTTTCTACTTTTGCATCGATTCTTTATTTTATTTTTCAATGCTGAAATTATATGTAAATGCTAGTTATTTTGATTAATGTTTTTTGATTTTTGTAACGTAAATTGAAAATAAAGATTTAAAAATAAATATCATGAATTGTGAGCCTTGATATGGCCCAAATCGGCTTTATACATAACTATCTAGGACAAAAAAAAACACTATAAAGTGAAAGAATTATTCTGAAAATATAATTTTTATTTACCTAAAACGGGACTTTTGGGAAACAAACAGGGGTAGGAAACTATGAAGCGACAATTGTCTCGCTTTATATTCATTGGCAGCAGGTCTCCGGACTTTTTAAATTATTCAAATTTATTTCAAATGAATTTTGAGAGACTGTTACGTAAGGATGACTGATTTTGTTTTTTGTGGTAGCAATATTTTTTTTTTTACGAAATCCAAAGAAATTAAATTTATACTTCAAAAAATGGTTTCCAAAAAATTGCATCTTTTAGTCAGTTTACTCATTATCAAATGCATTTGCGTAAATCCGACTTGAAGAACAAAAACAAAAAAATCCAATGATTTCTCAACCAACATTTGGCATCATTTCACCCTTGCCAGCATTTGCATTCAATCATTGCAATTTGATTTGTTTGCTTGTTTGTTTTTCCATGCGTTTTTGGATGCTCACATGTCCATTTGCTTGCGTACGTGCATTTCTACCGGCGCGTGACGTCAGACGCAGAACCCAAATGTTAAATTTTCATGCACTCATGCATTTGTCCAATTGTTCCGAGCCGATTTTAAATGCTAACCACAAACTCGGACGGAGCAAAGCAAAGTGAGGCAGCTGAATGGCAATAATTTGCCAAAAATAGAAAGCGTAATGTGCAACCACTAATTTGTGGATTCTACCGGCCTGCAGGAGAGCGTGGCGCCCGCGGTGGGCGGGCTAGCCAAAAAATTGCCGTTGCCTAATAAAATTCAAATTAAATAACGGTCGTGCAAACATTTGCGCTGCAGCCGGAGCGATGACGCTCATTAAGGTCTGTTTGCATGTTGACTTGCCAGCATTTAAGATTGTGTGCGTGTGAGTGTGTGGTCTTCTGTGCGTAAATCAATATTTGTATTACGCAGCTGAGTGGCAAATCGCTTTCAACAGGACGGACGGGCGAGTTAAATATTTGCATCGGAACGTAATCGGCGGCGTGTATTTGCCACAAATTGTGTGGCTATTTAAAATCATGCCCAAATGCATATGTACACACGCGTGGCTTTGTGCGTATGCATTTACTTCAGTGTGTGTGTGTGCTTGCGGAATATTGGCCTATTTAGCTATGCGATTTGCCAAAATCAATGTGATTATTGAGGCGTTACACAGACGGAGCTCAACGCACGCTATAAATACGCACTTCACATTGTTTGCATACAAATGCCAGCATTAGGGTGTGTCCTTTTATACCCGAATAGAATTTATAACTTATTGTTTTACATTTAACTTAACATTCATTATCAAATGTTTTCGAACAATTTAAAAAAGGCTGGCTACAAAAAGAAGCTCGATGTTTGGGTGAATTGTCTGTGAAAAATATAATGTACCGAATTAACATATGCGATTCTTTGCCGAAATGAAATGAAACATTTTACTGTCTACAACTGATGAGATTGAAGCAAGCAATGGAAAAACGGCCAGAACTTGTCAACCGAAAGGGCTTCGTCTTCCATAAGGACAACGTAGACCACACATAACTTTGCTGATTTGGCAAAAACTGGGAGAGTTGGCTTGGAAGTTTTGACCTTGCACCATCGGACTACCGTTTGTTGCGATCAATGCCGAATAGAGTAAAGTTGGCCTCAAAGGAAGCCTGTGAAAATTACTTGTCGCAGTTTTAAGCCGAGAAACCAGAAAAGTTTTACACTGATGGAATAATGTTTCCAGCAAAAAAATGGCGAAAGAGTGGTCGACCAAAATGGTACATATCTGGTTCATTAAAGTTTATTATAAATATAAAAAAAAAGTTGAAGTTTGCTTAGAAATACGAAAAGACTTTTTCGACTGCCCAATATTATAAAATAACTAAGTAGCCACCACCATTTTATACCTCAAGAACACCAGGCACACACAACTTCTTGATCTTCTTTTTGCTATTTATCGGGATTATACCGTGTTGCCGATTACCCCAATGTACACACACAGATACACAGTTATTTCCACATACTCGCACACATGCAGACGCCTTTTATGATTTCGGATATTTTTGGCAATGTTTGGCGGCTGCAACATTACTACTGCTGCTCACTTTACGCTTCGCTGGCGATCGCTGCGTTGCCTTGGCTTGAGTTGCTACCCTTCTGATATCGCCACGCACATTTGGCCGCAAGCTAAACGGCCGATTGCTGCACGTCCCTCGACTGTGCGGAACACTTTTCATATTTGAGCGCCACACCGGCAGATTAGCCGTTGGTAAGGTGGTGGCGCGGCATGTGGCAGACGCCTGCTCATTTTTACCGTTTATATTATTATGCTTATTTACTGTTCTCGCCTTCCCGAAATCGGTCGTTAATGCCTTTGCTTTGCATCTGCTTCACTAAATTTTGTCTTAATATCTTATTTGTTGTTGTTTGTGCACGGTGATTATGATTATTGCCTGCGCTCAGTCAATATTCCCCATTTTCCGCACTGTAATGGACCCAACCCCCTTTCCTTCTTTCGGCTGATTATGATAATTTGGTATCAGTCGCTTCCAAATGCTGTGATATCAGCAGCTGCTCTCACATACGCCACTTTATTTCCAGTCCATTGCAGCACCTCGCCACTGACATAACCGTAATCTCTCGCTCACCTATCACTTGCCTACTTCTAAGCAAATTTCCCTCCACAAATGTTTGCCATAAAATTAGCAATGTTGCATAGCCGAAGCATATGGCTGAGCAACGCGCCGGTGAACGTGAAGAACGGCAGCAAACGGATAACAACAAATTAGCGTGGCAACGAGCTAAGCATGGTCGGAATTGGGAAGCTTGTGCCATCGAGTGTAAATAATGCACATCGATTTTTATTGCTATATTTTGATTATTATTTCTTCCTTCTATTTCCATTTTATTTGGGGCAAATAAAGAGTTTTAGATAAAAGCTTCATGTTTACATCTACTCAAGTCTGTTCATATTTATATTTCATGGCGGAGCGGTGTTGGTAATTCAATGGGCTGGAAAAGGAATACTATATAGCAACGAATGATAATTGGGTTGGTTGACAGGAAGAGGTTAAAGCTTATTTGACTCGAAATTGAAATATGAACTAAAGTTTCGCTTTCTCAGCACTTGTCTGGGAGATTTAAGGCAAATGGCGTATTGCAGCATATTTGAAATATTCGCAAACCGAAACGCCAATAATTTCACGTTTTGGGCCGGCCATTGGCCACCAAGAACGTGTGATATCACAACATTAGACGTTTTCCTGTCGCGAAATTTAAAGTCTAAAGTCTATGCGGAAAACTCCACTTCGATTCAGGCCTTGGAGCAAACCATTACGAATATCATTCGCCAGTTCCTGGTCGAAATGACCGAACGAGTCATCGATCATTAGACTCAAGAGATGCACCATCTGGGACGTGGCCATCATTTGAAAGAGATAACCTTTAAAAAATAAATGCTAAAGGATGTTCTTTCGAACGATAATAAACATTCCCCATTAATTTTAAAGTTTCTGTATCTTTTGTTTAAAAGAAGTAGGGAATCTCGAAATGGATCACACTTTATTTTGACAAAAAACAAACAATACGAACGTTTTCCTTCGAAATTCTACTCTATGAGTCTCATCTTTTCATTGAATATTTACAAAAAATCACAGAATTTAGAGAAAAATTAGCAAAAAAATAAATACAAATAAATCCGAGATGATTATTAAGTTATATGTGCCATTAGTGTCATTTAGTTTTGAAATGAAAATGAATTAGTGCAATTTATTTGTGAAAGCAACCGCACAGTGAGGCAATATTAATGCTTTACATGTACTAATGCGGCATGAAATTCATTAAAAGTTTCCGCGAAATTAGTCAAGTGCACCGCTGCTTCCAACAACTAAAGCGTCTTAGTGTTTTCTAGCTAAAATAACAAAAGATTAAAATCATTTAGCAAAAACAATAACAGCGCAGGCAAGCGCATACGCTAATGCAATAATATTATTGAACATAACAACAACAAAGAGAACAAGAGGATTTTTGCAAAACAAGGCAAACAACGGATACTACAGTCACATGAACAGAACACACACATACGCATATATCAAAGCGAAATGGGGCAGCCGAAGTCACCATTGCGTATGAGTAACATACAGTACACATAAACAAATATGCACACACACACACACACGCATTCAAAACGCTGAGGGTAAAATAATAAAGTCAAATTAAATAAAATTGATGAACAAAGTTCAGTCGAAGGCAGCGAGCGTTAATCTTACATTAAGCAGATGTACAAGTGCACACATGCACAACCAAGGACGGCCGTTGATAGGGCACAGTGTCGTGCGATGCCTTGGCCGCTGGTGATAATGATTCATTGCTTTTTAAACAAACCCTTGTTGCAATAAATTCCCGAGGTTCAATAAAAGGCAACGGCACTTAGCACCCGATTCAAGAGGAGCCAGCCGCTGGAGGAGCGGGCGCATGAGCCCTAAAGCTAACGGTGCGCGCCAAGTAAGACGCAATAATAAATTGCACACAAAGTGCCAGTGACAGTTGCGCTTCAAAAGGTGAGCAGCAAGGCGGCAAAGCGCGCAAACAACGCACAAAGCACAACACACAAAGCAGACTGCAGCGACACGGAACGGCGCAGTGAAGAGCGTGACACAAATAAAAGGAAGTGCTGTGCCGCAAGCGCCTTGGAGTGCATTGCACGCTGACAGTTTTATACTAGTCGAAGTGGCAGTGGAAATTTTCGCCATATACGGCGGTCAAACAAAGAAACAAAGCACCTAGAGGCGACCAAACAAAGGAAGATTTTCGCTTTCCGCTTCTTTCCGCCTGTGTGGGTGTGTGTGTGTGCATTGATGCGTATGTAGGCGCATTTGCGGTCGCTTGTGTGCCGAAATCCCGTTGGACTCCCGCTAAACCGCTTAGCCGCCACTGATGTGGTTTATTGCACCCGCACGCGGACGGCTGTGCGGGGAGTCGAGCGGGCGCAGCCAGCAGCCATTCTCATCCGCCAATTGTGCTGCGCCGAACAGCCCAGCTCAGTATTGAACAGTAAGCGTTGCCATAACAACTTCGCGAAAATATTCAAGTACCGAGAATTCAATTAAAATATTCGATTGAAAATATCAATGTAAATCCCGTTATATTCGATTAAAAATAACGGTGAACAGTGCGAAGCTCAACGGTTTTTAAACTGAAAGCGATATTTGCGATTTTAACGGTTATTTCGCGATTTTTGTTTTACAAAAATAACAAAAAACAGTGAAAATCTGCACGAAAGTGTAGGAAAGAATTAAAATAACAGTAAAGCAATAAATTCATAATTTCCACTGTGTTGCTAAAAAATAATAAAAAATTAAAATATTCAAGCTTATCCAACAAAACCAACAAAAAGCAAGTTGAAATAAGCATTCATAACGGTATTTTTATATGGGCACATCGTTTAGTGAATTTATTGTTGACCATAAATTTCGATGCGCTTTGTTGCCGCAATAAAATCTGCTTATGCCGCATTAATTCCCAACAAAAACAATGGCTCAGCGTGCAATCCGCGCCACTCACCAACAAAAGCGCTGCGCAGACACTCAACATTGAACATTAACATTTCGCCGAAAATCACCAAATTAATTTGCTTTAATTTAAACTAACAAAACAATGAAGCATACGCGAAGCCAATATGAGAGAGCACAAAGTATATGTATATGAAATATATTTATATAAAATTTAAAATTCGCATACAACAACAACCACAGGCAATTTCGTATATTTAATTGTTAATGGCCATTACCGCGCCGCGGATTATGTGGGAGCTGGTGTTTGTGTGAAAGCCTTCATGCCATGCCGGAAATCAAGCGAATAAATTTTTAAATTAAGTATAGGGCTTGTCAGATGCAAGTGATCTTAACACGCTGGTTTGAGTTTCCATCGGCCGTTTATGTATATCCAACATTACAGTAGAATCTGGCTGACTGAAAATCGAAAAAACATAAGACTGTGGAATATGTTGTCTTTACTCTAGAATTATACCACATTCATTTAGCTTCTGTGAACTGCTTGAAAAAATTTATTGTATTTGGTAGTCGAAAAAGTATTTTCGTATTTCTAATGAAACTTCAACTGAAGCTTAAAATCCCACCTTTCCAACACTATATAGTATGTTACAAAGTGATTGGTAGCACTGGAGATATACGACTGCGACATCTATTCACAAAATACGAAAAGACTTTTTCGACTACCAATATGTTACAAAAAAGAAAATACTGTGGCCAGTGAGACCATGAAAATAAAATATTTTCACACATAATTTATTGTTGAGATTGCTTCTAATGGCTTATTGGAGGTTTTCGAACTTATATTTTCGACTAACAAGTCAAAGTCATTTCAAATATTTATATCCCGCATTTTCCGCCAATTTCCTACAGGCACGTCACTTTGAGCGTAAATACGTGTATTGATGCGCGTAAGTGACTCTGTTCGCACTGTTGTTAGTCAAGTTGTTTGGATTGGCGTTGAAAAGTTGAACATCGCCGCTTGGCAATTACTTGAGTCGCATAGTGATTCTGTTGCTCCCACGCAGCTCTAGATTCGCAAACACCGACATCTGCTCATACTTGTATATATGTTATTGGAACAAATGTATGCACACAAATATAGTACTAAGGTATGCGGGAATAGTAGCAGTAGGAATCACGAGATATCGTGTTCGATTAAAATAAATTTTTTTTTTCGAATATCTTTGAATAAGAGCAGAGAGCTAATGTATATTTAAAAATTGTTTTAACTAAATTTTACATTTTTTATAATTCTTTTCCATTTCATTAATTTTCGTTAATGAAATTTCGGCCAGCTCAGTCCATGAAATTCCTTCAAAATTCAAAAAATTCAAAGCATTTTTTTTTGAGAAGTTTCATATAAAAATTAAAGACATATTAGCACAAAAAGCTTTCCAAATTGTCATCTCGTTAGCAGTGAAAATTCCAGCTTAGTCAGAAAGCGACGTGCCCGTACCCGTTGCTCACCAGCAGCTAGATCAGCTGACCCACAGGCTCATTTTCTAATAAATACTTAAAAAGAAATGGTTTGCGCCTGCTACAATGTGACTCACGCTGGTGAACCAAAGTACAATTCTTCTCTTTCAAGGCAAAAATTCAATGATATTCTTTTTGACAGGCTGGATCCAAAAGTTATAAGTAATTTTTTTTACAACTCTAAGATACGAAGCTACAGCAGAGTGGCTAAAGGATGATTAACTATTATGACTCACTCAGAAAAAACAAGCGAAAAATTATTGTTTTCAATATAAATGAAAATTTGTCAACTATTAGAAAACTGATCGCTTTCCAACACTGAAAAGTTCAAAGCGATTTCTAGCTGCGAGTACATGAAACTAGCAAACGCCATTGTCGACACATGCAATAACAGCACCCGCACACGCATACACTCAAAGACTACTTACGCTCTTACTCATGCGCTCACATGCACGCAAACACATGCCGAATGGCCACACATACACTCGTACATCTAAATATAAGTGCAAAAATCATAAGCTAATAGCTAGCCGCTCCTCGTGCCGTTGAGCAAAGTGGCCGCCTCGAAACGCCACTGTGGGCCACTTCAAGTACCAGCGACAGCGGCGAGCGCGCTGCAAAACTGAGCACAAATAATAAGCAGACAAATAGAGATACGAGTCCAAATACAAACGCAAAAGTATAAAAAACAACAAAAAAAATTTAAAAAAAATAAATAAATCAAAAGCAACAGTTTCAGAAATTAAATGAAAATATCCGAAATGAAAACACCAAATTGGTAAAAAGTTGCTGTGGAGAAATTGTGCGGCCCACGGCTGCCAGTTGGATTTGTGCGCGCGGTGAAAAGTATTTCGCACAGATTTTCAAAATTCGCCGTACTGCAGCCATTCGAATACACTTTTGCGTTGGAAAAATGTACTTATGAAAATTTGGCAAAAGTAAAGTTTAAAAAAAAATCCAAAAATTTTTTACGAAAATCATTTCGAAATTTTTCTGGAAATTTATATTACAAATACACAAAATTACATACAAAAATAAAGAAAAAACCAAACACAACACCGAAAAAAATCACATTTTAATTAAACGACACAGTGCAATACAACAACAAATCAAATGATTAAAAAATAACAACACAAAAACAAAAAAAAAACTCAACACTACAAAATAGTTGAAATATTATGCAAACAAGCAACAAAAGATAACAAAGAAATTTAAAAAGTGCATTCATACCCAACATACACACACAAAAAAATTAAAACAAAAATTTATTTATTAAAAAAATTGACAAAATACTCAAAAAAGTTCACTAGTGTCTAATATGAAACCAACACTACACATACATGCACACACTTGTATATACATAACAGTAAATTGTACAGACGCACGTAGTATTTGCATTGGCAGCAAAAGCCCGGGGGCGTATACGCAACATAAACAAAGCCACTGAACCACGCAACACGACTGACAACCCAACAAAGTTCGAATCATAAACACAAAACACGGAAATCAATTAAATTCAATTAAGCACCAATCACGCATCACTGCAAAGTGACACTTGGTCCACAGCCACAGTGGCAAATCTCGTCCGGGCTCCACATGCATGCCCCGCTGCGCCTCTGACATCTGCACTGACAGCCAAATAAATTACAAAACAGTATAATTGCAGTGCGCACAGCTTTCTTAGTTACCGTTATGTGTGCATCGTTTTTGCATTACAAAGCACACTTTACAAGGATGTTCAGAGGCACAGCTGGCGTCAAGCAGAGGCAATCGAGCCTCAAAATACACACTTCCTGCTTAGCAGAAATAATTCATTTTGATTGTGGTTTGCTCAATCACAACTTGCTTTTCAATTCCGACACCAAGTTGACATAACTGTTTAGTCTTGTCGCTGATTATGTATATATATGTGTGTGTATATATAGTTTCAGCGTCTAAAATTATATTATATATTTTTTTTATCTCGAAAAGTGTTGATATACGCCTTTAATTTTCTTCCACAAAGTGCTAGTTGAGCACTTATATTAGTATTGCGATCATAAAGTGTGCGGACAAGTGACAAATATTTTTTTTTTTAATTTCCACTCTACCATTACATTAGCATCCATACAATTTTATTATCGCACAATTCTAAAAACAAAATTTTTCATTTAAAAAGTAATTCAAAAAAACAAAAAAGAATTCAAACTTTTTTAGCTGCATGAAATCACGCTTAAGATGCCTACAATAACCAAGTTTTTTAACCAATTAACTGTTGCTATGAAATATTTAAAGAATATGAGAAATAGATATTTAATACATTTTTTGGAAGGCTTAAAAAAATAGAATTTAATTAAGCTTATGGTATGAAAAAAACTAAGTTCGATCATTTTTATTTGCTTTGTATAATTAAAATGCTGATTTAGCTCCAACAAATCGGCATTAAATAAATGAAACCAATAAAAAGCAATTAAAATTAAATTACCAGTTAATATAACCACAAACAAATAAAGCAATAAAAGATAAATATAATTAATTAATAATCAAATATCTGAGTAAATAACTCTATTTATAATTTTTTTTTAATATTTTGAAATAAACTAACACAATTCTCGATAAACCAAATCAAAATTTAAGTAATTTTAATGGCGCTACTGCTTGTATTAAATACCACAAATAACAAAATTAGAATGAAAGAAATCGAAAGCAACAAATATTTGTATTCTGGTAAAAAAAAAACAACAACAAAAAGTTGCCGTAAATTTCAGTTTTTACAAAAAACTCCATATTCACTTTTAAATCATCTTCTTGGTGTTGCCTGCAAGTTTCATGTTTCTTCTGTGTTCAATCCGAAAGCATAAAGCATTTTTCCTATATTTATAGTGTGACATAAGTGTTTGTGATGAGTTGATGTGTTTCGTTGATGCGATCAATTAAAAGAATTTTTATTAAAAATAATTGAAGAATCACAAAAAAAGAGAAGAATTACTGAAATCAGCAAAAAATGTTGAGCGCCAATATTAAGCCAATTAGTGATATAACGTGAAGTGCAGAAAAAGCAAAGCAAGTAAACAGCGAATTGCTGTGCAGTTTTTATAAATTCATTTGAAAAAATATACCACCTTGTCCGTGACAACAACAGCCTGTCCCATTTCAAGGCTTCAAGCGCAAAAAACTCGCCAAAGCACATGATTGCATTTTTGCGCATTTGCCCCCCTGCCTGTATGTATATTTGCGAAATAAATGTCATAATAAACGAAATAAAGAGCCAAACATCAAAATAAAAGCTTTGGATTATACCGACGCACTCACACACCGACACATATTTACACGCACACATAGGTAGAGAGGGGAGTGACGACGCCACAGCATCACGTTTGCATCCAGAAAGGATTACGGACATAATTTATTTACATTCGTACAAGTGAATATATTGCGCCGCACCGCGTATTCATAATTCAAGCAAGAACGACAAAGGCAGCATATATACATGTAAATTGCATACACCAACAACAATACAGTTAACATTACTTAAAACCCTAACTTACCTACCCAGCACACCCACACACACACAGAAACACACAGAATGGAGGATAATAACGTCATCGAGGAGCAGGAGGAGACCACCACCTCAACTTCGAAGTGGCGAAAAACGCGCACCACAGTCAAGGTAAATAGCCGCGCATAAATGCGGCCAAATAATGGCACTGCATGTGTGTATGCATGTATATGCGTGTATAGTGATTGTGCAAATATTTGTGCAATTAAACGAATGTTCTTCATAATTTACACTAGGACTTCAAAATGCCCGCATAATTCCGCGCGTTAGATTAGCTAAATAAATGTTCAAGGCAAAAGCAATTTACTAGTGAGAAAGTAAAAATTATATTCTGGAAAAAGTAACATCATTTTTATATATAAAAAGTACGTGTCGCGTTGTTTGTCCGCGATGAACTCCTAAACTACTGAACCGATTTCAGTAAAATATACCACATTGTGTCCATTTCGAACCAACTTAGAAGATAGTATAGTAAAACAATTTATAAATAAAAAAATACGATGAAAGCTCTATTAAATGGACGCTCTATTAAGCGGACATCTCCATTAACTTGACAGAAAGACTGGTAATCAGACATTAAGAAAGCAGCCTTAAATTCGCTACTTCTTCCTATGAAATTTATTTGTATGAACTTATTCAAAATTTAACCTCAAGTACAATCCCTTGGATTCTTATATCGACAAAAACGTTTTCGCCTTTATACGTAAATAAAATTTTCACTGTATTGAATAATTTATTATAAGAATAATAGTATAAAATGTATACCACAGCAACCCTTGTCATTATATACTATAGATATCATCGTACTTCAATATTAAAATTTAAAAATTGAGCATTTGAAACATCTGCTAATTTCTACTAACATTATGTTATTGATTATATTACGGGTTGCAAAAAATTTTTTAAATATTTAAAAATTTTGCTCAAGCTATAATTGACAGTCATAAAAATAAGCCTCAGGTTGAATTGAAGCGAGAAAAATTTTTTCAAACGACTTTAAGTGTATATAGTAAGCCCAACTCCGGCTTAGCTCGTATGCTAAACTTTAAATACTTGCAAGACAAATAATGATAATTAAAATTAAAAATTGATAATTTCTTCCAACTTGTTTGAGTTTTCATAGAAGTACGTAGTGAAATCTCAATTGGCTCAAAACTTTTATTTTTTTTTACTTAAAATCTATAACTTCGGAAGGAATAAATATTTTAAAATTTTCTTACGTACTTCTATGAATATTCTCGCGTAGATTAACGGCGCTTTTTATTTTACTCCAGAACGACATACACCTTTGTCGAGTAGGCTTCAAAACAAAAAACAGCAAAGATTAAAACTTGATAACTGTTTAAAGGATTATAAATATATTTTTTTTATTGCCATTGTAATCAATTAACATAAAATAAACTAACGAACAAAAAATGAATGGTGTTCTGCGTATAAATTGCAAAAAGTCGGGCTACTGACTAAAATGATAGGTTTTTTGAGCGACAAGAGCTTTGGCTTCAGTGTTGTTGATTGATGCGGCTACTGAGTCAATTCCGAGATCGCGTTCAAGATCGTTACTGCAAACATACCAAGGCACATGCTAAGTTTTCTATCCAGGGTCATGGCTTGGTATTTTTAATTTTAATTTTCAATTTCAGTTTCATATGATATGAAATATCCGAAAATATCTTTGAAAATGGAAAGTTTATTTCTAACAAAATTCCATAATACTTTCACAATGTTTGTCTTATTTACTTTTAATTACTCTTAATGATAATTTTCAATTATAAATAAATTAATATTATAAATTATTTTCAAGCTTTGAATTTCAAAAATTAATTTTTTTCCAAATTTTTTAAAAATATAAAAACTTTAATTTTTTAATTTTTTTATTAAAAAAATTTTCGGTAAAATAAAAAAAAAATCCATTAAAATAAAATTTTTATTTTCTAATAAAAAAGTTTTCCATTTAAAAATATTATTCTTAAATATATTCATCTATTTTTTTTTTTTGTTTATTAAATTTGTCTTACAATCTGTTCTTATATTTAAGTATGTTTTCCATTGCTACATTAACAGTTGTATAATATACGATGTGATTTAATGCGAATGGAGCAAACTTTTTCTTGAGCGAGGTAAAAAATTTGTAGTGGGCGTTAAGAGTAATCCCTGAAAAAAGTAGCACCGTGCACTGTATAAAGGAGCTTCCTTAAGAATTTCTTCAGAAGTATTAAATGAACACAAAATATATTACAATCGTATATTTTAAATAATTTATGGATTTTTTGAAAATATGAGCAAACAGCATATTAGCCTTCGAACCAGCTGAATTCCCCAGTGTACAGTTTTATTACTTTGAGTAAAAAAATATTTCGAATCAAGTTCTTTTATTTTGTTTTTTTTTTTTAATTCATTTGTTTTTATTTAAAATGTATTTGCTCGAAAACAAAATTTCTACGTTCTCATTTAGAAATACAAAGATAGAAAAAATAGAAAACATCCTAACCGAACTGGTTCACGATCTCATAAAAGTCGCCCACAAAAAAGCCAGCTTTGTTTGTAGCAGAAAAACAGGTGAAAATCAAAAGAATACAAATTTTAAAATAATTTTATCTCATCATTGTTTTATCTCAGCTCATAAACCAAAGCTTCATTCACGGCCATCTCACTCACTACTCTTTGAGAAATACCTTCTTCGCTTTCTTCTTGGTTTTCTAATATTGAAACTATAGAATTATTATTGTCATGTCAGCTTTAATATCTACAGCGGTTTCAGACCTAGAAAGAAATATTAAGAGGTTTATCAATCAACTGATATATACTATAGGTATATCTTTAAACCAACTATATTTTCCACTTTTTATTCAGTTTCTCTTTTCACTACATTCTCTTTATTCCTTCATTTTGCACCGCCAGCATATACTTCCGTTTACAGCAACAAAATTGCGTCTCAGCTACTGTCCATTTATTATTGATTCGCCTTCCTTGGTTGCCACTTCATGTCCGTTGCGAAATACGTGTATAAGCAAATTGCAATAGCTTCATTACCCAACAATGCCTTAACATGCAGAAGAATGTTTCAGTATGTGTGTGTGTGGGGGTAACGTAAATAAAAAGGTACGAGCACTTGTTGCAAGCGAGATACGAGGAGAGTGGCACAAAGCCACGGCATTGCGGCTGAATTAGCATAATTGCACAAGTATAATTTGATGAATTTGAGTTGAAAAGTAAATAAATAAAAGTGTTTAAATTGAATTGTTGAAAATGCAATAACGAGAAGAAAACGCTCGGTGGAAAGGCGCAGGCAGTTAAAAGCGAATTTTATGCTTCATAAAAAATCACTTAAGTGGACAGCAGCCAATTCGTTGGATGACAGCAATAAAGGCCGCAGAATTGGCAGCACGAACAAATTCAGCTGAACACACATACAATCACACGTACATATATATGTAAATATAAGCGATTGTATTCGTAATGACCATTGGAATTCTTTTCGCCTTTCTCTGCAAGTCAACACTTCGAAAGTCATTTTTCTTTTCTGTACCCGCGTTTATATGTGTGTGGTTGTGTGGGTATGTGTGTGAATGTGTATGGGAGTGAGTGTTTTTGCCAAACAATTATTTCACGAGTCACATGGAATTTATCACCAATAATCAGACGCTTTTCACACGCCCACATCGAAATGTCAATACGAGGTGCTTCTCTGCTGTGACATACTGACAGCTCCCAATAAATACACATACCTCATACACACACACACATGTATACAGAGAATAACTTTTGAAAAATTGCTGCGTCCAAATAACAATGGCTGAGGAAAGTTGTTTGAAAATAATAAATTGGAAGCGAAAAATAAGCAAAAGTTTGATAAATATTAAGTAGAATAAATGAATTGGAAAAGCATACAAAATGTATGCGAAAAAACAAGCTCTTGGCACTGGCGCATAAACTTTCGATAGAAATTAGCATACTTCACTATTTACACTTGAGCGTTGTTTTTGCTATTTTTATTTGTGATGACAGTCTGGGTGCCCACCGTCACTCAAGCGCTGGCAGATGTACGAACTCGTCTACGTTCTCACACTTTGGTCCTTGATTGATGGCATTTTTGCGCTTTGACGCCTTTCCGTCAGCTTATTTACAGCATCATCCACCAGCACCCTCTGCTTCTTCTTATCTTTTTTGAAATGCTTTCCCTTTTGCTTCGCTGCCGTTGCCAGCTTAGCGGCCGCTACTTGCCACGTGTATGCCACACATGTCCGTTCTCAGCAACAACTACAGCATTACGTCGGCGGCGTGACGCAACAGCAACGGCAATTGATGTCACACTTTTAGTGGTGGAAATACTCGTATATTTCGATATCTAATAAATTCAAATTCATTGAAAATCAGCTGCTGTGACCGCGTGCCTCCCGCTCCGAGTTCTATGCTTTTCGCGGTTGTTATTTCCTCAGCCTTGGCAGGGTTGGGCGCTTTGCCTTGGTTGGCCAATGAACTTAAGGAATTTGATAGGCATTACTCAATCAGTAATTAACTCCGAAGCTAAGAATTTTAACATAAATAGTTTTGAGCCTTTGATTCTTTAAATTTTAAAATAACTTTTTAATGGCATGAATTCTGCGTAACATTTGAAGATTGAAAATAAAGCAATGTAACTTTAAAGTGTTTAAATAATATGTTGCATTAAAAATGCGTGCTTCAAACAAAAATAAGGCTTCCTCGGTGATAAGTCTTCAATGATTCTGTACCAGAATATTATTTATCATAATATCAGAAATAAAGTTGAATTTTGCCGCAAAGCTTTTGCTTCTTTTTTAGTATTACAGCAAATTCAGTGATAAATTTTCCTGACTCCGCTTTCAAGTACTAAAATTTGTGTACTTATTTGGATACTCACTCGACATCACAATTTACACTTATCACCTAGATATGTAATATACTACCCGTTATAACTGTAAGTTAAGTTTCAAGTACCAGGCAACCGCAAACCGCTCGCAATGCTGAAGTCATTGCCGAAGTTACACTGTCATCACTTGTGTAAAACCGTTAAGCTAAATGAATTTTAACCACACACTACATGGTTTGGAAGACACATCTGCACACATACGTATACATACACATATACCAAGATGGTTGTTGAAAATGCTGTAACACATCATCGCACATAACTAGCTAAGAGTAGAGAGGCACTAAACGCCACTTCCATTTCTTTGTAGAACTTTTAATTAATACAAATTAAGTTTTAACTAAAGAGTTGGAGAATGCCCTTTAAATAATACCCATTTGCATGTATTTACATATGTGCATATATCCTATTTTCATTTGTTGAGTCTGTGGAAACCCAGTAGGCAATTTTTTTTTAAATAACTTAAGATCACTTCTCATAAGTTTACAGACGATAGAAGAACTATATATAATTGAAACCACTCAAATTGAAACAAAACTTATGATTTGGTTATAAAATGATTATATACTGGTTATATCTGATATCGGCTGCTGAAAATTTAATGCTACATATGTGCAATATGACGAAGTTTATAAAACAATCGATTTTTAAATGATATAAATGATAACTAATGGTACAATATCAAAGGATTGTAGGAACTCAGTCAAAGACACATAGAATGTTCCTATGAAATAAAAAAATTGTGAAAAAGTGGGAAAATCTGAAAAAAGTTTTTCTAGCTTTGGTCAACTTAAAATGGTTTTATTTCTCAGACTTTAAAATAACTGCATCGCAGAAGCATTAAGGCACTGAAAAAAATTAATATAAACACTACAGAACCAAAAGACCTAGTATATATAAATTCCTAAGTTGATTTGTTTGCAGACGTTAGTTTTAATAAAATTTAAAATAGAACATTATAATGCAAAATTTAACGCTCTAAAACATGTCTTATTGTGTTTTTTAATGCAAACATTCCTTTAAAAGTTATAAGGAGTTAAAGTTATACATCAAATATGCTATATTCATATAGTACACCATGACGTATGAACAACAGTGAATTTATAAGGCACTTGCTTGAATACTAAGGCCATTTAAGACATAAAGTTAACTGCATAAAACTGTTAGGGAAATGATTTTTATGAAAAAAAGTCGGCAAAAATTCCTCTTAACGGGTCTCGCTGCTTAAAATGTCATGATCTCAAGCTGACAGCTGTCAGAGTCATTAAATTGCAGGAATGGGGCTCATAACCTATTTTTGTAGAGCAAAACATTTGGTATTAGAAAATAATTTTTTCAAAATTTAAGTTTATTACTTTATGCAAAGTATTGAAAAAATATATGTTCTATACATACATGAAAAAAAAACATAATTTAAACACGAATTAAGTTGAAAGAAAGAACTATTTTTCATTGGGCAATGTGGTTTAAGACAAAACCTGACAAAACCACAAAGGGGCCGCATTAAAAAAAAACAACAAAAAATTATTTGAGAAAGACACCCTAATATTTATAAACTTGATGCCCTTAGATGAATGTGAAGCACTCAAATAGAACATATCCCTAGAAGCTCAGCAAAGCGAATCCTTTATTCGCCACAAGTACAAGGTTAACCGTTTAGGCGACAATAGCAACATTTATAGTGGTCACAAGTTAATCTATTAAACCACACATATACAAGTATATATACATATATATACTTGTATATTTGTAATAACCCTAAGTAGAGAAACACATAAAACTGAACGAGTGCGTGGAGAGCGAAAATTTCTAGGTCAGTGAGTTTCTATGCTTTGCACCCGACAAAGAGACTATACGAAACACATAAGCCTTTTTATGTAAATAATGATTCGACATATACGAGTATACTATGTGGCACCAATATGTGCGAGTATTGATAGCTATTGCCGACCACATATTGAGCTATCTGCAAGCATGGCTCACTTTAAATTCCACTTCTCTATGTTATATGTGTGCCGCCTGTGACCCATCATAAGTTCTTCACACATATTCGCTTTTGTTTTCGAATTTCTTGTTTGTCTTCTTATCTTTGCTCAAAAGACCAGCACTTATTTGAATCCTTTCACTTTCATTGCTTTGTGCAACATTTGACACATTCAGAGAACCGCCGGCCCTGTGCCGACTTTGAAGCACCCAACTCACCTACTAAGCACTCACGCACTCGAGTGCTCACACACACACACACATGTACGCGATTGTCTCAGCTGTTATTCTCTTGCTGACAAACACACCACAAGTCCACTGGCGAGGAAACAATAGAGTAAAGCACAATCGAATTGCAACACTTGAAGGTGTCCTTAGCAGTTATATGTGTTGTAAGTATATATTGTTTAACTGTATCCTTTTGTTGCTGGTCGATATTTAATTTGCTGCATGTCACCGCATAAATTACATTCATTGACATTGAAAGCTTCTTCGGGGCATAACCCACATGCTCCTTGGAAAAGTACGCCTTTTTACTTGGTGTTGTTGTAGTTTAGCAAAGCGAAGCATACGAAGAACTTTATAGGATAGCTTCAGGGCACGAAACAAAGGTTCATTGACAGACTAATGCAAGTATGAAAGGTTTAATAATTTCTCACCACAATTTGCTTAAAATGAATATGATTTCTTAAGAAATGATTAGTTTACATGTCTTAAGTGTTTTCAGTTGCAGATGTCAAATTATTTAAAATTCGTAATTATAACAATTCAATGCTTTTCTTGTGGTTATAACCATACAACCTTCTTACATACATAAATATAGCTTACTTTGTTTTTATAGGAGTTGTGAAACTTTGCTATTGGCTCAAATATTGAGTAGTCGGAAAAGTATTTATATATTTCTAATCAAACTTCAACTTATTTTTTTATTTATACAAATAAATAAATAAACAAATACATATGTACCATTTTGTTCGACCATTTTTTATCATTTTTCCCTTAGATACATTATTCCTTCAGTGTAAAACTTTCATTAGTGTAAATCGAACTTTTCAGATCAGAAGCGAGCGAACCCTTGTTGCTACACAAACTGATATAGCATAGTCTTCGTAAACTTCACAAAATTTATTGGCGGATTGCGTGGCATTCTTCCCTTTTTTATACAAAAATTTCAAAATATAGCAAATTTCTTTATTATTTTTCCTCAATTTTAAACAGCTGTAACTTTTTTTCTTCCCGAATGTAATTTATTTTTTGGTTGAATGAAGCTTAAAGTCTCACCTTTTCAACACTGTATGGTATGACCCAATGTGATTGCTATCACTGGAGATATAGGACTGCAATGAAATCTGTTGACAAAATACGAAAAAACTTTTTCGACTACTCAATAGATCTCCATTCAATAGATTGTTGGACTGTTTCTACGTCATAATGACAATCCAACATCTCGCCACCTGTAATGATACATTTGATAAAGGTGGGCTCCTCAGCTACGTTGTCCAGCTGTGATCTCTATACGATAGAGACCTCTACCGTAAGGGATGTTGAGATTCTCTGCTATCTCTCTGCTGCCAACATAACGATTTCTTTAATTTCATCGGCTCGCACGAGGCAAACTTACGATGACTTTAAGGCCTTCACTGAATGTCTTTGTTTCACTCAAATACTTGCACTTGTAATAAAATGGACTCCCCAAAACAATTCTGCAACAGTTACAACGATTCAGTAGACGTGATTCCATTGCAAGTATAAAATTTGAAGCAAATTATTTTTTTTTAATTTTTTTTTGTGGTTAAAACAGCCAAACAAAGAAGGTTTTGCTAATTTAGGAAACAATTTTACAGATTCGGCTTGCTCGCGTTTTTTATAAGAACAAGTCAAGGGATGATATTATCTAACTTACCTCAAAAATATATGTAATCAATAAAACTCATATTTTTCACCTTGTAATTTCTCAATCGATCTTTGTGTATTGCAGGAAGAAGGATAATTCTACTTAAATCATTAAAACAAATAGAAGAAGTTGCCCAGAGCAAGGTAGTGAAGATGAGTAGAGACTTCTATCAATAAGCGATGAAAAATTTGTGAGAGTTCTTCCATCAAGCAAATATCAAAAAATTATTATTTCAGTTTTTCACCCCTGCCGATATCGGGAGAGTCGTAAATACCTGTACAAATGCTTTGTAGGCAAAAGTCATGGCTGCTTCATACTTTCTACAAATTTCAAATTCATATATTTTCACATAACATAATGTTCATAAAATAGTACATAATAGTAGGCTGTAACGCTCTTATCGGAAATTGTATTTGAAAATATACACAACCTCATTATTGATATGGAAAAGCAAAATTTGCTTTTAATTAAGAAATGTAGATTTCACATATCAACTTCTATTTTTGCACAACGAAACAACAGCAACCATTCTATCTATATCTACTTGTAATCTAAATTATACTTGTAATAAAAGTTTGCATTGATTCACGTGTACTAACAAGAGATAAACAACCACACAAAACGGTATTAAATTAATGGACGGAACCGAGCATTTTGGAAAATATTCAATATGAAGTGATTTAGGATGTACATATTGCAAAGAATTTTCCTAAAATATAATTTAAGTTGAAGTGGTTAGTTTTCTAAAAGCTTTTATAAAAAATGCGCTGTTGCAAGCTCGGCTTTAACTTAAGGAAAATTATGTAAAAAAGTCAAAACATATAATCTACCAAAACTATATTTCCACATAAATCGTCCCACCCTAGTAAAAATGCCGTGTGCTGCCACAGCATTTCCATTCGCCCACATAATAAAGTTTGAGCAAACCAAAGCCAAAGTCATGAGCGCTGTCGCTGTTCATTCACTAGGTCCTACCTGTTCTTGCGCCATTCAGCGGTTCCTGCTACTCGTATTAAACGTTATTCAGTTCGTTGTTTCGTTCGCTTATTTTTCCATTTCACTCACAGTTAACGGCTTTTTTGTTGAAAGTCATTTCGGTGCTATTTTATCTTTTAATTAAAATGAGCAGCCGTTCGCTGCAAATGTGTGTGCTTAGCTTGAATATTTGCACTCATACACACACGCACACATGCATGGAAACCTTCACTTATATGGCTATGCATATGTGTTTGCATAAATGCCATTGTGTGCCGCCATCGCAATTAAAAGGGCACTTTGCGCTGCCTCCCCAGGATATCACTCCGGCAATAAATAAAAGAATTGTGGGTGCAAATGTAATTCAGCAAAACACACATTCATACATACATCCACACGCATGTGTGAGTGCACGGCACTTTCGCTGCAGAACTACATGTGTTAGTGGCGGTGGCAGCAACCACATTGAGGCTACAATTAGAATCCGTTTAAATTGAATTTATTCTCCTATTAGAACTGGAGGCTTCCTCGCACAAGCACACACACGAAGGCTTGCAATCGCTGGCATAATCGTATATGCAGTTAACGGCACATGCGAGTAAGCTGCGGTGCCGTGTGCTTCCGCTTCTGTGGCGTTTGGTGAATAGCAGTGACATTGGTTTGTGATTTTTGTTTGACATTATTTGACATGATGGAAAATCAGCGAAAGCTTTCATTGCTAAATTATTCAAGTTCCAATTAAGAATTAAGAGATCGCCCCCAAATGTCACGTATTATACATAAACTAAAAGCATGTGTTGGCGCGCACACACAGTCCTTGCTCGATGTCCATTTCAATCATTCAAAGACAAGGTATAAAAGGCTAAAAAAAAACGAACATAACCTCCTGATGTTCAAGTGCATATTTATAAATTATTTTATGCTTATCACCACTCTCGATTTGAATGAATCTTTCTATATTTAGACAAGGTCAAAATTGAAGTTGGCGCTCGTGTTGTTGGCGAGGGGTTGAAAGCACTTTTTTTTATCAAAATTGGCTGTAATTTATGAAACTTTGAGCCAAGAAAAAATGCTAAGTAATAAAGATTTTTGATGAAGTGTTAAATATTTCTAATATGAAAGTTTGTTTGTTTGAATATAATATTCCTATCAAGGTAAACTGTTGTTATATATGTGAAGATATCATAGAATTTGTATTTATACCATGAACACGTTTACCACAAAATATAAGTAAACAGAAAGGCAATAAATTGTAACCCCCAGAAGGAAGTGTCGGAAACCCTATAAAATATATATATATAAATGAGCTATCGATCTGAAATTTTGCACACGTTCTACTCAAGAAGCTGCTCATTTGTTGGAAACACCGATATTGGACTATTATACTAGCAAGCTGAACAATCAAAGCTAAGTTCTTGTATGAAAAATTTTTTGTTTGGCAAGATATCCTCACCAAATTCAGCATGGATTACTTTCTAAGACGATGCTACAATATCCAAGGAAACTTTTCAGATCGGACAACTGCACTATATAGCTGCAGTACAAACTGAACGTTCAAAATCAGGTCTTTATATGGAAACTTCTTATGAAGTTGAAGAGTATTCTACCGTCAATGCAATCGCATAAGGTTTTTTCTTGTACTCTTACTCCTTTTCAGCAAACTACGTGCTTACAGTGCTTGAGGAGCACACCTTATGGGAAATCTAGAAAAAATAATATGAACTCAATTAACAGATTTGCAGTTGGTTTTAAATTTTTGCCGCCTCTACTGACTTCCGATATTCAGGACGTATAATTTGATTACAAAGCGTTTAGTAATTGTTCATATAGCGACGTTCAAGCATTTAGTATATTGTCTATAGTACTAAATATTTCAACTTTTGTTACAAAACTTGTTTTCTCTCTATGTATATTAATTTTTCTTAGCCAGCAGTTACACGGAGCTAACTCAGGCGAATACGGTGGTTGCAACAAAAATTTGGCGAAAACCTCACAAAGAATCAATGCAACATACCAAAAGTTGTCGGCCCACAATTCCGCTTGCGCAAACGACGCATAACACTCAACTAGAATTTCTTCTTAACAGTTTAGCCAGGCGGTAAGAATCCGTGCACTCTCATTCACATCTCGATAATCAAAGAAAACTGTCAACAAAGGCTTGATTTTTGAACTGCTTTGACCTTTGCCGCGATATTTGGTCCCTTAATTGTCTGTTTCTCGATCGTAAGCATAGATCCAAGACTCATGGCTAGTAAAAATACGTTTCATGACTTTCTGGTAGTCGGAAAGCATTATTTCACAGACGTTAACGCGACGTTGTTTTTCGAAAATATTTAGTGATTTTGGAACTAATAGTGGTTTCACTTTTCTTAGGCCCAAATTTTCTTTCAAAATGATTTTCACTGATCCTTTTGATATTCCAACGATGCCAGTAAGACCTCCCACTGTTAATCTTCGACTTTCAGGGATAAATTCCTTTTTTAATTGACGTATTGATCATCAGTTGATTACCATCGCCGTTCTGGACGTGGACATGATTCGTCATCAACAAGTCCTCGACCCTCTTTGAATAATTTGTACCAATCAAAAATAATTTCTCGCGTACAAACAATTACCTCCGAAGAGATTTTTCAACATTCTGAACGTTTCGGCAATTAGCAATTTGATTCCGCACACAAAATTCAATCAACGTAAATATCGTCGAATGCACTTTCTGCACTTCAGAAAGACAAGCTTATATTAATTACTAATGATTATTTTGAAGTGCTGTTTGGTATGGATGCCACTAATAGTCATACCAACCTAGACTAAAAATATTTCGACGAATTCGTCTTACTCTTTTCTGCCCAAAGTAGTATTTATATTCTATAATTTAGTTATAAGAAATATTTGTGACGTACTCACTAGTATTAGGTTAATATATGCATAATTACTGAAAAGTGAAATCAAAATGAATATTTAACTGTATTTAAAAATTGTATATAAATTAAAACTTGAATTTCATAATAAAAATATTATTTTCTTCCATTTCAGGTATGTTTACAAAATAGCTTAAAACCATCTGAATAGTAAGTAAAATGAAAAATATATTCCGAAAAAAATTAATAAGATAATAATAAAATTTTATGGATTCCAAAAAGTTTGCATTTACAGTTATTTATTATTTATTACATAAAAACAGCAGCCAAAGCACTTAAAATACATTTTTTATGAGAAATAGATCGATAGATATACATCAATGGCAATTCTAAGAACAAACCGCAACAGCTGTCCTTGGCAATTCAATTGGCAAACGAAAATATTAATTTTTATAATAATACAAATAAATGTACACAAAGCCATGAGTCATCTGTGATATGGAGCACATACTGACAAGTGCAAAGAAACTCGCATACACCACACATACATATACGAAAACATATGTATAACTAGTAAAAGTATATGTATATGAGTATATCTTTCTTCAAAAATTTATACATATAAATAAAATAGCAAGCTGCTAAATGCTGAGAGTTATAAATCTCTAATTGGCAGCTATACAGTTATAGTCAAACCACATATATACATACATATATCATGCGTATACTATATGCATATATGTATCTGCCATTATGTACTTACATATATACAGTTATATTGTGTTGTGAGTAAACAGCAATCAATTTTATGACGAGTAGCCATCAAAATATTGGATCTTTCTTTAGAAAACGCCAATGCACACACATACATAAACATTTACTCATATGAATATACAGTGCCGTTGCGCTAATATTGGACTTAAAGACTCACAGTTGTCAATTTCTGACAGCTGCTGAATTGAAATGGTTCGCAAAAGTTTTTGCAAAGTCTTTGAAATTAAAAAAGCGGATTGCAGGCAAGCTGCGAAAACTCATTATAGACAATGCCGGCGGGGCATTTCTTGAACTCTTCAACAAAAGGCGTTTTTCCTATTTTTTTAATCTAAAACTTCGCAACATTTTCACAAATAAACACACACACACATTCACATAGCCGCTATTGTTCCGCTACACTTGTTTGTGTGAGTGTGTGCGTGAACGATCGCTGCGCTGATGCGTGCGCGTGTGTGAGTGTGTGTGCGCCGCTTGTTCGCCACTGAAAAAAGCCAACTATATTTGCTATTTTCGCTTTGGCGGCCATGTGCGCAAACGAGCAAGCAAATAAATGAGTTATAAATAATTTCTGGCAGAAATTCAGCAATTTTCCCGATGATCTCCAAGTATAGCGCTTTGGCAGCGTGCCAGCAATACGCCGCTGCGACGGTACACTTTTGGACGAAAAGCTGCGCAGTTGCTGCCACACCGCCAACTGTGGATGGGTGGTAAGGGTGGATCGGCGTGCGGATACGAGATATATGGAGGAATGAAGATCCACGCGAGGTAAGGCGGAAGCGGCAGGGAAATAGAGAAACAAATCAACTTTAACAAGCAGCGTCTGAAAAAGTAGAGCAGCAGGAAAAGTCAAAAGCAAACACAAAGCTGGGGAGAGCAATCCAATTGAGCATAAGTAAGGCGCTGTTCACGCCCAGCACTCTTCGTATTGGCATGAAAAAAGAAATTCGCTTTCTTTGTTTTGAAACTCGGGCATAATTATTTTGCTCATACGCAGTGGCAAAACAGTAGAGGCCTCTTGTTATTTTTTGCGACTCTTGCGCTCTTCCAAAAACTTTTTCTCAAACTTTTCAGCAGAAAATTCTAAAAAATGTGCATGTGTCTGTGTTCGCTGTCGCTTTTTTGTACATTATTTCACTTTTATTTGAGATTTTAAAAATAGACACCTGTAAATACCTGCGCGCAATCATCGCGTTGCCATTGTGGGCTGGCGGTGCGGCGACGCGACAAATTTTAATTTTGTAATGCATAAATATAAACAAAAGGTGAAGGACGTTTTGAATCGCACTTTTGTTATTCTGCTCATTTTTCTGCTCCAACACAGCCAAACACACATACATACATATATAACGGTAGGTATGTAACGCAGAAGGTGTATAAATAAATATTTGTGCGACAAAATGAAATTGTACAGCGCAATTCAAAACAAGCTGACAAAATTTGCGGAGAAAAAATTATCGCATGCGAGAAAATTTGTTGAAATTCACAGGCATCGAAACTGGAGTTCAGCAAATATACATATCGTATTTGTTATTTTTCCCATTTAGAGCAGCTTTGGAAGTGGGAAGCGATGCGGGGCAGCAAAAACTCATAAAAATTTGGAATTTGAATTTCATGCACGTTTGCCGCAACTAATTAGCGCAACTCTTTTATTTTTGTATTTTTTTTTGCTGAAAAATTGTCTGCGAAATTTCTAACTTATCGCCTTTGTGCGTGTCCACCTTTTGCGGCTGGCTAATTATTGTTGTCGCTGAGCGTGGGACATTAAGGCAGCGGGCATTAGCATATAGATATATATACTATGTATGTATGTATGTGCGTGCACATTTTTATGAACCCAAGTGTACAAAACACCAGACCGCCAGCACTTTTGTTGTATATATATATGTGTTTGGAAGTGTGTGTGTATTTTGGGCTGAGTGTTCGCTTTTATTGTGTTTATATACAGACATGCATACATACATACATGGGTATGGGCATATACACTTAATTTGACAAGGACACGACTTTGGCATAGAACTTGATTGAAATGCGTTGTATCAATTCGATACGCGACAAAGCGTCAAGGAAATTTCAAATGCCCAAAGCCAAAAATACGGAAAGAGAAAATATTTAAAACAAATAGAAAATCAATTCGTAGGCACATATACTCGTATATATGTATATATGTCTGCATTGTTGGCGCTTTTTCCTTGGACTTAAATATTTGTCGTGGGTCAGGCATTCGTTTCATGGATAAATACGCGGCACACTAAGCAGTTCTGTGCGTTGTGTTCAACGCTCTAATAAAATTAAGAATACTTAGTGATGGCGCTTAAACTTAACCCTAATTAAGTTGTTAATAGAAATCTCGCCAAAAACGAATAGTCTTAATATTTCTCTTTGAAAATTGTTTTTCCAACAATTCTTATAATTCATAAATTTTATGTTTTCACCCACAGTCATTATTTAAAATTAATATATTCTTACCAATAAACCTCTCGAACTCTGATTGTTTAAATTTCTTACTTATATAATTACTAGTTCCCACTTCGGCAGTGCTTCCGAATGCCCTTATAGCTTTTTGACCCTTTGTGGTTGACAGCCATGTAGGTATCAATGATGTTAACAAATTTCCTCCAAATCCGTGCCTGCATATGCTGACATGACTGTCATAATTTATTCATGGCACGCAACATAAGCATTTAGAAAGGATTTAAGCACATGCACACCCATATTAATTTCCCTAAAAGCCATAAATATAAACATATATTCATATTAATAGTTTTGTGTATGCAATTTGGAAGACAAAACGGCATACGCCAGCTATTACCGTTAATAGTGCCGCACACTTGCTGACGCAACAAATTGCCAAAGCTTAGCAACTGCTCACGAATGCATTGTGGTTAGTCAGTTTAATCAGTTTCAATCTGACAACAGCAAACCGCAATTCATAATCATGCTTTTTCCGGACTAAACGGGATAAGAATGTTAAAAGGACAAATGTTTGTAGTCGTAAGTATTTGGTAAAGTTTGTGTAGACAGAATGCTGAAATAGCGATTACTTTTCAATTGGCACTAACTTAGAGCTGAGAATTAAAGACTTTCTAAGCGAAAACGTATTTTTGCTGACTGAGAGCGTTTAATCAGCAGCTTTCATGTTTAAATCATTAATATATGATTATCACTGATTAACTTTTAAATTATCACGATTTATGAACGAACATTCATAAAGGAAAAATTTTAAAAGCTTTCATTTGATATTCTTAGTATTAAAAGTGAAATTTCGCTGATAAAAAGTCTACTATTTTTCAGTTCTGACTATATCTGTTAAGCAATCTAAATATTATCCATTATAAAGCTTGTAACATGGTTGCTTTTATATGTATGCTGAAAAAATAGTAAAAAAATTGTATATGCAATTGTATTTTTTAACAATAAAAGCCACATCTGCCTATCTTGACAGCACAAAGAAGTACTTAAAAGTTGGGCAAGGACATGAAAGCCAAACAAACTACTTAACATCTTTAAATACAACGCTCGTGCATGGTCCACATGCTTGCCACTTTGTTGTTATTAATTCATGCTGTGAAGCTGTTATGTTTTCTTATTGTTTTCCTTCTTTCCTTGCGCTTGTTTGCCCTCTACAAAGTTAGTTGGCATTTGGCACTTTGCAGGAAATGCGTCTTGCACTTGGAGCCAAACCAATGCTGGGCAGCTGCCGCCTCGTGCTTGTCGAAACAATATGTAGTCGAATGCACCAAAGTGTAAAAAAGGGGTGAGGCTTTTTGGTTGGCACCTGTCTGTCACCTCATAATACTATTAAATATAATTATTCGGAAATTTGTTAGTTTAGTGTTCAGTTGTCCAACAATGTGACTACAAAATTGATTAAAAACATATTAGTATACATTGTATATACATATGTATATAGGAATTTAAGAGCATTTTGACTTTTACAGTTTGAATAGCCTCTTGAAAATTATATTTTAAAATCATTCCAGGATTTGAAAGTATATTTCAAAAATGTCTTACGAGAATAGTTCTAATGATTTTAAAAGAAAACTTTAAGTAGACTTTAGCTTTAGAAAAAAAAATGCGTAAGAAATTATTTTTTGGGAAAAAAATTCGGAGTAAATCGCATTCTTTCCATGATTTCAAATCCACGATCAAATAACCCTTTCCTCATCTCAAATTTGTGTGTTAATTTATTGGGTCGCTCACTAACTAATGTCGTTTTTTATTATAATTCAATTTAAACACGATTTTTTATTGTGCAAAACATTTTTTGAAATTATATAAAATATAATATATATATATATAATCTGCATTTTGATCCAATACCTTTTGCTAGTTTTCGCGGAAGAGATTGATACCACGCTCATAAAATTTTTGCTGCTTGCAGCCATAAACTGGCTAAAGGGGGTTTCAAAGTTCTGATTTGTGGTGAAGGTTCTTCTAACCAAACTGTGTATGTGATTTTGCTTTAACCCATTTACAGCCATTGGTCGATTTATCGACCAGCAAATTTGAAAAATCACCAAGTCGAAAATGAACGAGATCTGCGTGAAATCAATAATTTTATGCGATTTTGCAACTTTCTGAATCCGTGGCTAAACGGCTCAATGTAACAATCTCAAAAAATGTTAAGCATCGAGTGTTTTTTTATTATAATCAAAATAAAAAGTTGAAATGAAATCAATGCGGTGGATCTAGGTGCGGCCGAAAATGGGTTAACCTAGTGGAACGCTGGGATTTTTCTATTGATTAATTCTGGCCTTTTCTGTGAGTTGAATGTAGTGTACCACTTAATTCGTCGTATTCTCTTTTTGGTAAGTCTTCGAAGTGGTTTAAGCTAGCTCAGCCTACTAGACCATGATTCTTTGCAATTGCCCTTTTCGTCGCCAGGAACAATGCGTTTCAAAAAGTGATTAATTTTTCTTTGAGGTTTGATAAGGTTAGTGGGATGAAGAAAATTTCGCTTTGTAAGAGCATGAGTAACCCATATGCCAAGCATCATAACTAATCCTAGACGTTTCATGTATTTTTGTTGTTGTAACAGCTAAAATATTCCCGAAGTAATTTCGAAGAATAGTGCCGAGTTGGCAGTCCTTGGTTGGATAAACTCTGGGTCCGTTCCGGTTACTTAGACCCGACTTTCGAGGAAATAATTTCATGTGTTCTGGAGAGTTAGATTAGACAAATTTAATCTTTCAACAATCTCGTTGCCTTTCGGCCCATCAGGAGGCCTTTCAGAACGTGGTGCATGCTCAAGATCGCAATTTCCAGAAAGAAATTTTGCAAACCAATTTTGGCATTTGTGTTCGGTCAACACATTTTCTCAGTACTTTGCTTGAACTGCAGTTGTAGCGTTTCAATAGTAAAACAGTAAAAAAGGTCGAAGTTGTTGTTTTCGATCACCCATCTATATTACTATATCAGCTGTTGGCTGTGAAAAAATTCAATAATATCAGCTGTTGTCATCAAACGAAGGTACTTAGCGAACGTTCATTGAAGTTATTCTCAAAAAAGGTTGTTCAACTAAATACTGCAGGAATATGGGAATATTTTAATGTTATTGAATTTTTCGAAATATGTTAAAAAAGGAAATTCTTCTTTTTAACACAAAATAATAATCAAATTAAAAGTAGTTGATCACTTACACAAGCATAATCTGGCACATCATTAACAAATGCGGTTAAATATATGATAAATTTACATCTTTATTATTATGCGCACAATTTTAATTGGTTTACATGATAATTACAATTTTTGCGTTATAATTGCGAAACACAGTTTATAATTTTTGTGTTACTAACTACATACATTTCTAGAAATCAATACTCATTTTCGTTTTTTATTCGCTGCTAAGAAATTATTAAAAATGTGTAGTCTGTTTGTTTCAACTGCTGAGGCGCAATCGAACACACATACATACGCCTGGTGACATGAATATGCACATTTCTCTATATGTTTGTAAAACTACATTAAGTTAAGAAATATTGAGTTGAATACTAAAACTATTATTGTTCAATATTGTTCGGAAACTTACTAATTACCATACTTAGTACTTATTGTTGCTTACTTGCTCGGTCTCGGTGTATTGTGCGAATTTTCGCATTTTCTTATTGCTCCTTATAATTAATGTTAGTTATGCTTATGCTAGTACATGAAACACCCAAACTTTCAATCGTTTGAACTAATATTGTTCGTAAAGTCTTGTTTTTGCGCCAATTGTTTGATTTGCATTAAAAGTTCCGTTATTTTGATATTCACATCGCACCGAATCAAGAGGAAATTTTTCATTACAGTTATGTGCTGCACATGGCATCTCTATTACAATTGCTGGTTGGTGGTTAGCATGCAAATTACCGTTATAATAATTATTTTGTGAATAAATTCGTTGCTTTTGATAATCTGTGCTTGCTGGATCGGCCTTTATATTGTTTAGGGTTGTTGTTTCAATGTAACTGTATACAAAGTCGAGTGCTGTTGCTTTTTAGATATTTCTATATAAATTTATCTCAACATCATTTCCCTCAATTTTGATTGAGTTCTTTGAAAGTAATCTTTAAAAGTGATATCGGAAACCGTATATTATTTTCTTGTCAATTTGTCAATGTAAGAGTTTTCAAATTAAAAAAAAATAACAATTTAAAAATATTTTAAATATTTTTTCATAATATACAAAGTTTTAAAATTTAAAAAATTCATAATTTTCAGCAGTGTCTTAGTATACATATTATTCTCATGCAAGCCATATTTTTTTGCACAAAAAGCACGAAACAAATGGAAGAGCATTGAAGAAGGAACATATCTTCCCATGGTTTGAGAACTTAAATAAAACCATAAGAAAAAAATAAGAAACCAATAAAAAATATTTTATCAAATATCCTCTTTCTCGTATCTTTTCTTTCTTTACCGATCTTTTTTCCCTTCCTTTTCTTTCTCTCTTTATGACCCTATTTGACAAAATCATACAAATTAAAAAAAAAAAATTATTGAAAATTAATCATTTCTGTAAGAAAACAAACAAATTCCAAAAAATAAAATATATAAATTATATAACTCTGCCACTTTTATTATATCTAAACGTGTCCACGCCACAAGTTATTTTAGAAACAAAATACTATGAAAATTTTCCAAAACAAGCAGCAACCCTTATTATAAAGAAATGGAGCCAAATTACGGAATAACTTCAAAATGTTATTAGAAAAGTTTTATCGAATCAAGTTGGCAGCGTAATCATAGCAAAGCATGCCGCAACATTTAAATATGCATCTGTGTGTGCGTGAGTCTATTGCTAGATGTTGAGTTTTTGTTTGCAAACTATTTACTTGATTATAAGTTACTTAAACAAACAGTTTGCAAAGCTTTCTCGATTACTAACACCCACGTCGAGGACCCACAAACACACCCCCGCACATATCACGGATATACAAACACTTGTAGATTTGTATGTTTGTAAGCATTTGTTTGTAATTTCAATTTACATAATTTGAAAATAGTTAAAATAATTACTTGTAACGGTTAATTACAAAATCTCCATACTCAATTATGAGCTCAAGCTCATTAACATATTTGAACAGAGCGAGTTGAAAGCAAATGATGTTGGAAAATGAGCGTAAAATGAGCAGTTAGACTCACTCAGCAAAGAGATAGCGTTATTCTTATCAGTCAAAAGCGAAATTAACACAAGTGAGTCCTCTAAATTGACTGAAATATAGACTTCTTTTAAGTTGCTTTAAATATGTATATGTGTGTGTACATGTGCGTGTGCGTGTGTGAGTGCAAAAATTATACAAAACTATCGCTTTCAGAATCTTGTGAAAAGTGCGTTAAGCGCATCGGTTGCTTTGGTGGGCGATGCTAGTACACATAACACATACAAAAAGAAGCACATGTATGTGTGTGTGCGTGCTTTGACTAAATCAAGTTGCCACTAGAGATGCCGCTAATATTCCTGTTTATGCCTTTGCCTTGGCAGCCGTAGTTATGGTGTATGATGATGCAGATGAGTTGAAGATAAGCTTATTTGTAGCAGCTGCTGCCAATGCTCATTATGTTGCCGTTGCTGGTTTCATTCTGCTACTTGCCACATAATTTTAATGACACAGATGATTTATTTGTGCGCTTAAAATTAAATATTTGCGCTTGGCAGACTTGCAAACGAAATTCTCCTAATACGCTCAAAAAATAACAATTTAGAGAATTGAACAGCAGATTCCAAAAAACTAACTAGTTATTTACCAATAACTAACCAATATGTAACTAGTTATTTACCAATAACTAACCAATGGGAAACTAGTTATTTACCAATAACTAACTAGTATTTTACCAATGTCTAACTAGTTTTTTACCAGTAGCTAACTAGTTATTTACCAATAACTATCTAGTTACTTTTACTAATAGCTAACTAGTTTTTTACCAATAACTAACTAGTTATTTACGGCAATTTAAAAGCAGATTTTCTTTGTGGATGCAAAAATCTATTTAAATAGGGCGTTGGTGGAAGCAGTGGGGGTGAGGAGGAAATAATTATATTTCTTCGATCTCTCTAAAAATTCGTTTTAGGCCGGCTCATCGCGCTCACAGTATAGTGCCAATAACTGCTACTGGTCCAAACCGGGACTCAGCAAAGCTTCCATTGGTACATAGTACATCATTTGCCGGCTTCTGCAACCACAAGCATATTTATATTCAAGTAAATCACACGCTTGCCATAAAAATTATGCAAACCGCCTTAGTGATTTTATTTGCATAGCAAATGGGTGAGTTGATGATAAACGAAATATGCAAACAAGTAGCGAAGCACGCACTTGGCATCAATCGGCTGAGCGCTGCAAACGCAAAACGCAAATATGTACATGCATAAATATATTCTACATTCCTGTGTACGAGTATTTTATTTAGTTCGTTAGAATTTTCCTCCTGTGTGCATTTTAAAGAAATGCCTTGCATTCTATACTTTTTCACAACTAAATGTTACTGCTGCATCAGAAAATTCTTTTTCCTTCCATTTCTTAATTCTACATATTTCATATATTTTCTGACTACTATGGAAGATTTGCTGATAACTTCTCTTCTACTTTTTATAGTGTCTTTATGGTGGTAAATGCATTGTTCTTAAAATATGTGTTAACTCATATCTGTGCGTATGTCAAAGCTTGCTGAGCGCCTTTATTTAGGTCAAGTTATTAAGTAGAATTAAATATTGTTGCAATAAAAGTAAAAATTTATGAAAAATGTATTACCAACAATTATGCCTTTGAACAAAACAGCAATCATGAGCAATAACAGTCAAATTCGTAGAGCTTTTTGAGCTTTCATATTCAGCCTAATCAATGCTTTCATTTTCACATCACTCTGCTTTTAATTGTTCCTTAAAACACATTATTAATTGGGACACTTAGAAGGAAAAAGTTCTTTCAACATTTTTGAAAATTTGTATACAAATTAAATAAATGAACGCTCATGAAGTGATGATGAAAGCTCACAAAATAAAAACAAATGGTTTTAAAGCTTTTTAGTGCTTTTTCCAAAATATAATATTTACATCAATTACGGGGATTTTTAAATATTGAAGCAACGTGTCACAAAAAATCTACTAAATATTGTCATAAATATATATTGAGGACAGCTTACAGTTTGTGTTTGTATATATGTTATGTAATCGCAACTTTACATAGAATATGAAAATATTTATGAAACATTATTTACTATTAATATTATATAGTATGTATGTATGTATATGTAATCTAAAAATTCTTAAATCCTAAAATATACATGCATACGACTGCTTCCACTCTCAAAAGCCCCTCCCGGCATCACCACATGTTCGACTAAGCTCCTTTTGTGACCTTCATCAACATTCCGTTATGCTTATTTACATCAGACCAAAGCGCCTTGTCACGTTGAAGTTTATTTAAAGCGACCCTTAGGGACTAAAACGCTCTGCCAACTGCCTCCACTGCAAAATTTCGCTGTTTTTTCATTTGTGTATACATATTTCAATTAAAAATTTCCGTAAATTATTCTGCAGCCAACGCAATTACGGGTTTTCTTTTTTCTGATATCTGGCAACTTTTGTTTTAAATTTAGGTTGCGTTGTTTATTTTCGCTTTTTAATTAATATTTATAGTTTTCGGAATGTCATTTGTGGTTTTATTTGTTTACACTTCGTAAATTTATGCATTTACTGCCATCGCGCTGAAATTCGTTTAACTTTGTTTCGTAGTTTTGTTTTGTTTTTCATTTGTCGTTGCTTGTCGTTCTCTCTGCCATTTTACATTTACTGTTGTTGTTTAGCTCATTTTTTCAGTTTTGCGTAAGTCTTAATTAGCTCAAGTTCTGCATTTTCGTGCTGCCTCCTCAACGGCGCTTGCAACGCGTCGCGTCACAGCTCTTATCCAACCGAAGTGCCCACTTCTCTTTGTTGTGCTGATATTTAATTGAAACCGTGACTTTGCTGCAGGATACACTTGTGCCATAATTAATCCACACAGTCATTCCGATGTGTCCGCCGCCTGCGCCGCTGTAATCCGACGTTCTGCGCGCTTATAGCAATGGCTGCAGCGCGCGACCTGATTGTCGGCCTGATTAAGCGAAGCGTTGCAACGCGCCGTTGTTCTTTTGTTTTTGTGCGTACATCTCTCTAGCGCAACAGCACTCTCAGCGGTTTAAACACTTTCTTGTGGTCAGTTTGTGCCCATTGACCGCGCGATAGCACGTCTGCCGCCATTCCTTGCAAACACGCGACCTCCGAGCAACTCATGTGTCACGTTCTGCGGCAAGCTTATACAAAACTAATATCGGCGCGATCTGACTTCGTGGTGGGCGGTTGTCGTTGAAAGGCGTAAACGTTCACCAGTAATTGCGCCATGAAAATCAGGCAAAATAAAACAATTAAAAGGATGTACAGAAAGATGTCGCGCACCATGCCGTCGCGTCGACCCAATTCCTTGTACGTATTGCGTGCGCGTGGCTGAGTATACCTGGTGGCGCGGCGCAGTGAGGCGCAAGCTCAAGCGCGTTTGCCGCAAAGCTTATTTGCAAAACGCGCGTTGCCTTTTGGTGGTGCGCAGTGTTAGCAGAGAATAGTTCGTGGATACCCCGCGCGCTGCTCTTTATTTGCTACAATGTGGCGCGCTCAAAGGATATATTCGCAGTTGCTATCGCTTCAAGTGGCAAAGATGTGGCGGATAATAAGGGTTTTTGTTGCGCTGCAGTGATAATACCTGCAGCACGTTCCCCGCTACACTGCCGAGCGGAGACGCGCACTTGAATTGGATCCGCGGCAGCCGCTGTTGCCGGTGCGTTCGGATGAGTTCAACGAATCCGCCCGTGGTCTATGCTTATGACTCTGCTTAACGCTATGCTTTACTTGAATTTATTGGGGCAGGTGTTGCCTTTGCCGATCACAAGGCGCGTCTGTTGCGCTCAAGATTCTGTTAAAGCTGCTCAGTGGATGTCTTCCGCCTTCCGCTTTCCGCTTTCTAGTCGCATATGTCTTTTCTTACGATTTTTTATGTATCCAGTTGATGTCGTTTAGGGTGTTTGTTCTACTTTCCTTTCTACCGGCTGGTTCGTGAAGACTGCAAGAAAAAAGTAAAAAAATACTATGAAAGCACTTTCTCCGTTACAAACAAATATGGTGCAATGTTATAAAAAGTATCGAAGGAGCGCTGAAGTTGGAGGAGAACTAGAAAACCACCAACGCTGATGCGCACAACAACAGCGCGCGCACAATAAACAAATCAACAATGCAAATACATAACGAAATACTTGTCGTTGCAAATGTAAAATCAAATAAAAGCAAAAGTGTAACTGTCCTAATGGCGGCGCACATGTGCACGCGCTGTGGATGTGTGCGCTAAACTTGCTGAATTTACATGCAACTGTGCATGCAACATGCTCAACCATTGTAAGTACGACTAAACAAAGCGGCAGCAATATGCACTCCATGCCACTTCATGTGGCAACAAAACAAACCTGTGCTCGAAAATGCTCACATTCACACACACACATATATTATATGCTACATAGATTAAATGTGTAGATTCCAGTTGCAACACGAAGTGGCGAGGCACAGCAGTGGGAAAGTTGTACATGTCCTTTGCGGCGCTTGGCCATGCAACATAACAGCGCAACGACACGGAATCTCGTATGCGCATAAAAGTATGTGAATGAATTGATAAAGTTATGTATTGGAAATGCAGTGGCGAGCATAATGATGACACAATATTCTATTTTTAAAATGTTGCGTGGTATAAAATATTATGGAGAACTTAAAAATTATATTTAACCCTTAAATTTTGTCAAATTCTTCCGCCGAAACGTTCAACATGTTGGAAAAGTTTTTCGGTGATAATTGCTTGTCGCGAGCAATTGTTTTTGATTGATACAAATTATTCAAAGGGGGTCGAGAACGCGTTCACGATGAACCACGTCTATGATGGCCGCCAACATCAAGTGTTAATCAACTTTTCACCAAAATAGAGGTATTGGTGCTTGAGAATCGAACACTAACAGTCAGAGATCTTACTGGCATCATTGAAATATCGGAAGGATCAGTCAAAACTATTTTGAAGATCATTTGGAAAGACAAGTGAAAGCACAGTTGGTTCAAAAAACAAATCTGTCTGTCAAATAATGGTTTGCGACTACCAGGATATTATGATATTATGATATTATGGCGGTAGTCGTGGATCTATGTATACGACTCGGAAACAGAAACCAATCAAACGAATATGCTGGCAAAGACCATAGCCAAAAACAATATGTCAACGCAGTCAAAGATTCAGATTATGTTGATAGTTTTCTTCGATTATCGAGGTGTGGTCCACTCAGAACTCCTTCCGAAAACTGTAAACTAACAACCTCCGCTAGCACCATCTGAACGAATACCTGTTCCAATTTTCGCATCATTCCGTGTTGTAATTCGGACGTCCTGCGGGCACGGAAGGATATAGCATTTCTTTTTTATATATAATATGAGTCTAAATTGCTCCTGATTTTCTTTTTTTTCACTAGCAACTATATCTTAGGTTTTCTAATGAATGTGAACTACTCTCGTCCTTAAGGGGTTACGTGGAATTTCACGGCTGAAAAAGTTTCCATTTTCATCAAATTTTTTCGTGTAATAAGTTACTTAATGTACCATGTTACAAGTTTTGAACATATCAACGAGCAACACTTGAGTAATAACTTGTGAATTTTTCATAATAAATTCAGCCATTATCAGCTGGTTTCCGGAGGCACCGCCTAAAAAGGTCTCCTCGCGGTGGCCAGCATAATGTAGAGGAAGGATTCATCTCAAATCAAAAATTTAAATTTCATAGGTTAGTAGATGATTAATCAAATAATTTGGAAAAGAAATTAGTTCTTTGGCATAGCTGCAAATAAAATAGTATAATTTTAAGCCAAATTTTTAACACTAGTTGCCTTGAAAAAGTTCTTCCACCAATCACGACGTCATTCTATTTAGAACAACAGTGAAAAATGTAAATAAGTTCGCTCCACTAGTATCCGGAAAATTATGACCACCGACTTTGAAAACGATATTTCGAGAAAAACACGATTAAAGATCAAAGTAGCTGACCGGTCAAGCTTAATTTTTATTGCGATTGCCTTAAAACTTTGAATAAACATTCTAAACAATAAACAAATTAAAAAAAAAATAAAAATAAAAAATTTTAGAATTATTAAAACCCACGTAACCTCTTAAAAGCATTATCTCCCTTATTCTTCGAACCTATCATTTATTTATAAAATACTGAAACTGTAATGCTTCAAAACTTCATCAAATTTTTTCTTCAGGTCATTCCAAAAAGACGTATATATACTTGTGCATATTTCTCACAGCATTCGTCTTACCTTTAATCCCATAACCACATATATCCACATAATATACATTTTCTTCTTTTTTATTGGCGTAATACTATATATTGTATATTGTATTTACACGGATATATACTAAGCATATACGCTGCACTTTTTCCACACATTGCTGTACACATTTCCATGCGCGTGTATGTGTGTGTGGCTTGCAAATGATATGCAAACGTATTTAATGCGATGGCAAACGACAAACGTCAGTAGGAAATTGAAATTTGAGGAAATGAGGAAATGAAAAAGAAATTTCTCCGCAAATATTTGCCACACTGCAAACCGTTAGCTTGTGTCACAGTTATTCGAAAGCAGAAATTGTAAATAGCATTACAAACCAAAGGCCATTGCGTGCTCGCACAGAAGCAAAGCTCCGCATGTCATCCGCATTTGCACCAGCGTCGATGCAGCGCTGACCCAGAAGTGTGGGTGTGTGTGTGTGTGTGTAAATGAGCACATGGAAAAATAAATGTGGAGCAAACTGCTTTGAATTGAGTGGATGGCTGTGGACTACGAAGTACGCATTGCCACAAGTGCGAGCAATAAGCTGGTGTCTTTTATCCAGTCGCCGAAGCCGAAGCACACCTGCGCTGCCCAGGAGACCGCATACCCGCAAATGATGTGGCTGCATCTATGTCTTCCGCTGCGCCCTTATGAATTTTCCATGCATCAGAATGCAAAAGAGTTCCACAAAACCCGCATCTTTATTCATTACCTTCGCTGGACCGCTTTGCGCTCGTCTTCTTCTCTCCGACAGATATATTTACATTTTGATTATAGGAATTTCTTACAATTTTTCTTTCTTGCCATCATTAAAACCTCCTTCTTTCCGCTTTATTTCAAATACACAATGTGGCACACACACACACACACAAATGAGATTTTTAGTAAGTAGAAAGGAGGAATTGTGCAGTTTCTCTTTTAATTACTCTCGCAACATTGCGAAGTGCAGAGTTAAGGCAGACGCAGATAACACTCGGTTGCTGCAGTTCGGCGTAATCACTCGAAAGGAATTCAATAATCCTCTAATGCTCAGGTCCTTCCTCTTTTTGTCACTTTTGGTTGCTTGGTTGGTGCAACAATGAAGCACTGGTTTTAATGCAGTTGCAAACTTTGACAGTCAGTCAGTGAGTCAGCCAGTTAGTTTGCAAACGCGGAGGGAAATTTTTCAAACAACAACAACTATAAACTTTATTCACTGCGCAACTTTTTCATTCATTGCCACACACTATTTGCCATGCATTTATGTTTGCGCTGCTTTGTTTTTGGTTGCCGGCAAGCTGTGCATGCCACACGCATACAACTGGATTTTGTGGTCAGTTTGCGCTGCAGAAATGGCATTTAATAGAGCGCCAGGGTGTATTCAAATAAAATATTTTGTTAATAGCAAAGCAATAAAATTCAAAATAAATCGTTCAATATTTGTTTGGTCAATATTTTTTCAAGAAATTCTAACACATATTGTTTTTGTTTTTGCGTGAGCATTTATAAATAAATGCAAAGCACTTGTTTTTGATTGCGAAAAAAGAACAACAAGCTTTGAATAGCGGTATTTAAACGTATTTACTGTTTCGAACTTTAAATTCCATTCACACAATGGCCGAGTGAAGCCGAAGTTTTGATAAATGCACAAATATAGCTAAGCAAATTAGTTTTCCCACTTTTATTAGCGAGAAATTTTGTTCAATTTATGCCATGATACTCCAAAGGTTTATTTAAAAATTTACGAATTGTCGAAACGATGATTTATTGTTAATTAAAAATGCATTAGTAAAAATTAAATTCGCCGAAATATCCAATAAGCCATTAATTGTCATTAATTATTACAGTTGTGTAAATTATTTATTAAAATCTATTACGTAGAAGCGTAAAATGACTGTGAGGGTCTATTGATTTGGTAAAAATTGCTGATTTTGCGCGAGGTCATTTAATGTTGCGCTGTATAACATTATATTGGGTGGTCGAAAAAGCCTTTTTGTATTTCTAATAAAATTTTAACTTATTTTTTTTTAAATTTATAATAATAAATAAATAAACATATGTCCCATTTTGGTCGATCATTTTTTGCAATTTTTCTACTAGAAATATCGTATTATTCCATCAGTGTAAATCGAAATTTCGAAATTTCCAGAACGGAAGCGAGCGAACCATTGTTGTGCTACACGAACTGATCGTCTACGTAAACTTTATTGGTGGCTTGCGTGGCCTTCTTCCCTTTTTTATACAAAAATTTCAAAATACAGCGAATTTCTTCATTATTTTCACTCATTTTTGAACAGCTGTAACTTTTTTTCAATTTCCCGGAATTTAATTTTTAATTAATTAAATGAGGCTTAAAATCTCACCTTTCCAACACTATATGGTATGACACATTGTGGTTGGTAGCACTGGAGATATACGATTGCAACAATATCTATAGACAAAATACGAAAATACTTTTTCGACTACCAAGATAAAAAAAAAAATCATTGTGACAAAAAGTACCCGGAAATTGTCATTTAAATGCCCAGGGTAAACGATATTTAATTTTTTTTTTGTATTTTTTTAAGTTGGTAGGACCATTTTTAATTACTACGCAAAAAGTCGGCTCACCTCAGTAGAGTGTTGCGATGTTTACAGTGGATAAAAATATCGAAGAAAGAAATTGTCTCAAATTTCGTATTTCTAACCAAATTTCATGTGTGTAATCATTTCGAATGTTGGAAAAGGCTTATGGTGACACAGTTTTATCAAAACACAAACATACGAGTGGTACAAAGCCTTCAAAGACGCTCAAAAATCCAAGTGATGCTTATTGTTTTTTTCGATATTCGTGGTTTGGTGAATCATGACTATGTTTAAGAGGGACAGACGGTCAATAAGGAGTTGCATAAGGCCATATTGAGGCGTTTGCGTGAAAACATACTGAAATTGCCGCTCCGTAGAACCCGTTTTCAGCCGACCAAAGAGATAAAACAGTATACACTGAAGGAGTTGAAAGCCATCCCAAAAATTGCTTATGAAAAGTGTTTCGAGGACTGGAAAAATCGTTGGCAGTGGTCGTTGAGTCGTGGAAATGCCTTTAATGAACATTTCAACTACGGGCCAAAGCCCCATCAGTGATTTCTATTTTACGCGGATGACTACTTTCCAATTTTTCAATTCAATTTTATTCGCAACTTGATTATTGTAACCCTCACTTATTCATTACTTTCTTTCTTATTATTAGTTGAAGTCATACATTCATTAATTTGGCATTAATTGAGGCGATATATTAATATTAAAATTACAGTTTAACCTCTATAACTAATTCGCCCATATCACAAATATTACGTAAAATAAATTTACATTGAAAAAATATTGAATAAAGTATTAGCAAAATAAGCAAAAATATTTAAAAAGTACTTATGAGCCCGCATGATTTTGCTCAGCTCAAAGCCTTTTGCACAATTAAATGTTGCTCATACCACATGGCGTTCCATAAGCATACGATGGTTGATGATGAGAAAAAGGCATATAATATTAAATTGTGCTTGCAAAATGGTGGCATGCACTATGTAAATATGTATGTAAATCGAAAGACGAAAAACTTCGTAAAAAATTCTCAGTTAACCTGATACAAAAAGAAAGAGAAGCTTAGGATTTTTAAGCATTTTTAGCATTCAAATATTTAACACAACCTAAAACTAAAGAAAACAAGGGCTGAAAAAGTGATTCTTAAGCGATAATAAGTAATTAAAACACTGAATATTAAAAAAAATTCGGAAAATATTTTTGGAAAATACTAATCAATTATAGTGTTAGTCCGAAACATTCTTTATGAAATTTTTCATCTCTCATTTGACAACAATAATACTACTGCAACTTAAAGTGCAATGAAAATGTTGCACGCACTTCTCCGGCAATGAATAAACAAAGTGAGCTCATAACTCTCATAAAAAGTAACTTTCACGCGAAACCACGCTTATGTAACGAGCATAACGCAAACATAAAAACATAAATAAGCATATGTTTCCGCAGTTGTATTTCGCTGCCATAAATTCACTTTCAACTGTGTGGCAAAGCGCTCTTAAAGCCCGCTGAGTATCCTGTTGAACATTCGCTCCAGTGAAATATGGCACACATAAGCAACGCGCCGAACTCGTGAACATTTTACGAGTATTTAAAGTGCTTATGAGATATAAAAATACAAAGCAATTGAAAATTAACCCAGCAGTAAGCCCAGCGGGTGTACATGTATAGAGTGGTTGGCAAAAATTTACTCGATATAGTTTGAACGAAGGCTATCTTACAATAATAGTAAACAAAGATTAATTTAAAGTGTCCATACAACTATATTGATGATTCATTTTGAAGCCTTGACTGACTCATAAATCCTCAAAAGCGAACTTAACATATTCGTATTCTTACTTAGCTGGTACCAGTACCGCTCCGAAAAGAACTAGTTTCACAATAAGCTAGGAAAAACTCAACTTTCAATGCAAAAAGCAACAAGGATTGTGCATATATATGCACATACATTTGTACATATATTTGAAAGTATGCATTGGATATTATCTTCGCACACAATTCGAAATGAGGCATGTATGAGTAGAAATCGTTAAACTGTCGTTTCTTCGCTGCTGTAAAATAAAACTTCACATAACTATGTCAATTTGTCAAATGAGTGCTCGCCTGTCGAGAAAATGTGGGGAATCGTGCAGCGCGTGCAAGTTGCCGGCTTCCAGCCGCCTCGCCCAGTGCGTGTGCCACGGAATGTATCAGTTATTCACTCACTCATTCTTGTATGCACACAATCATCCCAATAATCCACCACTTGCGCTGACGACAGTGCGTCCGAACCAATAACTGTTACCGTTAGCGAGCAGTTAGCAACAAAATTGCGCGGCCAGCTATCAGCAAAACGGCTGCAGCCAGGCAGGATATTGAGTATTCGAGCGGTTAAAATGCTGCCACAGAGCGCACACGTAATGACAGTTGCAACTTGCTTCAGCTTCAGCTTCTTCTGCCTCTTCTGACCAACCCTTTCAGCCTTCCATGCTTATCGTATATTTGCACACTTCGCGTGCTTTAGTTTTTTGTTTGCAATCCACTTACATTTTTTATGGAGCTTCATACGCACCCACACACGCGCGCAGGCTAGATGTAATATGAAGTTGAGGAGCTTTTGCAAGTGCGTCGGATTAGAGCGACGTCTTCTTGCGCAACTTGTGTTGGATCTATTTAACTAATGACTTCGAGTTCACGCAAAGTTCAAGTAATCTGTCGTAAAGTTGTGTTAAATAGGAAATGGATCGCAAGGGGAGCCCGCAGCCTGCAGCTAGACGGCGAAATGAGTGTCAACAGCAGCACAAACACTCGCTGAGTTGGCCGTAGAGTATTGAAGATTTGCAGTTACTCCAATTAGACAACTGACAAGTGCATTGAGGAGCCTCCGAAGGAGTGCTTAGCGCATTAGGGAAACTCCAGGAGGAAAGTGAGATAAAAAATAAGAAGCAGTATCACAAGAACTGCGCCACTACAGCTGCTTGTTTGCGTAGGCTTAACTGTGGCACAACATCAGCACTCGGAAAATTACACTGTCAACTAAAAGAAGCCAAAGAAAAAACACCCTAACTGCCGCCCAATGCCTGCGAGCCTATGAAATTACTAAAGTAAAAATGCTAAAAATAGCAACAAATGTAATTCGTAGCACATAACAGTAACAAACACGCTGTCCTACAACACACACGCCTCGCAGGAAGAGGCTGGCATTTGTGCAGCCGACAGGCGCCGAACTGCTGTTGGGAGTTTGCGTAAATAACGAAGTACCAAATGTGCTCCCCAGTGAAACTCATTAAAAAAGTTTGTCAAATAAGAATGCACAAAAGAATTTCACAATCTGAAGGGAATGCGAGCACTAACACTCAAATTGATGCTAGACACGTCAACAGTGGGGGCGTAGGCATAGCTACCCTGCGGGGAAACGGGAATAGTGACTTGCCGGTTTGTAGAGTGTCAGTTGTGATAAGCACGGGCCAAAACTGAAATGATTTTTGCGTTCAAAAATTAACTCAAATAAACTGCGAATTCGAATTTCTCCTTACTGGCGTTTGAATAGCATATTTGAATTGCTTCAAGCTCATAAAATACGATTTGAGCACGTAATCTAGAATGCAAACCACAGCCGGCAGTTTCCAAAAACAATGTTTTCTCTATTGTTGTGTTAGCCTAAAATATTTATTTCTGGAAATATTTAATATAACAGTGAAATATTGTATATACGGAACCCTATCGTTAAATCTCCTATCGTAGAAATCTTGTCTAAACTCTCATATGCGGCGCTGCTGCTGGCGCTAAGCTGTCTACAGAAAGTCTAAATACTTTTAGTGAATAAATTTTATGTTATTTGTTTTTGTCCTTACACATAAATGCGTTGTATTTAAAGGAATTACAGAAGTCGTTTAGCTTTCCCAACGGGCAGCCGCTACAAACAAGACCCATATACACAGCCACACGTATGAGCAAGCATTCTCCCTAGTATGTAGTAACTTTGTCGATAATTCTGTGAGGGATATAAAATGGACTTTTGTGTACTTTGCTATTAAAATAATATAAAAATTTCAGGGGAAATAAACTATATTCATATACATACATATGTATTTTCATAAGAAATTTAATAGTTATTGTTAATTAAACTTTAACTACTTTTACCATTTAAAGGGCTAAGGCATTACCCTGCCATAATACATAGAACTAAATCTTTTGAAATATTTATGTAAAAGTGTTACACATTCTCCCCTTTCGACGCTCTTTTTGTGGTATCTGCATTAAAAAAAAATGTTATACTTGCATATCGAGGGCGAAATTTATCAGAAAAAAATGGCCATAACTTCAGATTTAATTTTGACAGGATTCTATAGCGTTAAAATAGACAAAAATCGGTTAATGGTTCTGTAATATTGAGTATTTTATAAAGTTATTGTTGATTGTTTGGGGTAGTCGATAAAGTCTTTTCGTATTTAGTCAATATTTGTCATTGCAGTAGTACTATATCTCCAGTGCTACCAATCACATCGTGTCGTACCATGTGATGTTGAAAAGGTGAGATTTTAAGCTTAATTTAATAAAAAAAATTTAATTCGGGGAAGTTGAAAAAAAGTTTAAGCTGTTCAAAAATGAAGAAAATCGATAAACATATTTTGAAATTTTTGTATAAAAAAGGGAACAATGCCACACGAGCCACTAATGAAATTTGAATTTGAAATTTGAAGTTTAGGGAGACGATTATGTATCAGCGCGTGTAGCACTAGAATCATCCACTATGCTGCCAGCCTGGTAGAACAATTGATTCTACATTTTACTGTCAACAACTGATGAGATTGAAGCAAGCAATCGAAAAAGCGGCCAGAACAGAAAGAGCTCCGTCTTACATCAGGCAACGCTAGACTACACATATCTTTGATGACTCGGCAAAAACTGGGAGAGCTTAGCCCGGAAGTTTTGATGCATCCATCATATTGCCCTGATCTTTCATCATTGGACTACCATTTGTTTCGGTCAATGCAGTACTCCCTTAATGGAGTAAAGTTGACTTCAAGAGAAACCTGTGAAAATTTCAAAAATTTCCGCCGAGAAATCAGAAATGTTTTACACTGATAATGTCTCTAGCGGAAAAGTGGTAAAGAGTGGTTGACCAAAATGGTACATATTTTTTCATTATAAATATAAAAAAAATATGTTGAAGTTTGCTTAGAAATACGAAAAGACTTTTTCGACTTCCCAATATTATTGATTGTATATATAATATAATAAGTATATTGAGTTCTAAAATTAGCGAAAGTACTTTTGTTATAATAAGAACCGATCGACCATTTATAGACTCATAACACGCTCAGAGACAGTGTCTGAGGCATAATTGATGCATTCGATTCACCACCTCTATATTGTTTGGTATGTGTAATTTCAATTTAATTATAATAAGTAAATCCAATAGTAAACATATTCAGTTAAGAACACTCTGTGGATACTTTATTGAATTCCTTTAACTACTTTCTATTCTATCTCTATTTCATTATGCCATTCTATAGTACTTATACCAGTTGCTTATAGGACTCGCCACTCTCCAATATTTTGTAAGTCAAGAAGCTGACATTTACAATAAAACATATGTATGGTAACTCTTTATATTTTATTGCTGCTGCTATCCGTTAAAGCAGAACTAGCTTCAAAATATATTTAACTTTTTGCTCGACCATCTATTGAAGTGGAAATTTAAACACGTTGCTGTAATTTATACATTTTTAAGCGAGAAAACAACTTTCAAAGCAAAAAGCTGTTGGTTATTACGAAAATGACTCAAGTTGCAAAGCAAGCACGCATGCAGACATCTAGCCCGGCATGTAAGTAGTTACGACTAAAAATGAGTAGGAATGTACTTGTATGTAGGAATACGCTAATGTGCGGAAGCAAACTGTCAGTCGGCGAAAAAATATGGAGCAATTTTTTACCCAACCCATATCAAGGAAAAGTAAATAAATTCTGGGATTTGAGTGCCGACAAATGTGTGTGGGTTTGCTCGGAGTCACCGAACCATCAAGAAATCATATGTAAAACACACATGCACACATACACTTCCTTGTGTGTGTAGCCAAATAAAATAGCCATTTGATACTTTCAAGAGAATTAGAAGCCCAAAAAAAACGAGGCGAAACCTGAAGGCATGCAGACGCGCCCGAACAACTTGTCAGCAAGTCACACGCAAATCTATCGCAATGTTCTCATATATGTTTAGTAGTCCTTGCCCACATCACTCAAAAACACTCGCACGCTCGTGCGTAGGCAGTCGCCAGCTGTTGAACTGTAATTCCCCACGCGTCTCACTATCTTCGTTTGGCAGACGGAATGCCATCATATTTGCCAATTGCTTTTTCGACGTTATCTCTGCGCCTTGTCCGCTGCTCCATTGCTGGGTTCAACATGTCGTTGAGGAAATAATGGCCTTGTCGGCAACGTCGTCTGTTACAAATGACAAGATTATAAATTAGAGTTGCTCCGCCACTAGCGAATAGCTTACAAAGTAATTGAAGTTAACCGCAAGTAGTGGTACAAGTGTAACAAAATGGGAAAACATCGATTTGATGGCTGGCAATTTGGTGTAATTTTTTGTTGATTTTAGGAACTTTTGATTTAAGTGGGGATAAGCTTAATAGATGCTCGTTAAACGACATAATGATTGAAGAAGTATATTCTGACATTTTGAAGTGAGTTTGTAGCAAGTTGCATGTAAACAAATATAGAGAAAGCGTCATAAATAATATTGAAGACGAGAAAAAATATTGACTTCGGTTGAACTGAATTTTTGATACCATTCACAAGCAAATATTACTTTTTATAGCGTAATGGGGTATAAAAAGTTCGTTTCATATGGCAGCTATATGCTATAGTAGTCTGAACTGAACAATTTTTTCGGAGTTTATAGCGATATATTGATAAGTAATCTACGCCAAATTTCGTGAATATACGCTTTCAAATAAAAAATTATTTCATACAAGGACTTGAGTTCGATGGGTCAGTTTGTATGGCAGCTATATACTTTAGTAGTCCGATCTGAACAATTTATTTGAGGATTGTATTTTTGTCATAGGCAATAACTCGCGCAAAATTTCAGCAAGATACCTCGTCAAAAAAATAAAAAATTAAAAAAAGTATACTCTGTGTGGCAAGTTTTATACATCCTGTTCAGGGTATAAACATTTGTGGAAAATTATTTAAAAAAAATACAAAACTTAAAAGGAAGTTGTAAGTTTGTTTATTATATTAGACGTTTGTTTTTCTATATTTTACAAAACTAATAAAATTAATTTATCAACTAGTGAACAATTTAGTCGAATTCTCACTATAATTTATACTATTATATTTCTCAAAAATTTAAATACTAAAAATAAAAATGTGTATTATTTGTTTGATTTAATTTATAAGTTAAATTTTTTATAAAAAAAAAAATATTTAAAAATTGATTTAATTTTTTTCCCCCTAATATATTTTTTTTAGCTCACAAATTTTCCTTATTTTTGGATATTTATTTTTAAAAAATATTTTTTTTTACAAATGCGAAATATTTCAGTTAAAAAAAATGTTAAGTTTTTGCATAAAAAATTTTAAAATTAAAATCAGTCGATACTCAAAAGCACCTATAACCAGCAGAAGGGATCTGCACTTAGAGATAAGCGCAGGGATATGCACGAATCGAAATTTTAAATGATTTCTTAACCTCAAATTAAATATTTCGGGAATATAAAAATATACATATTTTATAATTATTTTAGAAGTTAAATATATTCATAGCTCATACTATCATTTATTATAAATATTATTATTTCTTTTTTATTTATTTTGATTTAAATGAAATTTTTGATTCATTCTAGCCTCTAAAAAAATTTTAATATACATATATATTTTTTTATTATAATTTTAAATATTTTTGGTATTTTTAACTCTTCCACAGCTTCTCTACTGCTATTGTTGTTTATTGTTGCACTTTATTCTTATGAAATTTACTTTTACTTCAATAGTTCAATTTTAAAGAATCTTTCATAAAATATTTGTAAAATTTTCCAAGAATCTTCGCTTTGCTTCCGCCTACAAATAGCTTCCTGCTTATACAAACACATTTCTCCGGGGAGCTCATTAATCAGCGTTAGCCACTACTGCGGGCGGACACTACACTCGTAATAAACCGTGCACTCCGAATCCGCAAACATATCAAATACCCACCGGAACACACCACCACTTGTGCTGCCCTTGCCTGCGCTAATATGCCACACTGTCCGTTGATGCGGATGAAAATAAAAAGGCTAACGGTATAAAAACGCAGGCATAACGGCCAATGTAAGTGGAATGCGAGCGTGCTAAGCAGGGCAGCGGAAGAGTAGTATAGATCTTTTTTACGCCGATGGATTCTAATGCGGAAAATATGTGCAGGAGCACTAATAAAAACGCAGGCGGACTGCTGCCGTGCGCCTTTTGTTTGCGCAAACAAGCTTAACGCAACACCCTTTGGTGCGGGTGGGATGTTTGGGTGAGCATACGCCTGTGGCAGGCTCCTTACTTACCCAAAAGTCGCTGAAGTGTTAAATGTCCTCCGGCTGTGGTTAACACTCGAAAATTATCCTTTCGCTTTTTGCCCGGCACTTCGGGCGCTGTGACTGATGATGCTCGGCTGAATTAGGTGAACCGCTCGAACCGCTCTAGCCGCTCATGTGTGCTTAATTTGGACCAAATATTATTAGCGCTCTTGTGTTAAGCTCTAATTTCAATGAGTGTGCGTGTGGGCGGTCGGTCGCAGTGCCCAAGTTTTTAGGTGCATATGCGCTCATTAATTTAAGAACCTCATGCCAGTTGCGGCTTTGCGGGCGCATCAAGCGAATCAAGCGGAAAAGCCGACTGTAATGTAGACGCCACAAACCAATCACCGCGACGCACCTGCGGCACGCCAACCACACCAGTAAACTAAATAAATGTACCGTTACGCGCACACACACTTAAGCCGCACAGCTGTTTTCAGGTATTTATTTGCTTATTTATTTTCACTTTCCTTCGTTATCTCTTCACTTGATCCTTTATGCGCCCATTGGCTCACATTAAGCTGCCCCAGAGGCCAACACAATCAAACAATCACACAAGCGCCCATGGCGTTCACGTTCGATTCGCGTGCAACAGTGCGTATACTTGACTCGCGGAGTATTGACCAAACGGCACTTTCACTTGACAACACTCGGCGCTTTCACTGCGACTCAACGCGCGCTCCAACGGTAGTAGGCGTTTCGCTCGATTTCATTCACAAAAAATTCACTCAGCTCTTGGTGCTGCTGCTTCTTCTTCTTCTTCGGCAACTTTACGAAAATAAATGCGAACGCTTTGTCGACGCTCAACGAATACTCAGCGCTTTCGCAAACTCGTCCGGTCGCTTCGACGTTTCTTACGCGACTCTGCTGTTGCGTTCGCCTTCAGTGAGTCTTATATTCGTACGCCCGTCCGTTTGTTTGTTGGAGTCCTTTCGTTTCTGATCGTTTCGGTTTGTTTTCCGCCTGTTTGCTTTTTGGCCAGCCGTGTGCGAATGTTATTGCTGTAGTTCTTGCAGCCATTGCGTTCGTTGGACTTTCGTTATCATCCCATGCCACATGTGCTGGTGGTGGGTGGTTGCAGCAACAGCAACTATAACAGCAACAGCAACAGTCACCGAACAGCGACAATGGCGGCAACAAAAAACGAAATAAAAACAAGCACAAAAACACCGAAGTGAACAGCCGGCTTTGTTTGTGTTCGCAGTTTGGCACAGAAGCCGATTTGCTCTGTCGCATGGAGTCGCGTTTTCTCCATTGTTTGTTGCCACTTCTGTGTTGTTCTTCCGCTTCTAGCTTATGAGTGCGCTGAAGGCAGGCGGCAGCGAAAGTTGTGTAGCTAAGTCACTGCCTCTTGGTACACTTCTTAGGCGCATTTGCTTTACTTTCTTCCTCACTGTTCCGTTTCGCCACTAAATATCTTAACGAAGCCATTTACGATTTGTTGCGCTGTTTTCGAACTGTTGTTCCGACGCATACAACTCATCGATGGTTTTTTTTCGCGGAGAAATCGCCGAATCGTGTAGGTGAGTCAATTTGTGGGCTATTTGTGGATGTGGGTGTCATTTTTGTTGGTCTATTCGCGCTTAATTCTCATTAAATTCCTAAAATGCAAATGGAAAGAATTGGTTGGGCTTTGGTAAGAGTTGTAATTGGCAGCAGCATGTGGCACCTGTGCGCTGAAATTTTTAAAAAGTGGGCGCGGACGCGTCCTCTAATAGGTTTCAGGTACATATCTCTTGAAAAAGTAAAATTACAACAACAAAATTCACTCTGGACAAAACCCTTAAGCAACCCTACCGACCCTGTATAAAAAATATTTGCGTCCACTCACCATATAACGGCTCTGTTCCTTAAGCATCCCTTCCGACACTAAAAATTAGAGATAATTCAGTTCACTCACTATATAACGGCTCTATTAAAAAATACTAAAAGTGCGTTAAATCAATAACTAAATACTGCAGAGACATTAAATTTTTCCTTCGAGATGAGTATGAAATTATGAGAGAACTTTACAGCAGCTAGGGTGAAAATTGGACAATGATCGTGGCACCGCCCTACTTTAGTTGAAATGAAATATCTCGAGACTTCCTCGAACGTTTTCAACCAAATTCGGTACATAACATTTTTCAGACATTTACATGTTACCGTGTGAAAATAAGCGAGATCGCACTACAACCACACCTACTTCCCATATAACACTATTTCAATTCTTTCACTTTCTGCTATACAAATCAACTTGGCACAAAAAGTATCTTTGAAGTATGTCATTTATGGCCAAAAATTGTTCAAATCAAAGCAAAAATGTTCAAACCTCGAATATGTGGTCCCCATTGCCTATAGTTGTCTTTTTTACAGAGAATATCGGGCAACGTGCAATTGAAATTCAGAGAGAATCCTTTTCTGATAGTGTATATCAGTGTCTTCCAAATGGGTTGAATCGGGTCAATACTTCTCTTAGCCCCATATAGTACATAATAAAAAGATTTTCGAACTTACTTGTCAAAAGTATACTTTTTTTTTGTTGTTTTTTGTATAAAATCGACATAAATGCCACTTTTGGTATACCCATCAACACATCCAGTAAGCAAAAACCACCATTACACAGCTTCGCACACTTTACACCCATTTACATAATGCACAGTTAAACAAAAATTATTTCCTAAAATAACTTGCCACACATCCACACAGAATTTCGAAAGAGCAGCGCGTTGTCATTGCTTCGAGCTCCAGGGGGACACAAAAACTACGAGCGCACAAACGCTGCATAACACCCGATGAGTTCAATTTAAAAACAATTTCCATAGGTCAACTTTCTGGTCAACTAATCTCACCGCAAACTAGCGTTTCGGCCCCTGCCTCTGCACACGCCTCGCCTCGTGAACAGAAAGGTCCATATTGGCACTTTCGCGCGTTGCCAATTTTGCAATTCCTCTAGTTTTTTGTTTGGCTGTTGCATTGTCGCCCTGACAGTTGCAAGCCCGCCGCAGAATTGGCGGGTGTTCGCGAAACCCTGTGCTGTGGGACCACGCGGCGTTCGAGAGCCGGCAAATGCGCAACTTGGAGCTTGTGTGGCTTTGTCGTTGTTCAGCTGAGTGTGTGTGCGTTGCGTGCAGTATGGCAAGCATGGTGAGCTCTAAGGTGCTTGACATGTTGCGTGACCCATAAACATACAAATCATGCAACGCGTCGCACGTCAACTCACGCCAGTTGGCTAACAAATTGACTCGGCAAGTGCGCGTGAAGTGGTGCGTGGCAACAGGAGCAGCACGACGGTGCGTCGACGGGTGTGCGAAAACGCAGAAAAGGTGCCAAGTATTTTAAACATGCTTGAGAAAAGTAGTTATTGAAACTGTAACTCAACACGCAAGCATTAAGAGCGAGCGCAGGTGGGAAGCGGATAATGCGTATCGAACGCGGGTTTCGTACTTTCTAAAAACTATGTGGGACAAGCAAAATTTACACCTCCAGGTTGTCAAAATTAATTATTGTTTCAATAAATATTGCTCCCCAAACGCTCACAAGGAGCTTAGATCGTTGAATTTTAAATTCTAGCTCACTTCGTCTTCGTACACACCGCCCACCATTGTCGCTGGAACGCGCTTTTCCAATGGCGCTTTGTCTGTTTGCTGCGCACAAAAAGACCAAACAAAGCGTGAATGTCTGAGATCCATATAAGCTGACAAAGTGTCAACGTCATCAGCAGCAGCAGCCGGTAACGGAAAAAACCTATGCTGCAACAACAAGCGAATGGGGCTTAGTCAGCCAGTCAGTCAACCAGCGCGCCATACAAATGCTGTCACCGGCGCGACACAAAATTATATAACATGGCGTGCAACGGCACACATGTACATACTTAAACACATACACAGACACACACATAAACAAGTAGACGCGCTTGTAATTCGCTGCTCTTATTTTTATTAGTCAACAGTCACTTCAACGTCAGCGTCCATGGCTGTTGTGTGTCAAAAAGTTGTTATTTTAATCCGGAAGCTGATGGAATTTCCGGCGCGCAACATTTCACTGGCACGGCACGCGTAGTGTAGCAGCTTGTTGCCATTAGGAGTCCGGCAGCCGGCGAGTGGCAAGCGGCACCGGCATGCAATTTGTTTGGCTGCGTTCAAAATAGGCATTCCGTGTGCCCTTCGGCCGAGAGCGCACTTTCTTAGGTTGATTGCCTATGTGCGCTTGATTTTAGAATTTTCTATTTTCGCTTTTTTTCTAAGCAAAACATTTTTAAATTCATTACCTTATCACAGGCACTAATGTAATGGACTTAAGTCGACTTTCGTCGCCTTCTTCCTCATCTTCCTCAGCTTCGAACGGTAGGCGCTCTCAACCAATACAGTTTCCTTTGCGGAAATGACGTTCAACTTCCGGCACTGCTCTCAACTGAACTTTGAGTAATGACGTAAATTGGCGGCGAAATCACAGAGTTGCCGTTAAGTATAAAAATGGGATTCGTAGCTTGATTGAACAGCATACTGTCGCCCCTTCAAAGCGCCTCAATGTTAACTTAAGCTTGTTCCACCTTCGATATATGTAACTTAGCCAACGTTTTTGTGCCATTTCATTCTTTTTTCCCTAATGTCAGCGGTGTGTTAGCAACCCTATCGAGTACAGCCATCATTTTGTGTACTTCTGCAGCTAACGGTGTGTAGCGCTGATTCATCAGCCCTAAAATTGACGTTTCCACTGTTTGGAGAACATTATTTTGAGCATATTGGCATTGAGCTCCACAATGTCCCCACTGGCTCCAGTGTTCAGTGCCCGTTCGTTTCAATTTTGCCAATTCAAATGGAAAACGGTACAACGAGTACCTACAGTAACAACTACAGTTAATTTAATTTTGAAATATTTCAACTGTGACGAAATGCGGAGGACCGAACTACCAACAGGCACCAACCCGAATTTCGGGCGCTTTTCCCGTTCCCTTACGCAGCCAGGCACAGCAATTCACCTCGAGCGAGCGCTCTGGACCGCATAGTGCCAGCAGGTACAAGCGTATGTGTGTGTCGGTGAATGTGTGCGATCAGGTGCATATGCCAAGGAGTTAGGTTTGGGCGCCCAAAATGCGCGCTTCAATGGTTGCGGCAAATGGGCGCTCGCACAACGTCGCCTAATGGGAAATCGATTGCAGTAATTTGCAGCTACAACTCAATTTAAACGTTGAGTTTATTATATTTCTGATTTCCTTTCATTTAGTATTCGTAATTAAATTGCTTTAACAGCGGGAAATGTGTGTGCTCAGCCGTGAGAACTGTTCGTGATGGCATCACTTGAATTTTGGGTGGGCGCACCAGCGATAACGGTACGCGTCGCGCTCTAAGTGGCCATGCAAATGGCAATTTCCACTTTTGTAGTAGACGCCACTGATTTATTTATAGCAATTTGACGGTGAAAATTATAACGACCGCGCTGATGGGCCAACTGCGCCGCATAAACGGCGGAAAGCGGTCGCAAAGCGTTCACCCACTCACACACACACACACAGACATATACACATGGAGGCTGCTGAACCTTTTTAGTTAGCTTTTTGGGCTGTGAGTCCTACCAAATTCCATATACCACTTTTTTCACGAGGATTTCTATCGATTTTTCAATTAGCGTCACAGCCAGCAGCACAACGCTCACGGGCGATTTTGACACCCCAAAGCCTTCATCCGAAGTGCTGTGGCGCCGAGCGAAGGTGACAAGTGCCTTCGCCTCACCTTTGTGCTAATATTTTACTTTTTAGGTGTTATGTATGTTTGCTTTGAAATTCCTTAAACGCTCTGTCATGTCATTTACCCCAGCGCCCTTGTTGTTGTTAGTTACGGCTTTTGTTGTGCCGTCAGCTGACTGCTAAAAATACATGCCATCACATCTGTTTGTGCGTGTGTGTGTGTGTTACAATAATTTCGTATTTTTGTGAGCATTTCACACATTTTTAATATCGTTGTTTGTCGGTATTTGATTATAACGGTACGCTTTTGAGCTGCTCCCAAGCAAGGGTGCCGCTGGAGGGATGTGTGCTTTTCATTTAATTTCACTGTGTCATTCAGTCATTCGGATTGCATGTGATTGCGTGTTGTAATGCTCTCGTGAGTGCCGTTACATTGTACTTGTTGTTGTGTTGCTCCAAGCGATTCGGCACAGTATCCCCACTTGATCAAATCCTTGCGAAAATTTTACTCCAGAACATGGCTGCCTGAGCTAAGAGTATACAGAAAACCGATCTATAATATTTTCATTTTGCAGACAATTGAATTTTTTTGTTGCTGGGCATGACTTCAATAATGTTTAACGGTGGGTTCCATAATCCAAACAAAGAATGGAAGAAAGGAAGAAATTTAAAACTGGAACGTTTTTATTTTTTCCAGCACAGTGTCTCGTTAATAAACTGAAATCGGTAAGTGATATTAAGTATAATCCACGACATTGAAATGGAACAGGGCAGAATAAATAGAAATTCAATTCGCTTGGAATATTAAAAATCGGATAAGAACTCTTATGAGGTTAACCAAACATAGAGTTAAGAGAAACCAGAGTTCGTTCTGCATTATTACGAACAAATTTTTCAATTGTTTCTAAAATGTGAAAGCTCTCTGAAATTTGTGTAACTACAAACTCATCAACTTCAACACGATCCATTCAGCAGCTTTGTTGTGGTTCGATGGATAAACCAGTTGGCAATGCGTTGAACTCATGTTGAAAGAAAGTAATTTTCGAGGAAAATGTTTTTCATTTCGTGAATCTTGCAATGAGTTTCACTGTTGTAAGCACACTTGCTTCTACTCTGATGTATGTGGGAGGTTGTTGTGCTATTTTGAACCTGGGAATGTATTTCAACTGCAAACGTTCCGCTCGAAAACTGCTTTGTCGGTTATAATACTTTGCAGAGCTCATGCCTCAGATATAGTAAGTACTTGTCTACATCCATAAATTAGAGTATTTAGTCGTCATTGTCAGTTGAAAGTTTAATAACAAAAAAGAAGAATAATAATAAAAATAAAAGTAAAAGTAAGAACCGTTTGTCGTGCGGCAGACAAACTTTTGTTGCTCATTACTTTCGTTTTGTGTTTTTCTTGCCAATGTTGTTTTTGTGTTGCCGTACTTTACAGAGAACGGTAATTGCTGCACGTCAAGAAAGCAACAGCATTTTTCTGACACTGCTCTGAAACTCTTTGAGTCGCAGCGCTTTCGCTCCTGCCACACCATTTTGAGGGTCTTCTTCTTCTTTACTGGCGTAGACACCGCTTACGCGATTATAGCCGAGTCAACAACAGCGCGCCAGTCGTTTCTTCTCTTCGCTACGTGGCGCCAATTGGATATTCCAAGCGAGGCCAGGTCCTTCTCCACTTGGTCCTTCCAACGGAGTGGAGGTCTTCCTCTTCCTCTGCTTCCCGCGGCGGGTACTGCGTCGAATACTTTCAGAGCTGGAGTGTTTTCATCCATCCGGACAACATGACCTAGCCAGCGTAGCCGCTGTCTTTTAATTCGCTGAACTATGTCAATGTCGTCGTATATCTCGTACAGCTCATCGTTCCATCGAATGCGATATTCGCCGTGGCCAACGCGCAAAGGACCATAAATCTTTCGCAGAACTTTTCTCTCGAAAACTCGCAACGTCGACTCATCCGCTGTTGACATCGTCCAAGCCTCTGCACCATATAGCAGGACGGGAATTATGAGCGTCTTATAGAGTTTGGCTTTTGTTCGTCGAGAGAGGACTTTACTTTTCAATTGCCTACTCAGTCCGAAGTAGCACCTGTTGGCAAGAGTAATCCTGCGTTGGATTTCAAGGCTGACATTGTTGGTGGTGTTAACGCTGGTTCCTAAATAGACGAAATTATCTACAACTTCAAAGTTATGACTGTCAACAGTGACGTGGGGGCCAAGTCGCGAGTGCGACGACTGTTTGTTTGATGACAGGAGATATTTCGTCTTGCCCTCGTTCACTGCCAGACCCATTTGCGTTGCTTCCTTGTTCAGTCTGGAGAAAGCAGAACTAACGGCGCGGGTGTTAAGACCGATGATATCAATATCATCGGCATACGCCAGCAGCTGTACACTCTTATAAAAGATTGTACCTGCTCGATTCAGTTCTGCAGCTCGAATAATTTTCTCCAGCAGCAGATTGAAGAAGTCGCACGATAGGGAGTCGCCTTGTCTGAAACCTCGTTTGGTATCGAACGGCTCGGAGAGGTCCTTCCCGATTCTGACGGAGCTTTTGGTGTTGCTCAACGTCAGCTTACATAGCCGTATTAGTTTTGCGGGGATACCAAATTCAGACATCGCGGCATAAAGGCAGCTCCTTTTCGTGCTGTCGAAAGCAGCTTTGAAATCGACGAATAGGTGGTGAGTGTCGATTCTCCTTTCACGGGTCTTTTCCAAGATTTGGCGCATGGTGAATATCTGGTCGGTTGTTGATTTACCAGGTCTGAAGCCACACTGATAAGGTCCAATCAGTTTGTTGACGGTGGGCTTTAATCTTTCACACAATACGCTCGATAGAACCTTATATGCAATGTTGAGGAGGCTAATCCCACGGTAGTTGGCGCAGATTGTGGGGTCTCCTTTTTTATGGATTGGGCAGAGCACACTTAGATTCCAATCGTTGGGCATGCTTTCGTCCGACCATATTTTACAAAGAAGCTGATGCATGCTCCTTATCAGCTCTTCGCCGCCGTGTTTGAATAGCTCGGCCGGCAATCCGTCGGCCCCTGCTGCCTTGTTGTTCTTCAGGCGGGCAATTGCTATTCGAACTTCTTCATGGCCGGGTAATGGAACGTCTGCTCCATCGTCATCGATTGGGGTATCGGGTTCGCCTTCTCCTGGTGTTATGTGTTCACTGCCATTCAGCAGGCTGGAGAAGTGTTCCCTCCATAATCTAAGTATGCTCTGGGCATCGGTAACTAGATCACCTTTGGGGGTTCTACAAGAGTATGCTCCGGTCTTGAAACCTTCTGTAAGCCGCCGCATTTTTTCATAGAATTTTCGAGCATTACCCCTGTCGGCCAGCTTATCAAGCTGTTTGTACTCACGCATTTCGGCCTCTTTCTTCTTCTGTCTGCAAATGCGTCTCGCTTCCCTCTTCAACTCTCGGTATCTATCCCATCCCGCACGTGTTGTGGTCGATCGTAACGTTGCGAGGTAGGCAGCCTGTTTTCTCTCCGCTGCGACACGGCACTCCTCGTCGTACCAGCTGTTCTTTTGCACTTTCCGAACACCAATGGTTTCGATTGCAGCTGTACGTAAGGAGTTTGAAATGCCGTCCCACAGTTCCCTTATACCGAGTTGTTGACGAGTGCTCTCAGAGAGCAGGAGTGCAAGCCGAGTAGAAAATCTTTCGGCTGTCTGTTGTGATTGCAGCTTATCGACGTCGAACCTTCCTTGTGTTTGTTGGCGTGCGTTTTTTGCTGCACAGAGGCGGGTGCGAATTTTGGCTGCAACAATATAGTGGTCCGAGTCGATGTTAGGACCTCGGAGCGCACGCACATCTAAAACACTGGAGACGTGTCTTCCGTCTATCACAACATGATCGATCTGGTTGGTGGTTTTTCGATCCGGAGACAGCCAGGTAGCTTGATGAATCTTCTTATGCTGGAATCTAGTACTACAGATAACCATATTTCGGGCCCCGGCGAAGTCGATCAGCCTCAACCCATTTGGGGATGTTTCCTCGTGGAGGCTGAATTTACCGACCGTAGTGCCAAAGATACCTTCTTTGCCCACCCTGGCGTTGAAGTCGCCAAGCACGATTTTAACATCGTGGCGGGGGCATCTCTCATAAGTGCGCTCCAAGCACTCATAAAAAGCATCTTTGGTCACATCGTCCTTCTCTTCCGTCGGGGCGTGGGCGCAAATCAGCGATATGTTGAAGAACCTCGCTTTGATGCGGATTGTGGCTAGACGTTCATTCTCCGGAGTGAATGATAGTACTCGGCGACGGAGTCTCTCTCCCACCACGAATCCAACACCAAACTTGCGCTCCTTTATATGGCCACTGTAGTAAATGTCACAAGGACCTACTCGTCTCTGTCCTTGTCCCGTCCATCGCATTTCTTGGACGGCGGTGATGTCAGCCTTTATCTTCACGAGGACATCTACCAGCTGGGCAGCGGCACCTTCCCAATTAAGGGACCGGACATTCCAGGTGCATGCCCTCAAATCATAGTCCTTATTTCGTTTGCCGTGGTCGTCATCAAAAGGGGGGTCTCTCGTCCGAGGCTGTTTTTTTCTTTTCATTGGGGGGTGTTTTTTACGTGGCGGGTCCCAAACCCAGCGCACAACCCTATGCAGGGGATTTTTCGCCTTCTCACTTTAGCTCGCCTTCAAACGGATGTTCTTAGGCTACCCAGAGGATACTTGGTCAAAGACCGGAAGTCGTGAGCTGCTTGAGTCATATGTAAAAGAATCGTTTCTGGCCACTCCCAAGTGAATGGCGATCAGAGAACTTTCCTCACTTGCGTGAACTTCTACACATGACTCCATCCTCCCATTTTGAGGGTCAGTAGGGTAAAATAGAACGTCTCCATATAGAATAGAGATATATTGTGCTAAGGCCGGGATCTCAAAAATCTTTATATTTATTCTCTCATCTCATTATTTTTCGAATAGCTGTAACCGAGTTCAAATTCGTTTCGATGGCTAAAAAACTGCTAAAGAAATCATGATATCGTTGATGATAGGGCACTCTCTCTCTCTGCGAATTTAGTACACCCCTTCTTTTCACGATAATAATTACTGAAGGACCCCACTTTATTTATATATTAACGCTCCATTGAGAAGAAATCAGAAACAATCAGAAGATATTCCTGCAAGGCAACTTGGAGCATAATTTTCATTTCGTTTATCAGGTGCGTAATATGTAGACGACATTAAGCATTTAACCGTCAACTTAATTTTCGGCGGGCCACATACAAGCACGCACCAGATAGGTATGTATGCATGCAGCCATATGTACATATGTATGTATGTGCGTTGCGAGGGAGGTAAGTTTGCAACTTGAGCTCCGCCAGTCCTCAAGGTGAAGGTAATAATGATTCCTTTTATCTGCATTCCCGCAATGGCTTATAATTATTCGAAATAAATGGCGAAAAGCTCAAGCATACCTATTTTAAACTTTTTAATGGCGAGTACTTAACGGTACAACGTACATGCGCAACATTGCTGGAGTAAAGGAGCTCAGCGCTTCCATTACTGTCCATGTTTGCGAGTACATTTCTCTGTTAGCATAAATTGTCCGTCCATATATCTCTCTACCATTCATGCTCCTTTTATTTCGTTGTAAATCACACTTTCATGTAGAATTTCCCCTTTGAAATATTTTGAATTGATTTATTGGCCAGTTGGTGAAGGGGCGGCGGCGGGGTGCCCAACATGTTGCACAAATTGGCCTCAACGATGTGCAATCAACGTTTAATTCGCACATAACGGATATTTTTGTTTGTATACCGCAACAGATAAATACTGCTGGTACCTGCATAGGTGTGCATGTATTGGCGTAGAAATGTACATGTGTATGTACATATGTATGTGTAAATGCATTGGAAAGAGGAAAATATTTTGATTTCCTGTGCAAGCATTTGATCTACACATGTACATACATACATTCATATGTTTGTATGTATGTACATATATTTGCACACCAGAAGCTTGGCAAATTAACGCTGAAATAAAAAAGATAAATAAACTGGAAATGAAAAATAACGCTGCAACCGGTTTCATCCGCCCATAAAATTTTATAATTTACAAGAATTTCTTGGCTTGGGATCTAGTCTAATTTTTTAATTAAAAAAATTATAGCTTGTCGTCCAGAACTCAAGACAAATTCTAACAACGGTTTCTATTAAGAATAGTGTTAAATAATAAGTCTAAGAATAAATCTAGGAGGAAAAAATTTAAAAAATATGCACATTCAATCGAGCCACTCGATCTGTTCCTCATCATCCACTGTCCTACAAAATACCGGTTTTTGGGCGACAAAAGAATCCGTGTGAGAATACAACATGGGAGAAAATTTTGTGCTCTCATATATCAGCTCTTGTATCTCTAATGTTTAAATTAAACCACCGATCACCTTATTTTCTAATTTTTTAAGCTCTGCCTTTCTTTTTCAAATAATATATGCATGCACGTATTTCCTGTATTTTATTTTTCATGATTAAAGCTATTATCGTTTTTAATGTTTAATAAATTCAAATTCCAATTATACTTTAATAATTATAAAAAGCCTTTCCGAACGTTCACTTACAATTTCCTATTTCGTTTCTATTGCTCTTAGTCACCCTGCTTTATCGGTTTTAGCGTTCCAGCGTATCAGCGGCATTTTGCAACATTATTAACTGTCTTCTTCTAGTTGGATGGTTTGTTGTATTTATTTCTTATTGAGCATTTTATGAGTGTAGTCGATTTCGTAAATCGTTATTAATATCGCGTGGATTGAGTTATATTTAATATTAAAAACTAAATAACAGCTTTTATAGTACGGAGGTGATTTTGCAGGCGGTTCTTCGTAAACAACAAAATATTCTTTGTTGCAGAGAGTGTATCCCTTCAATAGGGACAAGTGAGAACGGTGTCAAGTGTGTGTGTCACAGCGTTTACGTTCACGCCCAAACGAAAAAAGTGGCATATATTTTTATTAAAATTAATTGGTGTGATTGAGCTTTAAAGCGAAAATATCAATTAAACTTAAATTAAGTGAAAGGTTAAATTCATTAAATAGTGTCGAGTGAAATATTTATAATTCCTGAAGGACATTTGAGATATGGAGGTGAGTGAAGAACTTCAAAGTTTTGCCATTAAGAAAGCTGTATCTCAGCACAGTTGGTTGACTGCATTTAAAATACACAAAACTTTCAGAGTGGTAATGTTATTACACCAATATATATAATAGAATAGGGATATTTTAATTAATGGAAAAAATTTAAAATATGAGTATATACCAGCAAAAAACACTTGGCGACAGTCAGTCCAAAAAGAAGTCAATGTTTCGTGCTTGCTGTTGTTGCGATTACGTCAGTTCACAATGATTAGCAACTAGCAACCGCTATTGCTATCTCATTTCCACGCCCCACAACATAGGGGAGCTACACAAATGTTTGTTGTTTGCCATTGCTCTTCTTGTGGAGTTGCGCTGTGTCTCTGTTTTTGTATATCACCGGTGGAGCCTCACTGCTTGAAATTCCTAGCTCTACGATAACAACACTTGGTTGATGGTTGATGCTAAAGGTGGCGGTGCTAGATATGCAAGCTACATGTTATGTATAGAGGTCATAATTGATTTTGTTACAAAGATCACTACGTGCAGATTGTGGTGTGAAGCAGCACAGCAAAAGGTGTCGTCATCAATATTTTCATTGTTTTGAAGTGCTCGTCATCAATTAAATGCTCACACTATCTTTATGAGCTTCATTCCATGGTACTGTTATTTATACTTTTGCTTTTACCTACTACCGTGTTCAGTTTACGTTGGCGTAGCAAGGTAATAAAGACAAAACAGTCGAATATATCTAATTGCCGGCTTGAGGGCTTTTTAGTCTGTTGACGCATTCCACATATTACATGTTCATATGTATGGTTGTATACAGCTGCGTACGCCCTGCTTAGTGTGGTGTTTTTGTGTCATCGTTATTTGACAGCTTCATATTATTGTTTCTTCTTTAGTAAGCAAGTTTATTTTATATTTTGCAATGTTTTATTTTGATTTTGTTTTATAATTATGTACATGTGTATGCATGTACAAGCGTGAATAGTTTATTGTTATTATGCAATTTTCGAAACCACTTTCATTCATTGGAAATGCAAATTGATTTACAAATTGTTGGTGTACAATTTTCTACACTTATGCAATTAGCCAAGCCATATTGTAATTTAAATACAATGATACGGTTTTGCAATTATAAAATCATATTTACAAGTATACTCGTACATACATATGTACATATATACAAACTACAAGACATAATTCATAATGTTATAATATTTTGGAGTTACGTAGGCATGTTCATTATTTATTCAATTATTTTGCTTTTATATCTACTAATATAGTATAGGAGAGGCCAATTTGTCCTGTTGTTGTTGTTGTAGCGGCAGAGTTCTGCCGAGTTGACAGTCCTTGGCCGGATAAAAATCCGGGTCCGTTCCGGTTACGTAGACCCGACTGTCGTGGGAACGGGCCAATTTGTCCTAATATCAAATGGTGACATTTAGTTTCTTGTCATTTACAGACAGAGTAGCAAATTCAGTTGTTACAATTCTCCGTATTCCGCAAAGATGATTAAACAATGTAGAATATAATTAATCAACTAATCAGACAAAACATTATACAGTTCAATTTCTTCTTTTTAAATGTTATTTTATCTGCCGAAATTCTAAAAATACTTTTTGCAATTGACCGTCATACAATGATGTGCATACTTATGTAAATGTATGGAACTATGTACATAAGTATATCTTGACTCGCATTTCCTTATCATCATACCAAATTGTTGTCTTGTATTTTTTGCAAGTATTTTAGCAAATTTAATTGTCCGTACGCGGTTTTGGTGATGCACGCTGGCAATTTATTGCAAATGCGATTAAGACGTGATTAATTACATTGGTAAATATATGTACATATATGCATTTGAATACGTGTGTACATAGATTGCCTGGCCCAGGGTAGCGCAATAATTGAAATAGCTTGGCAGTCGACCCATCGGCAGGTGTACCAGTATTAAGTATTTACGCTGTGACGCCTCAGTGTCAATCAACTCGATGCTTGTCGATAATGTAATATAGATGTATGTATGTTTATGTAGTGTGTACTTTGTGCGGAAGTGGTGGATTTTGCAATGGTACAAAAAA